>NC_139225.1:37393138-37776458 GCF_055691185.1 Crinia signifera | reverse complement strand
TGTGAGGCAAATAAGATGCTTTGGTGACATGTCTCACTCATTTATACATTGTACCCTGAGAATATCACTTATATATTTTGTGGTATGTGTGCGGAAACAATCCTGGGGTCTGTCCTCTAGTCAGCCGATAGATGCCCCCCATGGAACAAGCAGCAGCAATGCAGAATTAATGCTTGAAGACATCAGAGATGTATAGCGCTGAATTCTGCCAGCGTCTGTCAGCGTGTGGGTGGGTGTATTTTTTTCCCTCTCTCACACCCCTTGTCCCCCCCTTTTTTCTGCAAGCATGTGGGAGTTGGCACATTGTGCCGTGTGAGCTCTTTGCCTTCTCCTAGAGATTAGTGTAGCCTAATGAGTAAAGGATATCAGGTAGATGTAACGCTGCAGAGGAAGGGGGAGGAAGGCTGGGGGGGGGGGGGGGGGGGGGTTTGAGTAATGCTGCCTGCAATGACAGGGGAGGGGACCTGCCAAAGGTTAGCCATGGATCAGTTTGAAACTTATTGAGATCATGACTATCAATTAGCAGAGCCTGTACTAATTATGATCCAATATTAACCACCGTAAACGACTTTGAACCTAATTATGCTGTTTAAATATATAATAAAAATGTATTACTTTTTTTTTTTTTTTTTTAGAGACTGTCAGAATATAAAGGGTAAATGTACTAAGATGGGAGTTATATGTCAGATGGGATGTTGCTATAGGCAACCAATCAGAACCTACTTCTTATTTATTTCATGTACTGTACATACATCGGGCAGCTTCGCATCCCCCATAGAGACCTATGGGAGATGTGGCCAGCAGTGGTGAAGGGGGAATCACAGCAGGGATCGGAGATTCCTGCTGCGGTCCCCTTTGATACATTGGGGTGATACTTAATGGGTATTTTGGGGGATTTAGCCGCAAATATTACTTGATAAATGCGGCCCTATAGCCCCATACATACTAGACGATTCCCTCCAGGAGTGATATCATTAATAGTAACGTCGGAGCCAGGGGCACATTAAGGCCCTTATTCTAATCTATGCGGTACGGCCCGCGTGCGGCCGTACCGCCGATGTTTTGAAACTGCACATGCGCAGAGGTCATTCTGCGCATGTGCAGCCCCCTTCGCCGCAGACGGATTTCGTCCGCCGCAAAGGGGGCGTATAGGGGCGTGAGGGGCTTCAGCCCCTCATTACCCTATGTGTACGCCCCGCGTTTCATGGGCGTTCCCATGCAAACGCGGGGCGTGTGCATGGTAATGAGGGCATGACGCCCTCATTACCATGACATGGGGGCGGAAAGCTGACGTCGCCGGATGTCAGCTTTCAGCCCCCTTTCAAGCTCCCACACGGACGATTGTCCGTGTGGTCTGAGCTTGCGGGAGCTGCCGCGGCGTGCGGTCCTGCCTTCGATGGTCGACGACCATCGAAGGCAGGGGGCAGCTCCCACCATGGTGGAGGCGTACGCCTCCACCATTTTTGTACGGATCGCCAGCCGTCCGTGTACGGACGGCCGTGGCGATCCGTCGGGTGGGCGGGGACTGGTTTGTGCGGTCAGAGCCCCGTGTGCGGCTCTGACCGCACCAACCAGAATAAGGGCCTAAGAGAGGAGGAGGCCTGTGGGCAGCCTCATCTGTTCGGAGCCCTCCTCTCTCAGTGCCGCACTGAACAGCGCAGTAGAGTCTGAGCACTGCCAGGCTTAGGGCCCCATTTATCAAGTAATATTTGTGGCTAAATCCCCGAAAACACTCGTTAGTATCCCCTGGATGTATTAAAGGGGGACGGCAGCAGGAATCTCCGATCCCTGCTGTGATCCCCCCTGCACCGCCGCCAGCCACATCCCCATAGGTTTCTATGGGGGATGCGAAGCTGCATGATGTATCAACATCGGCCAGCCCGGCTTCACATCCCTGGTCTATCGCCATTCTGGAATGGCGATAGCCCATTGTAGCCTATGGCTACAATGTCAGCAGGGTCGCGGGGGGATCAGCGCATAAACGCACATGCGCAGACCCCCTGGCATCCGGGTCAGCACTTCGCAGGGACGGGCTCCTTTTGGAGCCCTGTCCCTGCACTGTCAGGGATGGTACATCCCTGTGATGTGATCACATTTTACAATGATCACATTGTAAATGCGATCAATGATCTACTGGGCATGTGCATACTCCAAACGTTCAGTAAGGATAAAAGAAATGGGTGCAGTGTGGACTGAGGGGTCCGTGTGCACCACGCACATTGCACCTATTATAAATACCATACCCTCCAACATGGCCCATTCCATTAGGTACAAAATGCTCTGTTTCTGGACTTTCTGGACTTCCTTACCAGTGGCAGTTGCAGAGGTGAGGCTGCAGCACAGTCCAATATTCAAAAAGGGCAGCCACACCTACTGGCATCCCAAACATCATTGTCCTGGACTCACTGACAGTTGATGTGACCCCCCTCTTTTATTTTTGGACTGTGCTGCAGCCCCACCTTTGTAACTACCACAGGAACAGAGCATTTTGGACTGTACCTAATGTAATGGGTCATGTTGGAGGGTACGAAATACGCCACTGGATGGAGCTCCCGAGTGTACAATATAGCATATGCATACTGAATGCAGAGGCGTAGGGAGGGCGGAGCATGAGCTCCGGGTGCTGAGACATCAAAAGGCACCGGAGACGTGCAGCCCGTTCCCTCCCTTGCCCACCCATTCATCAAAAGGCACCGGAGACATCAAAAGGCACTGGAGACTTGCAGCCCGTTCTCTCCCTCGCTGCCGCCCTGTCCGCTGCTATTAAGTATCCCGCTGGACCGCTAGCCAATCAGAAGGAGCATTGATAGCTGCTGGACTGCAAGCGTCTATTGGCTAGCGGTCCAGCGGGAGACTTAATTGAAAATAGCTTCGGACAGGGGCAGCTCAGCCAAGTAGAGCAGGGAGTGGGTGGGGAGCGGGAGGGGGTCCCCCTTGGCAACGAGCAAATTAAGACCCCTTGGCAATGAGCAATATAAGTCCCCCATTGGCAACAAGCAAATTAAGTCCCCCTTGGCAACAAGCAAATTTAGTCCCCCTTGGCAACGAGCAAATTTAGTCCCCCTTGGCAACGAGCAAATTAAGTCCCCCTTGGCAACGAGCAAATTAAGTCCCCCTTGGCAACGAGCAAATTAAGTCCCCCTTGGCATTGAGTAAATTTAGTCCCCCTTGGCAACGAGCAAATTAAGTTCCCCTTGCCAACGAGCAAATGAAGTCCCCCTTGGCAACGAGCAAATGAAGTCCCCCTTGGCAACGAGCAAATGAAGTCCCCCTTGGCAATGAGCAAATGTAATCCCCCTTGGCATTGAGCAAATTAAGTCCCCCTTGGCAATGACCAAATTCAGTCCCCCTTGGCAATGAGCAAATTAAGTCCCCCTTGACAACGAGTAAATTAAGTCCCCTTTGGCAATGAGCAAATTAAGTACCCCTTGGCATCAAGCAAATTTAGTCCCCCTTGGCAATGCGTAAATTTAGTCCCCCTTAGCAACGAGCAAATTAAGTCCCCTTTGGCATCGAGCAAATTACGTCCCCCTCGGCAGCAAGCAATTGAAGTCCCCCTTGGCAACGAGCAAATTTAGTCCCCCTTAGCAACGAGCAAATTAAATCGTCTTTGGCAATGAGCAAATTTAGTCCCCCTTGGCAACGAGCAATTTTAGTCTCCCTTGGCAACAAGCAAATTTAGTCCCCCTTGGCATCGAGCAAATTTAGTCCCCCTTGGCAACGAGCAAATTAAGTCCTCTTTGGCAATGAGCAAATTTAGTCCCCCTTGGCAATGAGCAAATTTAGTCCCCCTTGGCAATGAGCAATTTTAGTCCCCCTCGGCAACGAGAAATTTTAGTCCCCCTTGGCAACAAGCAAATTTAGTCCCCCTTGGCAACGAGCAAATTTAGCCCCCCTTGGCAACAAACTATTTCAGTCCCCCCTGGCAAAGAGCATAAAGCCCCTTGGCATCGAGCATGAAGCCCCTGGCATCAAGCATGAAGTTCCTAGCAATGAGCATGTAGGTAAGTGGCACTTATGTGTCAGATGTGCAATGGGCATTACAGTTTGTTATATAGTATGTAATGGGCATCATGTGTGACCTTATGTGTAATTGGCATTACGGCATGTGGCTTTATGTGTAATGGGCATTACAGTTTGTTATATAGTATGTTATGGGCATCATGTGTGACCTCGGCATTACGGCATGTGCCTTTATGTGTAATGGGCAAGGGCGTAACTATCATAGGTGCAAGGGGTGCAGCTGCTATGGGGCCCAGAGCTGAAGGGGGCCCATCTTTACTGTCTATGGGCGGGATGTATTAAAATACATTGCCGCCCTTCGCGCCCCCCGCCGCGATGCCGCCGCATATGTACTAACATATGCGGCTGGCATCGCGATGCGGTGACGGAGGCCCCCCGCGATACCTGTACTGTGGTCTGCGGGGGGTCTCCGTCACCTCCCAGCCGGCTTCTGCTGCTTTCACGCCGGGGACAGCTAAGCAAGCTGTCCCCGGCGCTTCCTCCTCCCCCCTGCAGCCGGAAGGACATCCGGCTGCGTTGCTAGGGGGAGGAAGGGCTTACCTTCCGGGGTCCAGAAGGACCTGCAAGAAGGTAAGCCCAAGGGAGGGGGGAAAGGGGGGGTCGGCGAGGCGGCGGGGTTGCGGCGACGCGACCAAAGGTGGCGATACCCTGCCCTGCGATATCGCTGCGAACGGGTTTTAGTACATAGGAAAATGCGGTAAAACTGGGGTTTTACCGCATTTTCCCTTTAGTACATCTCGCCCTAAGTCAGTGGTTCCCAAACTTTTTTGAATCATGGCACCCTAGAGCATCAAAATATTTTCAAGGCTCCCCTAAGCCAAATGCTTCTTATAGATAAATTCAGAAAAAAATATTAAATGAAGTGCATTGTGTTTATATGTCACAGTTATCTGGTGAGGGACAGGATTTGCTCCTGTTTGTCCACATACAGTATATTATGATTGGTAGCCACCAGCACTGGTTTTGCCTGTTAAATTGACCATAAATAATCTGAATTGATCCTGGTCCACCAGCCCAAGCAGTGGCGTAACAATAAATATTGCGCCCCCCCCGCCGGGAAAAATTTAGCGCCCCCTTTCCCCCCCCCCCGTTAAAACACCCCCCTAGGGAGCGGGCAGGGGGACCCATGCGGCGCAGGTGTACCTGCGGCGCTGTCAAGAAGCTGCGGTGAGAAGATTCCCTTCGTCGCTGTGTACGGAGTTGGCGCCGGGTTACCGGGTCCCTGCAGTGTCTTGGAAATAAGAAGTCTGCCGGGCGGCGGCGCGGGAAGCGCTTCTGACTTTGGGCGGGATGTATTAAAATACATTGCCGCCCTTCGCGCCCCCCCCGCCGCGATACCTGGAATGTGGTGTGCGGGGGGTCTCCGTCACCTCCTAGCCGGCTCCTGCATCCCTCACGCGGCGTCACGCCGGGGACAGCTAAGCAAGCAGTCCCCGGCGCCTCCTCCTCCCCCCTGCAGCCGGAAGGATGTCCGGCTGCGTCACTAGGGGGAGGAGAGGTTTACCTTCCAGGGTCCAGGAGGACCCTTCAGGAAGGTAAGCCAGAGGGGGGGTCGGCGAGGCGGCGGCGGTCGGCGAAAAGAAGCCCATAGGCTTCTATAGGGTATCGCCACCCAAAGGTGGCGATACCCTTCAGTGCGGTATCATTTTTGATACATAGGAAAATGCGGTAAAATCTGGGTTTTACCGCATTTTCCATTTGATACATCTCGCCCTGTGAAACCAATGTCCGCACGCTGATTGGCTGAATCTCAGCCAATCAGCGTGTGGCCAGTGTTTTCGAAATCAGAAGCGCTTCCCGCGCCGCCGCCCGGCAGACTTCTTATTTCCAAGACACTGCAGGGACCCGGTCACCCGGCGCCAACTCCGTACACAGCGACGAAGGGAATCTTTTCACCGCAGCTTCTTGACACTTAGACACCCGCACGGCCCCCCCTGCCTGCACCCTGCTGCCCGCACCCCGCTGCACCCACAAGGAGGGGGGAGCTGGGGGCGTAACAATAGTGCTATAGTTACGCCACAGTCCCTCCCTCCAGTACTACAGATGGAGCAGGGAGGGAGCACACACTGGAATGAGATCCTGCCTCTCCGTGCGGGAGCCGGCACCCACGCAGCCCCCGCTCCCCCAAGCAGTGGCGGGGGCTGCCTTACACAAGCTACGCCACTGAGCCCAAGGCACCCCTGCAAGTGTCCGGAGGCACCCCAGGGTGCCTAGGCACACAGTTTGGGAACCACTGGTCTAAGTAATATGTTTTACATACATTTGTCACCATCAGTTGCTAAATATGGGGCCCTTACAAACCTTTGCTATGGGGCCTACGAATATCTAGTTACGACACTGGTAATGGGTATTACAAAGTTTGCTAAAATGGGCATTACGGTGTGTTATAATGTTAGGCTGCACCTCCTACTACAAATCGGGGGGGGGGGGGGGGGGACCTACCTACACCATTGACTGACTGATATTGTTAACGTTAGTGCTCAGTTACATCATCTGCCCCTGTTGCTAACTAGTATGGTTAAGCATGCAGTACAAATGACTTGAAGAGGAGGGAGGGGGGGGGGGGGGACTCAGGAGCTCGCTTAGTTATTAATATTGAGCATACTCCTTTAACGGTATTATAAGCGATGTCGCTCAGATGGGCAAAAATAAGTGATATCGTTTAGAATATCGCTTAGTATGTATAGGGCTTGATCCATATGTAGTTTCCTATTGCCTAGAGACATAGGCGAATCTAAGGGGTGGTCCGGGGGTGCACTGGACCACCCATTAGACCGCCGCACACACAACTTAAAGAAATGACAGCCGGACAGAAAGAGATGTGTGTTGCCCGGCTGTATAGTCACTGTCTAAGCAAAGCAGCAGCTCCGTTGACATCTTCAATGCTCCTGCTGGACCGTGAACCAATAGGAGCTTGCAGTCCGGCAGCCAATCAAGAGTGGCCACCAATACCACCATTGCCACTCCTGATTGGCGGCCGGCCGCGAGCTCCTGGCTCCTAGCATTAAAGATATTGACGGACCTGCTGCTTTACTTAGACCAGGCATGTCCAAGCTGTGGCCCTCCAGCTGTTGTGAAACTACACATCCCAGCATGCTTTGCCATAGTTTAAGTCAGAGGCGTAGGGAGGGCAGAGCCACCGGAGCTCATGCTCCGGGCGCCGATTAATCGAATGGCGCCGCCGGCCCGCCCCCCCTCCGCAAATTATCCCTGCACAAGTAAGTTAAAGTAGCATGCTATAGTACTAAGTTAACGGGCAGCGTGCGTGGGCGGCTGCCCTGCCAGGCGCCTGCCCTGCTCGCCCGGTCCCTGCCGCCAAGCGTCACGGACAGTGAGGCCGGGCAGCGGGCTGACACTCAGTCCTATGTCCTTTCTAAATTGCTGCTGCTGCTGCTCGGTCCGGCTTCCGGGCAGCGCAGCGTAGTAGCTCTACAGACTCCTCCCAGAGCCACCTGCCTCTGCTAGAAGGTGTTCTGCTGCCGCCTGTGATGCCCTGTTAACCCATTATTCAAGGTGGATTTTTTTTCCAGCTAAATAATGTTGTTAATAATGAACATAGTAATAAACTTGGGGTTTGGGGGATTCGTGGGGCCCGGGGGAGGGGAGGGGGGGGGGGGGGAGAGGAGAGGAGAGTGAATCTCTCTGGCTTCTGCTGCTGCCCTGCTGTGCTGTATATATTGTTATCTGTATATATATTTATATCTTATGTATCGCAGCAGATTCCGTTACAGCATCTTATATAGCACAGCAGATTCCGTCAGTGTCTTATATAGCGCAGCAGATTCCGTTACAGCGTCTTATATAGCGCAGCAGATTCTGTTACAGTGTCTTATATAGAGCAGCAGATTCCGTTACAGTGTCTTATATAGCGCAGCAGATTCCGTTACAGTGTGATACAGCGCAACAGATTCTGTTACAGCGTCTTATATATCGCAGCAGATTCCGTTACAGTGTCTTATATAGTGCAGCAGATCCGTTACAGTGTCTTATATAGCGCAGCAGATTCCGTTACAGTGTCTTATATAGCGCAGCAGATTCCATTACAGTGTCTTATATAGCGCAGCAGATTCCGTGACATGTTCTTATATAGCGCAGCAGATCCCGTTACAGCGTCTTATGTAGCACAACAGATTCCGTTACAGTGTCTTATATAGTGCAGCAGATTCTGTTACAGCGTCTTATATATAACAGCAGATTCCGTTACAGTGTCTTATATAGCGCAGCAGGTCCCGTTACACCATCTTATATAGCGCAGCAGATTCCGTTACAGTGTCTTATATAGTGCAGCAGATTCCATTAGTGTCTTATATAGCGCAGCAAATTCCATTACAGCGTCTTATATAGCGCAGCAGATTCCGTTACAGTGTCTTATATAGCGCAGCAGGTCCCGTTACACCATCTTATATAGCACAGCAGATTCCGTTACAGTGTCTTATATAGTGCAGCAGATTCCATTACAGTGTCTTATATAGCGCAGCAAATTCCATTGCAGCGTCTTATATAGCGCAGCAGATTCCGTTACAGTGTCTTATATAGCGCAGCAGGTCCCGTTACAGCATCTTATATAGCGCAGCAGATTCCGTTACAGTGTCTTATATAGTGCAGCAGATTCCATTACAGTGTCTTATATAGCGCAGCAGATTCCGTTACAGCGTCTTATATAGAGCAGCAGATTCTGTTGCAGTGTCTTATATAGCGCAGCAGATTCCGTTACAGTGTCTTATATATTGCAGCAGATTCCATTACAGTGTCTTATATAGCGCAGCAGATTCCGTTACAGTGTCTTATATAGCGCAGCAGGTCCCGTTACACCATCTTATATAGCGCAGCTGATTCCGTTACAGTGTCTTATATAGCGCAGCAGATTCCGTTACAGCAGGGGTTCCCAATCTTTTAGAATCACGGCACCCTATAGTAGCAGAATTTTTCCACGGCACCCCTAGGCCCCCCCAAAAATATATAAAATGAAGTAGATTGTGTTTATATGTGTTTCTTAGGTTCAGTTATGTGGTAAAGGGCAGGAATTGCTTCTGATTGTACATATTTTATGATTGGCAGCCACCATCACTGGTTTTGTCCACAAATAATTGATCATAAATAATTTGAATTGGTCCTGGACCACCAACCCGTGGCACCCCTGTAAGTGTCCCGAGGCACCCCAGGGAGCCACGGCACACAGTTTGGGAACCACTGCGTTACAGTGTCTTATACAGCGCAGCAGATTCCGTTACAGCATCTTATATAGCGCAGCAGATTCCATTACAGCTCTTATATAGCGCAAAATATGCCCATGTTCCGGGCACCATGGCACCTAGCTACATCGCTGGTTTAAGTATTCCCTAATAGCAAAACTGTGGCAAGGCATGATGTAGTTTCACACCAGCAGCTGCAGGGCCATAGTTTGGACATGATTGACTTAGGCAGTGACTTTACAGCCGGGCAGCGCACGCACAGCTCTATCTGCCCATCTGTCATTTATTTATATTGTGTGCGAGCAATGCCCTCCTCCTTGGCAACGAGCAATTCCCTTCCCCCTTGGCAACGAGCAATTTCACTCCCCTCTGGCAATGAGCAATCCCCCTCCCCCTTGGCAACGAGCAAATTAACTCCCCCTTTTCAATGAGCATTTAACCCCCCCTTGGCTACGAACAATTGACTCCCTCTTCGCAACAAGCATGTATTCCCCCTTAGCAACGAGCAATCCCCCCCCTGGCAACAAGCAATTTCACTCCCCCTTTGCAATGACCATTTAACAGCTCCCTTTTGGCAACAAGCATGTATTCCCCTTGGCAACGAGCATGAAGCTCCCTTGGCATCGAGCATGAAGCCCCCTTGGCACCAAGCATGAAGCCCCTAGCATCAAGCAAGACTCCCCTAGCAATGAGCATGTAGTTAAGCGGCACTTATGTGTCAAATATGTAATGGGCATTACGCTTTGTTATATAGTATGTAATGGACATCATGATGTGAGGAACAATGTGTAATGGGCATTATGGTGTGTGGCCTTATGTGTAATTGGCATTACGGTGTGACTTTGGGCGGGATGTACTAAAGGGAAAATGCAGTAAAACAGGGGTTTTACCGCATTTTCCTATGTACCAATAACCGTCCGCCCCGTCTTCGCCTGGCAGGGTATCCAGAGGGTGGCGATACCCTATAGAAGCCTATGGGCTTCTATCACCGCCCGCCGTCCGCGCGCCCCCCCTCCCGTCCTCCTTTGATCTCCTCCTCCCCCAGCAGGTGTCACAGCCGGGAGGACATCCGGCTGCAGGGGGGAGAAGGAGACGCAGGGGGACACTGGCAGCCGTCGGGATGTGACGGAGACCCCCGCAGACCACATCACAGGTATCGCGGGGGTCTCCGTCACCGCAACCCGATGCTAGCCGCATATGTCAGTACATATGCGGCAGCATCGCGGCGGCTGTCAGGCGAAGGGCGGCAAAGTATATTAATACATCCCGCCCTTTATTTGTAATGGGTATGCCTGCAGCCTGCTTTCCATGAGGCCACACTCCCTTTTCACCGTGCAACAGTCCAACTTTGTATTTGGATCTGGGACCACCCATTACCATATTTCTAGATTCGCCTATGTCTGGAGATGCAGTGAAATGGAAGATCATAAAGCACAAAGTGCAAATAAAAGCACACATGTACTATGGTTTTTATGGTGTCATTATGTCAGTTAGGGACTGATGTTTGCGTCCTTCTTGCATTCGGACTGTGAAATAAATGTAGCTGCGTTATATTATTTGCTGCAATTACAGTTTACGTTAAATAAAATATTATGAATGGTGTATTTAATTTAATCCCGTTGAAATTGAAAAAGCAGTTTGTGACGACTGGCCAGCCCTGGCATGCCTCAGCTGCCTGGTAGCTATGTGAATGGAGGAGGACTTGTAACCTCAGACAGCTGACAGCCAGTGAACACACACGCCAGAGCTGCCAAGCTGCTGCATCCTCCTCCTCCTCCACGTGTTTCTACAGCAGCAGCAGTAGCCTGCCCCGGCTCTGCTATTTATTTTCATTTTTGGGCCCCACTCTCCCGGGGCATGATGGGAGTTGTAGTCCGCAACTCCCGCGCAGCCCCCACAGGTGTCACATATGACAGGTCGGAGGTGGGCGGGGCTTGATTCGCCTACACCGCCAGGTGACTGGCTATCGGCTTCTTGCGGACTCCCGCCCACACCCCACTATTGGCTGTCTGTGGGCAGTGACGCGCCTCACCGCTCGCCCCCGGCTCCTCCCGCCTGTCAGTGCGCAGTGACTCTGCAGCAATCGCCGCGGTAGCATCGTGCGCTCCGCCCCCGGCACCATGCCCGGCCGCCCGACCTGAGCAGCCCCGCAGCCGAGCTCCGTCACCCCCCACCCCGGCGGCCATGGAAGGGGGAGCCGGCTCGGGCGCCAACCCCGGGGGGCAGGAGTCCCCGAACCGGGCCGTTGAGTACCTGCTGGAGCTCAATAACATCATCGAGAGCCAGCAGAAGCTGCTGGAGACCCAGCGGCGCCGCATCGAGGAGCTGGAGGTGCAGCTGGACCGGGTCAGCCAGGAGAACCGGGAGCTGAGGGAGAGCCAGGCCAGCCGGGCAGAGCGAGAGCAGCACCGGTCTGACTACAGGGAGCCGGGCGGGGGAGGGTGCGGGGGCTACGGGCATCATCAGCATCACCCGCAGCACCCTCACCACCACCACTCGCAGCATCACCAGCCGGGCTATCCGGCGTACTCCGCACCGACACACCACCACCGGGCACGGGACCCCTCCCGCTCCAACCGGGCCACGTCCCGCAGCTCCAGCCCCGGACACAGCACTACTAACAGCCCGGCCACCACCCTGCAGAGGAAGTGAGTATGTGACCGCGGTATGGGCTCTGCACTGGTATGGAGGGCATGCCGATGGGCAGAGGCTGGCAGGAGGGACGGGATGCTCTGCAGAGGTGTTCTGCGCTGGCATAATGTAATGCCAATGGGTAGAGACTGTAAGGAGAAGACGGGTGCTCTGGTCTGTTATGGTGACATACTGTGAGGTATACCAATGGTAGTAACTGGCATGGTGGCATACTGTGTAAGGTATACCAATGGAAGTGGTTGGCAGACGGGATTGGAATGTTCTACACTGACATATTGTAAGGTATACCAATGATAGTGACTGGCATGGTGGCATACTGCAAGATATACCAATGGTAGTGATTGTCAGAAGGGTCTGGGAGGTTCTGCAGTGGAATTCTGTAAGGTTTAGCAATGGTAGTGGTTGGCAGAAGGGGCTGGGAGGTTCTGCACTGGCATATTGACATACTGTACGGTATACCAATGATAGTGACTGGCATGGTGGTATACTAATGAGCTCATAATTTCTACATTGGTGCAGTAGAAGGAAGGAAAGGAACCCATGGAGACTCTGTATTTGTATCATGGGTTAGTTTGTGCTATCAAGTTGGATTGGAGGCTCTCTATTGCTGTGTTGGGTTAGTGTGTTGCTTCAGACTGACGGCAACAGGTGGAGCATCTGTATTGGCATGTTGTATCAGTATGACTGACAACACGGTGATGGGGTAGGGTTGTGTTGTATCAGTATGACAGTGGGCAACATCGTAATGGGGATGTGTGTATCATGTCTGTGGCAACAGCATGATGGGGTAGTGTGTGGCAACAGTCGGATGGGGGTAGTGAATGGTAACAGTATAACCATGACAACAGTGGGATGGGGGTTGTGTTAGTCATAAGTATGAAAGTGACAACAGAGTGATGGGGTAGTGTGTGGCAACACTATAACCATGACAACAGTGTGATGGGGTAGTGTGTGGCAACACTATAACCATGACAACAGTGTGATGGGGGTTGTTCGTGGCAACAGTATAACCATGACAACAGTGTGATGGGGGTTATTTGTGGCATCGGTATGAAAGTGTCAACAGCGTGATGGGGTTAGTGTTTGACATCGATATGATGGTGACAACCGTGTGATGGTAGTGTGTGGCATTATTATGATGTGACAACAGCGTGATGAGGGTAGTGTGTGGCATCAGTATGACGGTAAGAACAGTTTTATGGGTGTAGTGTGTGGCATCCTTATGACATGACAACAGCGTGATGGGGGTTGTGTGTGGCATCATTATGACGTGACAACAGTGTGATGGGATAGTGTGTGCCATTGGTACAACAGTGGCAAAAGCGTGATAGGGTTTGTGTTAGTCATTAGTATGAAAGTGGCAACAGTGGGATGGGGTAGTGTGTGGCAACAGGATAACCATGACAACAGTGTGATGGGGTAGTGTGTGGCAACAGGATAACCATGACAACAGTGTGATGGGCGTTGTGTGCGGCACAGTATTACAGTGACAACAGCGTGATGGGTAGTGTTTGGCATCAGAATGACAATGACAACAGCGTGATGGGGGTAGTGTTTGGCATCAGTATGACAATGACAACAGCGTGATGGGGGTAGTGTTTGGCATCCGTATTACAGTGACATTGTTTTGAAAGGATCGGATGGAGGATCTGGAATTATTCTTGATATGTTATGATGGGCCACTATTAGGGTGTTTGGAATGTGTGTCCTCTAAAGCAGAGGTGTGTAACTTGAGGAATTTGATTTCTGATTGTTTGGGATGCAGAACAGTCACAATAAATAAAGCAATGTTTTGGTCACAGAATTTGTGTTGCACTGTCAATGACAGGCGATAACTGCCGATATAGTCCGTGTGTTGCTCTGGGGCTGCAGTAACAAGTAATGGGGTGCCTTTATATTAGGGGTGCGCACACCTTCTGCACGTCTTATGTATGGGGACGCACCTTCTGCTCCTGTTACATAGGGGGGCGTACCTTCTGCATGTGTTACGTATTGGGGGGGCGCACCTTCTGCATGTGTTACGTATGGGTGGGGGCACACCTTCTGCATGTGTTCCGTAAGTGGGGGCACACCTGCATGTGTTACGTATGGGGAGGCGTACCTTCTGCATGTGTTATGTATGGGTGGGGGCACAACTTCTGCATGTGTTATGTATGGGTGGGGGCACACCTTCTGCATGTGTTCCGTAAGTGGGGGCACACCTGCATGTGTTACGTATGGGGAGGTGCACCTTCTGCATGTCTTACCTATAGGGGGGTTGCACCTTCTGAACGTGTTACCTGTAGGGGGGGGGGTGCGCATCGGGCCGATGTTTTGTATCGGAGGGTGCACCTTCTGCTCGTGTTACGTATGGGGGGGATCACCTTCTGCTCGTGTTACGTATGGGGGGGGCGCACCTTCTGCATGTGTTATGTATGGGTGGGGGCACACCTGCACTTGTTACCTATAAGGAGGCGCACCAGCCTATATTATGTATAGGTGTGGGTGCACCTGCACATGTATGTATAGGGGGCGGGTACACGTGTGATGGATAGGGGCACACCTTCTGCACGTGTTATGTATAGGGGGCACCTTCTGCACGTGTTATGTATAGGGGGCACCTTCTGCACATGTTAATTATAGGGGGTGCACCTTCTGCTCGTGTTATGTATAGGGAGACGGGTGCCCCTACACATGTTGCGGAAGGGGGGAGCACCTTCTGCATGTGTTACGTATAGGGGGGCACACCAAGATATCACCCTAAGAAAGGAAGACCTTAAAGATGGACATAAAGTCCAGTTTGGTGAAGAATATGATGTTTCCATAAGCTGTGACGTGTACATAGCGTTGTGTTCAGAACACGGGGATGGTCCGTGACGTGAACGCAGCGTTGTGTACAGAACATGGGGACGCTCCGTGGCGTGTACGCAGCGTTGTGTACAGAACATGGGGATGCTCTGTGACGTGTACATAGCGTTGTGTACAGAACATAGGGACGCTCCGTGACGTGTACATAGCATTGTGTACAGAACATAGGGACGTTCCGTGACGTGTACATAGCGTTGTGTACAGAACATAGGGACGTTCCGTGACGTGTACATAGCGTTGTGTACAGAACACGGGGATGCTCCGTGGCATGTACGCAGCGTTGTGTACAGAACATAGGGACGCTCCGTGACGTGTACATAGCGTTGTGTACAGAACATAGGGACGCTCTGTGACGTGTACATAGCGTTGTGTACAGAACATAGGGACGCTCCGTGACGTGTACATAGCGTTGTGTACAGAACATAGGGACGTTCCGTGACGTGTACATAGCGTTGTGTACAGAACATAGGGACGTTCCGTGACGTGTACATAGCGTTGTGTACAGAACACGGGGATGCTCTGTGACGTGTACATAGCGTTGTGTACAGAACATAGGGACGTTCCGTGACGTGTACATAGCGTTGTGTACAGAACATAGGGACGTTCCGTGACGTGTACATAGCGTTGTGTACAGAACACGGGGATGCTCCGTGGCATGTACGCAGCGTTGTGTACAGAACATAGGGATGCTCTGTGACGTGTACATAGCGTTGTGTACAGAACATAGGGACGCTCTGTGACGTGTACATAGCGTTGTGTACAGAACATAGGGACGCTCCGTGACGTGTACATAGCGTTGTGTACAGAACATAGGGACGTTCCGTGACGTGTACATAGCGTTGTGTACAGAACACGGGGATGCTCCGTGGCATGTACGCAGCGTTGTGTACAGAACATAGGGATGCTCTGTGACGTGTACATAGCGTTGTGTACAGAACATAGGGACGCTCTGTGACGTGTACATAGCGTTGTGTACAGAACATAGGGACGCTCCGTGACGTGTACATAGCGTTGTGTACAGAACATAGGGATGCTCTGTGACGTGTACATAGCGTTGTGTACAGAACATAGGGACGCTCCGTGACGTGTACATAGCATTGTGTACAGAACATAGGGACGCTCCGTGACGTGAGCCAAAACGACAAGTTTGTAAATGAGTTTTCTGGCCGGTAAATGATGATCATCACTCAGCTCCCATATTATAAGGATGATATCTGTATACCTACGTGACAGTAATATTGGGCCGTTCTATACATCCAGGAGAGCGATAGATGTTATTGACATTAGTCTGTAATAATGAGATTATGACATAGGCGAAACTGGATTTGTATGATGGTAGCGCTTCTACACTGTGTATAAGGAAACGTTGGGGGTATCACATGACTTGTGTTCTTGGATACCTGGTTTATGCAGTAAGATTTAGGCCACCTGTATGACGGATGGACAGGTGAATGCACTTGTATAGTGACTTAAATATGACAAGTGATCTTTAAATGTGCACTCATACAGTATCTGAGGGCATTTGTATTCATTACCAACATGCATTTCTGTATTATTAGGGTCCAGTGACATAAACTGATGTAAAGCGTAAGGAAATGACAATACTCGGATGAGCCAACCTTGCATTGACATTTTGTTGGGGCATATTGCTGTAATAAGGAAGCACAATGTTCTGCTGTAGCCTCTGCTATTGGGTCATGCAGTGAGCGCAGTCTTCAGCTGCAAGCAGCCAAACCATTTATTACAGGAGACCGATGTACGTGGCACTACATTATATTATGGGGTTGATGCATGGACAGGTGCACGGCTCTCGTGGCGCAGACGGGTAATAGTGATGAAGATGGTGGGTGAGTAGGAGTGTAGAAATCGCCTCATTCCAATATTACATGATAGGGGTATGTGGATTCTGGGATACAGAAGTGTGTTAATTACATTTTCTATGAGGCTGCGGTGATGTTACAGCAGATATATAAAAATACTGATCCAGTTTTAAAATAATCTAAACAGATGGGATTGTGTGTGTCCCAATATTATTTTCAAGTACCCCAAACCGGTTTACGGAGTACCCCCAGGTTCTCAACCACTGGTTCAGCAGATCAAAGCTTTCTAGATGAACAATCACGTGGTTGAACAAGTCTAGTAGACTCTTAAAATGGTCGCCAGCATTCTAGATCGAGATCAATCAGAAGATTGATGTGAGCCAAAGGTCAACAGGAACCTGGTCTACAGTGACCATGTTGACTCAAGTTTTTCATGTTTTTTTTGTGTCTGTCAATATGGACACCATCTAAGTGTACCTCCGTCCCCATCACTTGGCTCACTGCGCTCGCCATGCTTCGGGCACGCTGTACTGGCACACTCTTTTTTTTGTTTTCTCTATGTCCACTGGGATGATAAAGTATGAACAAGTTGGTTAAAACAAAAAAAAAAAACATGAAAAAAAAGTGTTGACCTTATCACTGTTGACCACATTCACATTGACCATTTTGCTTGTTCTCCTGTTAATGTTGTTCTAGACGCTGCTGACCATTTTTCAGCACCTAACCAGCAATTAGTGGTCGACCATGTGATTGTTGATCTGTTGACAGGATACGGTTTATTTATGTCTAGTAAGGAAAGTGTTGAACAGCCCCTGTCCAGGAAGAAGTTTGCTCACTGCAACAAGTGAGAAGCATCCTGTGACATCATCAAGTGGACAGCTTTCAGGACATTGGCTCTGAATGATCACATGATATCAGGGTCTCTGAAATGTCTACCTACACCAACAGATAAAATAATGCCTCCATCAAGTGTAACAGGGGCACAGTTTATTTGCTTGCTGTATCGCTGTGTGATACGGATTGTGCACTTATGATAGTAGCCAATCACAAGCCCTATGGGACACCTGGCACAAGCTTCAGTTCTAATACTTTTATTATTGGTCAGATCAGTGAATTTCTCAATTGTATCGTGTGTTACCACCAGCATTACTAAAGCTTTTTTATTCCTGCTAGATTTTTCAAAATTGTCACTTAATGGCTGGTCATTTGTAATCCAGAAATCTCAGAATCCTCATACAGCACTTCCATCTTCCATTGTGATGCTGAAGGGTATGCATGGGCTCTGGGGATAAGTGCTGTAATACGGTCAGATGGAACATGTGTATTATGCCATGACTAATACAGAGATACATACTCATACTGTATAGAGATACCTGACAAGTGACCCACTTCTGGTCTGCACGGATGCCGTGCTGTGATATATACGTAGCGGCTGTATATTATTCATAGGAGACTTGTACAGCAGAGTTCCACAAATCCCAGATGCCAGGTCAACGAGGACTAAAAATAGGCTCATGGACTTGTGTCTTTTTGTTCTCAGTGCTTCTGCGCTTGAGGTGGCACCTTTGTAATGGGCCTTACTGACAGGCCAGAATGCACTGCGCCGCACTGGCCGCCTAGAGCGCCAAATTCATAGTTACTTGATGAGGAACAGCACCAGTCGGACGCTCCTTACTGGAAACCAACAAAAAGCATTTCAACTTGTCCCTCAATGTAACCTAGTTAGGGGAAACGGTCATTGGGTCACCAGCATGTTGGTCGACATGGGTTAGGTCGTCAGGGTCAATAGGTTGACATGGGGGTAGGTCGACAGTCAAAAGGGGCATGGGGTTCTTTTTTTATTTTTTATTTTTTGAGCCGACATGTGCCGACAGGCGGTATTTCATGCCCTACCATCCACTAGAGCATGATGGGAGAATAAAATAGTGTGCCGAGTGTAGCGAGGCGCCATGCCTGAAGCATGCGAGGGGACACGGTGCTACATTTCTGTGTCCATGTTGACTATGTCGACATTCGGGACAAAAAAAGGGAAAAACCCCATGTCGACCTACAGTCATGTTGACCTTAATGCATGTCGACCTAATGACTGTCGACCAACATGCTGGTGGCCTATTGATCCATACCCCTAGTTAGTACATTGTTTTAATTTAATGCCCAATTAGAGCCATCTTTTATTTTGGTACATGGGTACCCCTGTCTACCCCTGAGTACATGCACCAGGGAGAATTTAATGATAAGCGAGTTAATGTTGACTATGGCTGATGAAAGGATAATGATGATGACTGTAGCTGGATGAGGATGAGTGTAGGATAGTGATGAGGGGGACATCCATGGTATATGGGGAGGCAGATGAGTGAGTGTAGAGGATGGACTCGCGTTAGTAGGTAACAGTAGCATACACATCGGCTCTCCTGCTAGTGCGAGGATTCGCTCAGCGTGCGCCAAATGCACCCCGCCAAATGCACCGTTGTGGCGTGCATTTGGCGGGGTGGCGTTTACTTGCTCGCTAGGCAGCTAGTAGGTCTGAATCAGGCCCTTAGTTTTCATTATAGCACCCTGCATCTTTCAAAACTCACGCAGTTCCTCTTCCCTGCCTGGGGTGTCGCTCTCTGCTGTGGTGCATATCAGTGCTGAATTATACCCCTTTTACATCAAAAATCCCTCATCCGACCCGGCATTTGGAACAAGGATCCAAGCCAGGTCGGATCCGGGATTTACCCCGTTTACACTGGGGTGTCTACCCACAGTGTAGAGGGAGGCGGCTCTTGGAGATGACATCCTCTCCAAGCGCCGGGACCGTGGTCATCCCCGCCAGGACCGCTGATCGCCGTGCTGGGGGCAGCCTAGCACCAAGTTAAGCTGCTGCCCCAGCTCCTGTGCACCCCCCCAGTCGTCATCCGGGAGGTGAATGGATGCCACACACAGGCATCCATTCACCTCCTCCGCTGCAGAGTATAGCAGACAGCAGCGGAGGCTGTGTGCACCCCCCTGTCAAACCTGGGTAAGGAATTGGGTAATTCAGAACTTGAAAAGGACCTAGTAGTCCAAATAGGTAACAAACAGGGGCATAGTACTCAATGTCACATAGCAACAATTAAGGCCAACGGGATACTAGCATGTTTAAAACAGACATGGAGACTAGGAACTCAAATGTAATTATGCCACTGTAGAAGGCATTGGTTAGACCACATCTAGAATATGGGGTACAATTCTGGGCCCCACATTATAAAAAGGACATCATAGAACTGGAGAAAGTCCAAAGAAGAGCAACCAAACTAATAAAGGCAATGGAGAACTTAAGCTGTGAAGATAGATTGAACCATTTACTGTTTACACTAGAGACGTTTAAGGGGGGACATGCTTAACGTACAAATATATCAGGGGCCAATATAAGGAACTGTCAGATGCCCTTTTTACTGTAAGGAAGGACTTAAGGACAAGAGGACACGAGTTTAGATCAGAGGAAAGAAGATTTCGTTCCCTTAGAAGAAAACATTTTTTTACAGTAAGGGCAACCAAGTTTGGAACTCTCTGCCTGGTGAGGTGGTGTCGGCAGAAAATACGGTTAAAATAAGGTTGGACAAACATCTATTGGATAAAAACATCCACCCCTGTCCAACCTTATACAAAATCATAAACTGTTCTTAAATATATCAGTATACGCTATGTATAACAAGGGATGAAGCGAATACACCAAGGTTGAACCGGATGGACGTGAGTCTTTATTCAGCCTTAAATACTATGTAACTATGTTACCTGTGGACGCACAGGATGGACGTCCCCCATTGTTGGATGATTCGGCGTACCCGTTTACACCACCCTCTACCCTAGTCCTAACCTTTGTTCTACCCAGGTCAGGACCTTGGTAGAAGTCCCGTGTAAAGGGACATGGCTTGACCCATTTACACTGCCGATGACCCGGGTTTTTGCGGTGGTGCAAAAGGGGTATTACAGACCACATTGTGCTAGAAGCACCACAGCAGAGCGACACCACAGACAGGGAAGAGGAACTGCACAGGTTTTGAAAGATGCACTAGGATGAACACTAGGTTTGAGAAGGTCGGCCGTGTGAAATGTCTGTAAGAGGGGTGAGCTGGAAGTGGGCTTTCTGTATGGTCAGACATAAACATTTATTGCAATTTGCCCGGCAGTACAGTATGTCAGCCCGCTGTGAGATATTTACCTTCTTCCAGAGTAGGCATTGGAGCTAATATATTCGCTCCTGATTAGGATACAGGGCCAGATGTATCAAGCTTCAAAAAGTGATAAACAACCAACCAATCACCTCCTACCTGTCATTTTTAAAAACCAGCCTGTGACATGACAGGTAGGAACTGATTGGCTGGTTGTTTATTGCTTTCTATTTTATCACTTTTTTAAGCTTGATGCATCTGGCCTACATTCTTTCTTTAATATAAATCTGATGATGTTTGTAAGATATGGCCGGCTATTGGTTTCACAAAACAACCATAAAACACAATTACTGCTTATTGTGTGCAGTGATTTTGCCATAGAAGGCCACAAGAGAAGGGCGACTAAGATAGTAAAAGGTCTCCAATCACTAGAATACAAAGATAGGTTAACCAGGCTGAATGCGTTTTCACTGGAGAAACGGAGGCTGAGAGGTGATATGATTAGTATGTTCAAATACAGGATTGGGAATCATATGGAACTGGGAGATGATTTGTTCACTGGTATCCCTTTTAGACATACTTCCGGGGAATTACCCGGCATTTTGACTTCTGGGTCATTTTCCCGGGTGCAGCCTGCGCCCTTTCACACTTGCAGCAGCAAATTACCGGGTGAAGCAGTTCTACCCAGTAATTTGCTGAAAAACCCGGGTTTTTCTTATGTCTAAAAGGGTCAGCCCGGATCCTCAACCCCGCTAAAAAGAAGGGTCGGAGACCCTGGTTTTACCACCCGGGTAGACCCTTTCAGACATAGCAAAATCCCTGGTTGATGCGCATTCATGTACACAAACCTGGGATTTTGTAGTATGTCTGAAAGGAGTATAACAGGCCTATACTAGGACACGAGGGCATGTACTGAGGCTCGAGGGGAAAATAAATTCTGTACTGAATGAAGAAGAGGATTCTTCACCATTAGAGCAGTAACATTCTGGAACTCATTGCCGGTGGGGTGGTTACAGCAACTACTGTTAATGAATTTAAATCAGAACTGGATACATTTTTGGTCACTAAGGGAATCCTATAGATATGACTTACCGTACTCAAGTCAGTAGTTACAAATCAATAGATTGAACTGGATGGACTAAAGTTCCATACGCACTGGGCGCCTTTCCCCCTGCCCGGTGCGGTCAGTGGAGGGCGGCTATGCAAAACCATCCACAAAGCTGCTCATTTGCTGGTAATACAAGCAGATGAGTGGCTTTACTGGCGATGATGTGGGAGCGCGCATCACCGCTCATTGCTCACCGCCGGGCTGTACACACTGGGTGGCTTTGAGCTAAAAGTCGCTCAAACTTTGTGTTTTGAGCAGCTATTAGCTCAAAGCCATCCAGTATGTGCAGCCTGGCAATGAGCGGTGATGCGCGCTCCCGCATCATCGCCGGGAAATCCACTCACCTGCTTGTATTACCAGCAAATGAGCGGCTTTGTGAATGGCTCTGCATAGCGCTTTCAGTTCAAAATTGCCCAGTGTTTATGGGCCTTAACGTCTTTTTTTTCAACCTTTGTTACTATGTTACAAGTGCATACACTAAGGCAGGCATGTCCAAACTAGGGCCCTCCAGATGTTGTGAAACTACAAGTCCCATCATGCCTTGCCACAGTTTGCTATTAGGGAATGTTAAAACAATTGCAAGGCATGCTGGGATGTGTAGTTTCACAACAGCTGGAGGGCCACAGTTTGGACATGCCTGCACTAAGGGGTCTATATTACAATTATGAATCTGTATATTACACTGGTAGTGAATTAGTTAATACAAACCCACTATTTGGAGAGGTAATGTGCATTCACGGTCTCTCACATTACATCATTATCGCGTCCTTTAAAGAGCTTCATCCCGATGAAACCGCATTCATGGTGACGAATTCCCAGTCCTGAGCTAAGGAATGAATTACTCACTGCTGCATACAGCGGAACGTGACGGCATAGTGAAGCTGCCACTGCGTGTGCGTGTGTGTGTGCCAGGTCCAGTCATATAGCCTCTAGTACCGGACCTGGACTACGGAATGGGCCTGACAGCTCCTCAGGGCTGTTACCTGCAAGGGTATATATATATTTTTTTTTTAAATAAAGCTACCCTACCTTTATGCTTGACATACATCTATATGGCTCGGTTTGATTCTTACGGTCCCTCGGCTCCACGTTTCTGCTTGAATAAACAGTCTTATCCTCTAAAACACTGGCATCCGGTATAAGCCTGTAATTTGATGGAAAGTTTACTGTAAAATGAAATGTTTCATAGCATTGAGATTCTATAAGTGCGATTCCTTATCGGCGTCAGACACGTGAATAGACTTTTTTTTTCTAGTTACGTAACAAATCTAATCTGCAGTATGCAAGACTGCTATTTGGTTATAATTAAGGGCTCGGTAATTGAATAATATCCGCCTTGGAATAGTACATTGTGGTGTAGGTTCTTTAATAAAGCTAATGTCATTCGATTTAACCACTAATGTGGTGCGTGGTCACTAGTGCTAGTAGGGGTTGGGTCACCTTTCCCTTGGTTGCGGGACAGAGGATTGACCATGTTTAGATCGACAATACCATTTCTGACCACTAGCGGTCAACGGCGTCTATTTAGACGTCTAAACTCGGTTGACCGCAGTTAGCTAGACAGTGACGCTAGATGTGAAGAATCGACAGGACCGCGGTCGACAGTCTCATGGTTGACACATGCTTTTCATGTTTTTTGCTGTTGTATGTCAGAGGTTCGCTGTGCTCCGGGCAAGATGCCTCGCTACGCTTGGCCCACTATTGTAATCTAACTCTATGTCCACTTGGATGGCAAAGTAGGAACCAAGTGGACCGGCACCGTTGATCATTCACTTGCGTCGATCTGGCGTCACTCTCTAACTAGACTCAATTACTTGCTGCAGCTGTTTCCATTTGTGGTGGGGGCTGCATATGGGAGCGCTTGGCAAAATGGAGGCATGATGCCCCCGTTTTGGTTGCATCCCTAGTACCTCGGAGTCAGCATCTTCCAACACTGATTTCCTGGCCCCAGCAGTGTAAGAACATGGTCTATCATGTGTAGTGTGTGAATCAGGCGGCTGACTTTTTTGCAGATAATCCAATGCAACGTCCTAAGAAATAGCGGGTCACGATTGAAACTAGGCGTACATTTCTGAATTAGGCCTATTGTGATAACTGCAGCAAGTCTATGGCGAATTTGGTGACGAATAAAATAACTACAAAACTGACGTATATCCGAATTACCACAATAACGCCAAAATTCAGTGGTTTGGTGATTCAGTTTGCGGTGATGTGCAGGGGATTCAAAACTGCGGCAAAGTTGACAAATTTACAGCTACGTACTGTATATTATAGTTCATGGACAAGAACTGGACTGAGGTTATATTACTGGTGTCAAGAGTGATATGCGTACGTCTTGCTGCAATGTATCTGTAATGCTGGGTACACACCAAAACGATTTGGATTGGATGCAAATAGTATGCAAATCGTATCGTACGATTTGCATACAATTTGCATATGATTCACATACAATTTGCATACAATTTGCATACGATCCGATCCCCTCTGTATTCAGATGAATGGATCTTTTTCAGATCCTACCTGCAGCAGGTAGGATCGGATTAGGATCCAATTCAGATCCAACCAAACGATTTTGACCAAATCTGCATCCAATCTGCATACAATCAGTCTGAATTGAATCCAGATTGATGGGATTGTGCCAAAATCGTTTTGGTGTGTACCCAGCATAAGCTTTATTTCTTAGGCCAGGTACACACCAGAACGATCCTGATTGTTAGTAGATTGTTAGCAGATTTTGTGATTTTCGCACGATCTGTTGGAGCACACAATCTGCTAACAATCTGCTAACGATCTGCATCCAATCTGATCCCAATCCGATCTGAGTCTGTATCCAGTTGAATGGATCTTTTACAGATCCTCACTGCAGCAGGTAGGATCTGTAAAACGACCAAACAACAGCGGGGACGCGCATCGGATTGGAATCGGATCGGAATTGGACTTAAACATGCCCAATCTACATACAATCTGCATCCAATCGGTCGGAATTGGATCCAGATTGATGGAATTGAGCCCTAATCGTTCTGGTGTGTACCCCCCCTCAGTCTTTTGTGCATTGCTGGAATTGGTGGTATAATCTTTACATTTTTAGCCTTAAGTGGCTAAACATAACTGTGAGGGAGATTCTTGGGACGGGTGATGCCACGCGCGACAGGTGTTGGTGCAATGTATCAAACTGGTGTGTTTAAAGTAAACATCCTATTGTAAGTATTGTTTTCTGTGTGTACTAATAACTGCGGCTGGCTTTTGTTATTTAGGCTTATACTGTATGTATAATAAATGGAATAATGGAGACCTGGCCTTGATGGATATGTGTGTGACAGTGACACTAACAGCATCTATAGGCTACAATGGATGAAGGACAATAATGTCTTAGTGCAAAAAAACTCTTTATTGGTCACAATGCCAGTAAAGTACAAGTGAAATTGCAAAAAAAGGGGAAAAGAAAGAAGTCTCACAATTACCGCTGCACCAAAAGGTTGTCTGTGGTCTTATTGTGTGGTGTGCTGGGTGGGCACCGTGTGTTGTGGGTAACTTGCCAGTGCTTGCAAATGAGTCTGTCTCTTCACAATTCCCCCATGTGGTAAGCAGTATTAAACAGGATGCCGCTGGTGTATTGGGCAAATGGTTGCAAGGGCAAATGGGTTGAAAGGTGAGCAGATGGTAATGTGGGGGGAGGGGTAAGGTGGCAAGTAAAAGTCAATAACGGGTGGGTGATGGTGCACGGGTGGCACCAGAGGCTGGCGTCCCTGACCTCTGATGGGGAACCTGCTCGTACCTGGGTTCCTGCTGAGCTTCCTCTACGACCGTCCCTCGGTGCTTCCGTCCCGATTTTTCTGCCCGGGGTCTGCAAGCAATGCAGCACCGCCGGCTGTTGTTCCACGGTGCTACACACTGAGCTAGCGCCACTTCTGGGAAGACAGTATCAGTGATGCTGCATCTGCCCAGAGTGCACCGTCAGTGGAGTGCCGTGCGCTCGACTCCACAGGGGGAGGAGACTTGGTGAAAAGTAACTGGATGAAGCAAATGTCTTCAACATGTATCGACCGGGAAGCGTTCATCTATTAGAATGAACTTAGGTCTACAGTCATTAGGTCGACCCCACTAGGTCGACTGGCAGGAAGGTCGACCTGACTTAAGGTCGACATGGGCCAAGGTCGACATGACTTAAGGTCGAATTTGCATAAAGGTCGACATGAGGAAGGTCGACTGGTCATAAGATCGACATGGGTTTTTCACTGTTTTTTGAGCCGACATGTGCCGACAGGCGGTATTTTATGCCCTACCATCCACTAGGGCATGGTGGGAGAATAAAATAGTGTGCTGAGCGCAGCGAGGCACCGTGCCCGAAGCATCGCGAGCGAAGCGAGCGATGCGAGGGTCCGATTCTCATTGCCAACTGTGTCCATGTCGACTGTGTCGACATTCGGATAAAAAAATAGTGAAAAACCCATGTCGACCTTATGACCAGTCGACCTTCCTCATGTCGACCTTCCTCATGTCGACCTTTATGCAAATTCGACCTTAAGTCATGTCGACATTGGCCCATGTCGACCTTAAGTCAGGTCGACCTTCCTGCCAGTCGACCTAGTGGGGTCGACCTAATGACTGTAGACCTAAGTTCATTCTGACAGATGTACCGCTTCCGTATCGACCTTGTAGGTCTTCTTCAGGGAGGAATGGTAATCCCAGTTCCTGGGAGGGGGTAGTGACCATGTCCTGACAGGGATTTTGCAGGCGGGATTCAATGTCCCGCCTGAGGAGTGCCGAGAAGGGGCATGGCCGCTAGAAGCGGGCAGAAATCGTCGAGTTGCGGCTCGGAGCTCGTCAATTCCTGGCCATTCTCGGCAGAATGTGCTCAACTGCGTGTGAAGTCGGGCACATTCTGACGAGATCCCTGTTCAATGCTGTCGGGGAAGAAAGCATTGAATAGGGCCACGCCGCCATTTCCCCCTGTCAGGAATGGCGGCAGGAGATTTGAATATCCCCCCTAAGTGTACCGCGTCCCCTCACATGGCTCGCTGCACTCGTCACACTATTATATTCTCCCTCCATGACCTAGTGGATGGCAGGATAGGAAACACTGCCTGTTGACTAAAGAAAAAAGAATGTGAAAAACTCAAGTCTACTTTTGACTGTCGATCTTCCCCTTGTTGACCTACTTGTGTCGACATTAGCCATGTCAATCTACTTTAGTTGTCGACCTAGTAAACGTATCCCCTTTGTCAATAGAGGTAAAAATTAAATTTTGACGTACCACGCCAGCTGGTGCGTAATGTGGCACTACAGCTGTAGTGTATGTTCTAGCACCCTGCATCTTTCAGAACCTGTGCAGTTCCTCTTTCCTACCTGGTGTGTCACTCTGCTGTTGTGCTTGTAGCACAGGTCTGGTCTCTAAATCAGTGCTGAAATACAGACCACACTGTGCTAGAAGCACCATAGTCTATATCTGTACACATCCATTGCATTGATCTCTAACCTTTTAGTCCTTTTCATTTTTTACTTTTAATATTTGGTAAAGTGGTAACATTTAAAATATGATTTCCGGTTTCAGCGTTGTATGTACTATTAGGATTAATTCCCTAGACACTGAGTTATTGCAGATATTTAGAATTTTCTTTGTATTTCTGCGACCTTCTGCTATTATATGACCACTGACCTCCTAAAACTTTAAATTTACTTGGCATTTACAGGAAGGCATACTTATAATGAGCCATTAACAGGCCCGAAATATACTTGTGGAAATAGTGTATTGGTTGCTACATGTCCTACTGATAAGTGCAGTGTATAAGTGCTGTTATGTTCTGTGATGGACGGATCTGCTGACTAGAGGTTCTGTTGAATTGGCAGACATGTGTGATCGATGGTCCCCCAGGTAAGAAAGATCATTAACATTTCTGCTTGCCTCCAATCTATCCACCACAGCTGAACGGTTAGAGTAATGTCTGTTGGCGTGAGTGTTCTGGATGAATTATTATGTCACATAAGGCCTAGTCCTTTATTTTTTTTCCATAACTGGGATGTTGTAGCAGAATATTGCCTGATGTTCCTGGTGGTAAATAAGCAGTTTATCCACTGATCTCTGCAATCCAGAAACAAGATGGCTGACATGATATTGGAACAGTCCGCGGAAAAGCCCACCTTCCCTATGGGGCTCTTTATGGAAGACCATTTCCGCCACTGTGTATCTCAAAATTTTGACATAGTATCTCAAAATATTGTATACAACAAAAAAAGTCCCACGCTAACATGAGAGAGGTATATAGCTGCTAGTAGTAGGTTCAGTCCAAAAGTTGACAGCGTCCCCACACTAGCAGAATAAAAGGAATCAAAAGTTAGGTATCAAAAATACCAAAAGGACCGATCCCACCACCAGCGCTCCAAGAAGACAAATATACCATACTTTCCTATAGGAAGAAGTGTGTCTCCTCTTCTCCCAAATAGACCGCTTCAGTAGATATCACCATGTGTGGATACTCCTCACCACATGGTTGTCTCAATAGGAGTGGCCAATCCCACAGGTTAGATGAAATGGTATATATAATCCATATGAAGAAAAAAAAAGGATATATAGTGTGATACCTTTTTTTTTTTTTTAATGATTAAAATATAAACAATGACTAAAATCACATTAAACACAAAGAATCCTCAGAGTGGAGTTTACCAGATGAGGTGGAGAACCTGGCAAAACGGCTCTCAATAAAACATCGGTGGAAAGACGACCACAAATCCCGGGATGGTTCCACTGCAACCGAGAGTCCCCTGCTGCGGTTCCCCTTTGATACATTTGGGCGATACTTAATATTTGCGGCTAACCTAGCCGCAAATATCGTTTGATAAATGGGCACCAATGTCAACGTTTTGAGTTACTAAAGGCCCACACACACTAGAAGATTATCTTTCCAATCTGGCTGATTGGCATGAAAATCTGGATTTTTGGGGGAACCTATCACAATTGACCATTTGCTCCTAAAGATGGAAAATTTATGAAAATGCTCATTCATTCAAATTGGTTAAATTGATTTATGCAGATGGCTGCTTTTGTGCATTTTCCAACTTTTGGGAGCAAATGGTGGACTGTAATTTGAGCCCAAAAATTTCCAGATTTTCATTCCAACCAGCCAGATTGGAAAGATAATCTTCTAGTGCAGGGCTGGGCAACACCGGCCCTCCAGATGTTAATGAACTACACATCCCAGGATGCTTTGCATTAGTTTTGCTATGTGGCCATGCTGAAACTGTTGCAAGGCATGCTAGGATGTGTAGTTCATCAACATCTGGAGGGCCGGTGTTTCCCAGCCCTGTTCTAGTGTGTATGGGCAGTCAATATTTTCCAAAAAGTTTCTCAATATTTTGAGATGCTGGATCTTTTTTTTTTTTTTTTTTTTATATTATCATAGTGGCGGAAATGGGCTACTATAGCTCTGCCATGTGTTTCTTGTGAGGAATTTAGTTATAACCCACGCAAGTACGGGGAGAATATACAAACTCCGCACAGTTAGTGCCATAGTGGGAAGCGAAACCATGACCTCAGTGCTGTGAGGCAGTAATGCTAACCATTACACCAGCCGTAGTGCCCCAGGAAATGATTATTATTGCTGCTTGGGTACTTGTTTCCTAGCACGGCCACACCGATTTGCATCGGGGTGGTCGTGTCGGAAAAATTGCGTCGGTCGCATCGCATGCGATGCGATCGACCCGATTTTACATTGAATCAAATGTGAATAGGGTCCCTGGGACCCTATTTTACATTGGATTGAATGTAAAATATTCCCCAGACCCCCAATTTTACCCCCTCAACGCCACCCCACGATTGACGCCAACCCGAAGCGTGGCGAGCGCAGCAAGCCCGCGAGGGGTGGCGGTGCGCGTCCTCTGACCTTTTCATACCCCTACTATCCACGTCGGCGTGGAGTTCAGATTATAAAGTGTGGCGAACGCAGCGAGCCACCGAGCCCGAAGCGTGGCGAGCGCAAGCGTATAACTTCACAGGTATACGCGGGGCTCGCCACGCTTCGGGCTCGGTGGCTCGCTGCGCTCGCCACACTTTATATTCTCAACTCCACGCCAACGTGGATAGTAGGGGTATGAAAAGGTCGGAGGACGCGCACCGCCGCCCCTCGCGGGCTCGCTGCGCTCGCCACGCTTCGGGTTGGCGTCAATCGTGGGGTGACGACGGGGCCATATACAATGTTAAATGGGTCATATTGGCCCATTTCACAATATTTCCTATGTGAGATGGGACTTAATCAAGTCCATCTCATCTTGTGCCATTATAATGGCACAAGACCGACGCGATGCTCCCGATTTCAATGTTAAAAATATTTTAACATTGAAGCCTATGGCAAAATCGCGGGCATCGCGTCGGTCGCGAGTCGGGGGCCATGTTAATGCACGCGACCGACGCGATGCCCCCGATTTTGCCTTTGCCGGGAAAATGGACCTGATTTCAAAGGAAATCGGGTCCATCGCGGGCATCGTGTACCTTAACTTTAAGGTACACGATGTCCGCGATTGTGGCCGTTCTAGGAAACAAGTACCGCTGCTTGTTATTAATTGTAGATGTTTTTGACTCTTGGAATAGTGCAGCTTGGCCCTTTCACTGTATTGTAAGCCACAAGTTTACTGTCATCCACATAGAGGTGCAGAGATAAAGTTAACCCTTTCATGACAGAGCCAGTTTGTGCCTTCATGACAGAGCCCTTTTTTTCAAATCTGACATGTCTCACTTAAGTGGGGATAACTTTTTTTTGCTTTTACTTATCCCAGTGATTTTGAGATTGTTTTCTCGTGACACATTGTACTTCAAGTTAGTGGTAAATTTTGGTCGATACAGTCTGTGTTTTTTTGTGAAAAATACCAAAATGTCGTGAAAAAATGGAAAATTTTGCAATTTGCAAAATGTCACATTTTCTGCTTGTGAGACAAATAAACATACCACTCAAAATAGTTAATAACTAACAAAGACCATATGTCTACTTTATGTTGCAATCATTATTTCAACCTCCTTTTCATTTTTTTGGACACTAGGAGGCTTCAAATATGAATAGCAGATTCTCAAATTTTCAAGAAAATTTCAAACACTGATTTTTTTAGGGACCAGGTCAGTTATGATGTGACTTTGAGTGACTTGTATGTGAGACACCCCCATAAATGATGCCATTTCAAAAACTGCACCCCTCACAGTATTCAAAACAGCATTTTGGAAGTTTGTTAACCCTTTAGGTGTTTCACAGGAATTAAAAGAAAGTGTAGGTGAAATTTCAAAATTTCATTTTTTTTGCAGATTTGCAATTTTAATACATTTTTCTAAGGAACACAGTAGATTTTACTAGAGAAATGTGACTAAAAATTGATTCCCCCAATTCTTTGGTTTTCATAAATATCCTATATGTGGCCCTAGTGTGCACGGTGACCAAACCACCGGCTTCATAATAGAAGGAGCACCTACTTGATTTTGGAGCCTCCTTTTTATGAGATTATTTTTTAGGCACCATGTAGGTTTCTAGGCACCATAAGATGCTAAAAGTTAGGAACCCCCCCACAAGTGACCCCATTTTGCAAACTACACCCTTCAGGGAATTCATCTAGGGGTATAGTGTACATTTCAAACCCCCAGGGGTTTCACCAATTGTGGTACAACTGGGCAGTGAAAATGAAAAAAATTAATTTTTCATTTTCACAGCTCAGTTGTATCAAAATTGGTGAAACCCCTGGGGGTTTGAAATGTACACTATACCCCTTGATGAATTCCCTGAAGGGTGTAGTTTGCAAAATGGGGTCACTTGTGGGGGGGTTCCACTGTATGGGTGCTTCGGGGGTCATTCAACCAGAATCTGTGCTGCAAAATCCAAATATCACTCCTTCCCTTCTGAGTCCTGCCATGCACCCAACTGGTATTTTTTGGTCACATGTGAGGCATTGCCGTACTCGGGAGAAATTGGGGCACAGATTTTGGGGTGCTTTGTCTCCTTCATTCCTTGTGAAAATGAAAAATTTTGAGCCAGAACTGCATTTTTCTGTAAAAAAATGTAATTTTTTACAGAAAAATGCAGTTCTGGCTCAAAATTTTTCATTTTCACAAGGAATGAAGGAGACAAAGCACCCCAAAATCTGTGCCCCAATTTCTCCCGAGTACGGCAATGCCTCACATGTGACCAAAAAATACCAGTTGGGTGCATGGCAGGACTCAGAAGGGAAGGAGTGATATTTGGTGGTGGAATGAATGGTGGGTGCTATGTCGCATTAGCAAGACCCCCGAAGCACCAATACAGTGGAACCCCCCCACAAGTGACCCCATTTTGGTCACCAGCTTTGGGAGGGGGGCTGGCGCTGCGGCTGGCGGGGGGTGGGAGGGGTGCTGGCGCTGCGGCAGCCGGGTGGGTGGGAGGGAGGGGGGCTGCCGGGTGGGAGGTGGGGGGGCTGGCGGTCGGTGGTGATCGGTGCTGTACTTAACAGCACCGATCACCACCGATCACTGTGTTACCGAGCGGCTTAGCCGCCGGTAACACAGAAAACGCTGCAATTGGCTGTTCACATTTGAACAGCCAATCGCAGCGATCGCCGCGAGGGGGATGTCTGCTGTCAGGGACAGCAGACATCTCCAAACTGTCACTGCGTCTATAGACGCGGTGACAGTTTAAAACCATGACGTATATATACGTCTTCGGTCGGGAAGTACCTCCCGACCATGACGTGTATATATACGTCATATGTCGGGAATATATATATATATACACACACACACACACACACACACACACACACACACACACACACACACACACACACACACACACACACACACACACACACACACACACACATATGTGTGTGTGTGTGTATATATATATATATATATATATATATATATATATACATATATACACACACACACATATATATATATATATATATGTGTGTGTGTGTGTGTGTGTGTGTATGTGTATATATATATATATATATATATATATATATATATATATATTCAGTACTAATATTGAATTTTACTACATTTTACTATATGTGCAGCTTGATGCTGCTGCTGCTGCGGGGGGGAGGGGGGAGGAGGGCAGCGCTGCGCGCGCTCCAGACGCTCCGGGGGAGCCGGGGGAGCTGCTGCTGCTGCCGGGTGAGTGCCCGGCGGGTGCGAGGGGGGGGCTGCACATCGGTGGTGATCGGTGCTGTACTTGACAGCACCGATCACCACCGATCCCTGTGTTACCGAGCGGCTTAGCCGCCGGTAACACAGGAAACGCTGTGAATGGCTGTTCAGATTTGAACAGCCAATCACAGCGATCGCCGACCGGGGGAGGCATCCCTGCCCCCCCCCCCGGGCGGCGAGGGGGGATGTCTGCTGTCGGGGACAGCAGACATCGTCCCTCTGTCACTGCGTCTCTAGACGCAGTGACAGTTTGAAGTCATGACGTATATATACGTCATGTGTCGGGAAGTACTTCCCGACCATGACGTATATATACGTCAAATGTCGTGAAGGGGTTAAAGGGCTAAATGTATTGACCTCAGAGTTGCTGAGCTGTGAGACTATGGGGGTTATTCAGACCTGCTCAATAGGCTGCATAAATTTGCTGCCTAGTGAGCAGGTAAACACTGCGCCACTGAATGCACACCCACCCCACTGCCCAAATCCCTGCGCTACGATACGAGTGGATGTGTACGCTTGGACATGTGCTTGCATGTGTCCGCACAGAGGAGAGATCATTCCATGGTCACACACTTCTTAATGATTTCTCCTCTGTTTGTAAAGAAATTGAAGCCTATACTTTTCTCATGGATGGTTCCCAATGAATTTGGGATGGGTGCTGACGATGTCATCTGCCCGCCCCAAGCAGATGTCCTCCCAACGTTTCCAAGGGTGCACACCAGAAATGGTGGTCTGACTCCAGCAACCGCCCCCTGCCTGTCACTCATTTTGCGAACGCCCAAGGGGAGTGTAAAACGCTCCGAAAAAGTGGTGGTTTGCGCATTAGCGACTATGCACATGCACGCACCCCACCATTAAAGACGAAGATGAATTCTGACCTGTACGAACAGGTCTGAATTGGGCCCTTTGTGTGAATCAGACTTAATTTTTTTTTTTTAAAGCAGCAAAAATGTAACCAATCGGGTTTTTCCTTGTAGATTATCACTGCTTTAAAAAAAACGGGTAGACTCACACAAGCCCCCCCCATCTCCGGACCTCTGAGGCTATTACTTTTAGCACAAGATGTGGGCGCTACTCCTTTTTAATGGGGAGTGTGGGGGAGGGGCGTGTGTGTCTTGGATTAGTATTGAAGTAAGAAATAACCAGAGATGTATTTTTTTTTTTCCCATTTTGCTCCGTATGTCTGAATTAACCTTTCCGTGGCAGTAACATTCACTGTCAATTACCAATATATTTCCATATTTACCAAGAAATGTATTTGCATATTTAAAAAGTTTCAAAGAATGCCAGTAATTTATTGAAATCAATTAGAAAAATTAGTTATTTTTTGAATAAAGCATTTTTAATATATACATTTCTTAAATGTCTAATTAGTATAATTGTATCTATTTTTACACGTTTTATTTTATACTGAAAGCATGCATCTGCAGTAACTGCGCATTGAAGCACAAGTTAACGCTTAATGCTCCGCTCACAAGCTGACAGAGCTGCCGACCAGCACTGAAAAAGCCCCTAATGTGATCACGTTCCCACTACAATGGTCGTTTCTGTGATCCTACCTGCAGCAGGTAGGATCTCTGAAAAGACCTAATGACCCGCGGGGCTGCGCATCGGATCGGGATCGCATCAAAAGGGCAGCAAAATGGCCCAAAACATGGCCGATTTACATGCAATCGGTTGAGATTGTAAGTAAATTGGCTCGTTTTGGGCCATATCGTCCTGGAGTGTACCCCACATAAAACGGGTGAGGATAGTGTGCGGTCGGGTAACAGAATGTGCTATCCAAATGGTAATCACCATGGGTAGAGAAATGGAGAAGTGAGAGAGTGGACCAATCAGCTGCTACCTATAATTTTATAAAAAGCCCTTGACAAATGCTACTTCAAATCTGATTGGTTGCCATGGGCAACTTATCCACTCTTTTCTCTGCTTTATAAAACACTATCACTAGGAAACGCCTGTAACACTGCTGATCCAGACCTTTTTGCGCCTAACACCCCCCCCGCTGCCTACATCCCCTCGCTAGCCTGCAAGGGGAAGTGTACGCAAACACATCCCTTCGTATGTGTCCTTTGTTAATAAGTTAGTTCACACTGAGTTTTATTTCCGCTGCAAATCATTGAAAAGGGGACGGGCTGACGTCATGTGACGTTAGCGTTCCCAGGGTAACGCCCAGCGGTTTTGTGGGGATGCCCATGAAACTCTGTTTGTTCCCCCTGACTTCGGCCCCATAGTTTATATACTACCTTGAGCTTAGCTACACATCTGAACCAGTGATGCGGCGATGCAATGTAAGGATACATTGATCATCGTACAGACTTAAGTAACAAGTCCATGGCATCATTCCATTTGTTGTCAGCACATCCGGTGGAACGATTCAAACAATGAATTGGGAGTACACCACTATACAGTGGCCATGTCAATTTGTCGCAACTCCCAGCGTCGCATAATAAAGAGTGTTTTACCTCTGTAGACTTGATTGGTCTCATCCGGTACCATGGTTAGTCTGCAGATATAGGGTCTGATGCAGAGTCAATTGCTAATGTGCGAATTTGCAGATCGAGCAATTATCGAATAACTGCACATGCGTACGGATCATATCCCAAACATCGACAGAAATAGCATATGGATCGTATTCGCAATCCCCCAGCAGTTTGACTGACAGGAAGTTGGCATTTAGGGGGTAGTAATCGTTTTCTGTGAGTGCCAGAAAAAACGCAGGCCTGCCCAAACATTTATGAGGAGGGTATGTGACGTGATGGCAGGCCTCAGTCAGCCTGCAGCAGATGATCGGTAGGGTAAGACACATGCACAGACACTGGAAAAATCATTGATGGTTAGTAAATCGGCATATGGGGAACGCACAACATTTCATGGGTGTCCCCTTGAAAATGCTGGGTGTTCCCCTGGAAATACAGGCATGGCATTGCCTGCTCGGGGTGGGTGGCTGATGTCACATGACTTCAGTGCCCAGCCGTATTTGGCGATCATCGGCAGAAATAAATCAGTTTAGACTTGAGTTTTATTTCTGAAGGGGAGAAAAATCATTCGATAGTCGTTGACCATTGAATGATTTTTCTCTCCCCTTCGTCTGCATGCGAGGGGATGTGTTTTCGTACATGCTAGCAGGGAAATGGGCGGGTGCTGGCGCTCTTTTGGTGGGGCTTGGGTGTCTAGAACCTGTTCGCTAGGCTGCGAGTGTACGCAACCTAGCGAACAGTCCTGAATAGGGCCCCTTAATTTTTACCTATCAGGTAAATGCAAATGGAATTAAATGCATCACATCGTTCAAGGAGACCAAAAAAAGTTTTCTCTGCATTTCTACGGTAAATGTCACTGACAGAAGGGAAATGTGCGGTCAGGTCCTCGCTTGGCCAGTCAGTGAGAGAACGTGTTGTATCTGTGAATGCTCCTGGGTGCTACTTTCTCATTCCCTCTAATATTTCTTTTCATTGCCTCAAGCACGGTGTCAAACCTGTTACCTTATCTCCCTGCTACCAAACGTGGGCTGTCTACATTAAGGGAAATTTGGAGTGGAACATTCCAGCACATTTAATTTGCACTCTGCACTTGTGACTGACTTTTGCGTACCTTGGCGTTTGAAGAGCGGGTGCGTGGACAGATCCAAGGGCTATGCTGCGTTGGGTGGGAGCGGTGCTATGCACGTTTCTAGATGCATCTTGGTGCACACGCCCGCTGATCGTGTACAGTGCTTGTCATGTACAGTAGCAGCCATATTTAATTTCCTAGTATTACTCTGACTATGGGGTCAATCCTATTCTTTGCCAAAGGATGCACTGTGCCGTTGTTGCGTAATTTTAACGCCAGCAACAACACCTGAACTTCGCCCGATTTTGCACATAAGACTTTAGAGCGCCGTGGGGCAGCGAGCACCTCCTGGGCAAAGCTCAGCTGCCATAAAGTGCGGCCTATGCACCCGCGAGATCATTGTTACTGACCCCAGGTCTGATGTCCAATATTACGTATTAATGTGTTTTTGTGTAAGTACATCAGTCATGTGAAATATGCAAAACTATATTGGCGTTAAAAAGAATTTAGACTTGACAAGCTTAACCCTTTCAGGTCCAACAGCCCTAGCGCTAGTAGCCGATCCAATGGTGAGCCACTTAAAATAAGAATATTAACATTGTTCAACATTCAATGTAAACCATTTTTTAATTAAAAAAAAGACAATTCATTTATACATTTAACCTTGATGGGGCGGTAGTCTTGGTGTATTCTTGTCCTTGAGCTGTGCCCGGGTATGCCAGATTTGCTCTTTGTTTTTAACAAGAAATAGTTAAAAGTACAAGCTGAGTACCATGGTACTGTGCAAGCTTTAATTGTCTTTTAAAGATGTATTCCTGAAGGCAAGAGCTTGGTGAAGTAAAGTTCAATTACAGAGCACCATGGCTGTTTGTTTCAGTTCCTGCAAGCGTCTGTATTATAAATGGTTCTGGAAATATGCGGCTGCCCAACAACACGTTTATATATAACCTGCATTAAAGTGAAAGAGCGGAACTGTAAAACAAGTCTTGATATTGGCATTCTCTGCAAGGATTTAGGCATTCTTTAGGACGCTGGGCCTGGTTCAAAGACGCACCTAGGCCACATGCTATTTCAGCATTCACGAAGGTTACGCTGAGTGCACCCACAAAGGTCCCATTGCGTGTGAGGCCAATGGTGTTGGTAATTGAGCGGTAAAGTGGGAAGTGAAGACTGGGTCTTTTGAGTGCAAGTGGGCTGCATTCTCAGGCGCACAGCTGCTTCCATGGAGGTCATGTTCAGGAAGAGATGACGCATGTGATGGGGGGGGGGGGGGGGGACAGAAACTAGGCACCCCAAGGCCTGCATATTCACTAGTGCATGATGGGAGGCTGAGAATATCGTAGCAGGAGCTAGATTGGACGGAGAGCATCGCTCTCTGAGGCGCAGCTTTATGACGTGGTTCTAAGGGAGGAGAAGTGAGCCAGAGGAGAAGTGGCCCATGGCAACCAATCAGCACTGAAGGAACATCTATAATTTGCATAATGTAAAATAATACAGAGCAGCTGATTGGTTGCCATGGGCCACTTCTCCTCTGGCTCACTTTTCTCCCTTTGTCACTGCTTCATACATCTACTCCTGAATCTGGTACATCATGTGGGCCCTTAAGTGGCTTTCGTCTCTCTGATGTTACTAGTGCCTCCGCTGTGTGTGGGTGCGAAGTCCACTCTGTGCCTTTTTTTCCCAGAGTATTTTAATCCATTAATGAGCACAATTTGCAGCCTCCCTTCCCCCTCATGTACAGTCAGACAAAATGACCCATCTGTGCATGCATCAGCAATCACACTGGTGAATCAAGCTCTGATTCCCACCCCAGCCATTGTACCCTGGGACCCCCCTCTGTCTGTCTCTCTCTCTAGCTCCACTCCTGCACGCCCCCACGCGCTTCCTCTCACTTGATGTCCCGTCAGCCATAACCTATCACTAAATTCACTTGTCATCCCACGCAGACTTCCTTCACTCCCAAAGAAGCACTTTGCTGGTGAGACATTCACAATCGGAGCTGACAGAGCCAGCCGTCGAAAAAAAAACTGTCCAGGTGCCGCATTTCACTGTCATGGCAACTAGCAGTGCGGGGATGTAATTAGCAACCTGTAAAATACAGAAGACATTTAAAATAATATCAGGCTCGCAAGCAATTGCATTATGGAAAGCAAGCCGTTGCCCCTTTAAATATCAATCCGCGTTTTACTTGGCAACCTAAGTCGCCGCAGAAATATATTAAGCGATCTCCGATTGCCCAGGACACCTTCTAATCCCATATGCTTCTCTGTATTAGAGGGCTTATTGCCCCCTCGTCAGTATTGCGGCTGGCCTGGGCTCCTGTGATTACTGAGAAATGGGCATACTATGCATTGGTATGCTGTGTGTTTTTTTTTCTTCTTGTTGCCTGGAGATGCTTATTTTTAAATAGTGGGTTTATTTCCTTACATGGGAATTCTTAGGCAGAAAACTAACATCCCTTTTTCTTTCCTGTTTTTCCCTCCGACCTTCTTCTTTGAGCTTAGTTTTGCTGCGGATGCCCTCTATGGATTTCTGCGGTCCAGCACAGCCGTTGACTTTTGATTATTTAGACCCTATGAGTGCCAACATCTGTGAGAGATGTTCAAAATATATGCTAAAAATGCCAGCGTCGCTCACATTTGTTATATAAATTCAAATATGTGTTCGGCAGCGTGGCCCTCATTAACAATGTGCTCCTTTGCCTGCACATGCAGGACGATGGAGGGCATCCTTGACAAAGGAAGGGGAGAAATGAGCGATATCGGGGACTTTACAGATGTGTCCCTGTGTGGGACTTTCCTAATCCATTGCAGGGCAGCAGTACTCTACCAAGTGGCAAGATGGAGGGGAGACCACCACTTAAAACCCTGCAACCATATATTAAAAACTGTATATTGTGGGTATCGGGAATGCACATTCCCCCAGTAATCTAAGATTGGGCACTAGATACACAAGGTTTTTTACCTTGCTAAACTTTGCGATCAATTGAATTCCCCAGTTTGGGGTGAATTCAAATTCAATTGTTGCTCTACACATGCCCATTGATATTAAATAGAAGGGGTTTAGCTGTGAATAATGATTTTATCCCATCTAAAGTTGTGGTTATGGCAAATGTTTTCTCCTATCTCAGGAAGCCGCCAGAAGAAGTGGCATTGTAGTGGATAACTGGCATCTAAACAGAGCAGTAATTGAATTGTTCCATTTTGAGCCCCCTAGTGGTAGCTGTAGGGGAAGACAATTGAAGCACACCCTTATGGTGGCCATATGCGATGTATTACAGCAGTGGATGGCCATCTGACCCTCATCTCCCTCCCAAATCGTGCGGTCCTGTGATGGATCGCAAGCGACCCACCGGGAAGGGGGGTTGCGGTGTCTGAGGTCTGACTTCCGACTCAGGTCTTATGTGCACAAGACTGCGTATCGGACCCTAAGGGCAAATCAAAATCATCTGTTTTGGCCCGATCGGTATCCTTTAACTGTTTCTTCGCCAAATAGATGCACTGCCACTTTTATGATGTCACAAATTAACGGGAGCGGAGGGAGGACTGGCTGCCACACACACACACACACACACACACACACACACACACACACACACACACACAGTTACTGCCAGCTCAAGTCCATATATTCTTAGAATGTAGAATTGTGGCTTTGGCGGTGCCAATGAGACACAAATCTTAAGTAGAAAAGGCGTTTGGTGTATAGTCCATGATGCTAAACATGGCTATTTGGGGAAATTAGCGCAGAGGTGTGTTAGGACACATCTGTGTAAATCTGTCTGTTATTGGTCCTGTGACACAGCCTGTATTTTTCCACAGCAAGTCCCTGATAACGGCCCATGTACACAGTCACATCACAGAACACATCTTCCACAGCGCTATCCTTCTTGAAAGCCCAGCTGTATAATGTGGTTATTTATAACTCCTCGTTCTGTAAGGTGTAACACTTCACAGCCCCTGCAAATAGCGATGTGCTTTCCAGGTGGCTTTCTTAGTTGTGTTCGCTGGGGGTTTTATTATTGCTTTTTATATTCTAACGGGATGCGGTCATTTGGTCTACAGCATTATGGTTGACATGGGTCTAGGTCGACATGGTTCTAGGTCGAAAGGTCATTAGTTCGACCGGTCGTTAGTTCGACAGGTCATTAGTTCGACATTGTCTAGGTCTACAGTCAAAAGGTCGACATGGAGTTTTTCACTGAACTAATGACCTTTTCCCATGTTGACCTAGACCCGTGTCGACCATATGATCCCAACCCATTCTATCTGGATATCTGTGCCTGCTTTACAGCTGGTAAGTGCCAATATGTTGTATGCATACAGACACCTGGTTTATTCTGCCACCGATTGGAAGCATTCTCCGGCTATCTTGAAACTTCGGAGAGGTGGAGATGCCCCCTTTTGGGCTTCCTGCCCAAATTGCAATGACACTCTCTTTTAAGTGGGTGGAGTGTGCAGAACTTATCCTCCTATGATCGGGTTTCTGTAAATGCAGCAATCCATATCTGCCAATAAGACCTTAGCAGCCGATCCATTAAATCCTGTAAGGTGCCAGGTGGGGCCTCCATAGTTTGGATTTGTTTTTGCAGCACTTCCTACAGATGCTTGATCGGATCTGTGGAAGTTGGAGGACACGTTATTATTAACACTTTCTTATATATCGCACACATATTCCGCAGCGCTTTACAGAGAAAATTTGTACCACATGTACGTGCACACAGACATTCTAGGGTTAATTTATTGGGAGCCAATTAACTTACCAGTATTTTTTTGGATTGTGGGAGGAAACCGGAACACCCGGATGAAACCCGGGGAGAATATACAAACTCTGCACAGTTATGGCCATGGTGGGAGTTGAACCCATGACCTCAGTGCTGTGAGGCAGTAATGCTAACCATTACACCGCCCCTACTGCCGAATCAACACCATGAATATTAGAGAGGCTTGGCAGCCCTTGTCCGTGTCGCTGGTTACTGGTTGTCCTTCCTTGGTTGGTTCAGGAACGACCCACAAGACCTGACCCAGCTGTCCAGCGCGGACCTTTACACTTGTATGTTCTTTCTGCTCCCAACATTCTGGTTGACTCTGTAAGCGGCGAAGCCGCTCCCCACTGGATCTCCTCACAACCATGCAAGGGGATCAGTGGCGTACAAAATGCGTGCTCCCCCACCGGAAAATTTTGGCAGCACCCACCCTCCCACCTCCAGTAAAGTTAAGCTCCCCCCCCCCCCTTCCTTAGCCAATCGCCACCTCTAGCATCCTCATAAACTGTCTGCTGTAAGGTGGCAGATATTTTGTGAGGATCATTTTTCATTAGCAGCAGGAGCCAGGAGGAGCGCTAGTCCCGACTGCAGATCTGGCGGCGGTGGCAAGCAGAGGGGTAAGGCAGGTCCGTGGGGATTGCATGCCCCTCAGCAGGAGAAATCATTTGATTTCGAACAACCATCAAATGATTTCTCGTAGACTTGCAAATATAAGTCAGTGGAGACTGGCTTATATTTGCGTGTGCCAGCACAAAGATAGGGTGGGCAGCTGACGTCATGTGACATCAGCTGGCTGCCCCGGCACACTCCGTCATGGCCACATTTACATAGGAACTCCCAGTGTTTGCATGAAGATGCTCATGAAATGCTGGGCATTCCCATGGCCTGCCACCACCACGGTCTTGCCCCCCCCTCCATGCAAGCAACATGACGACTGTGCAGGTTGGGGAAGGTGCCCCCACAGAAGCCCTTCACATGTACATATGAGAATATGCAGATGTGCAGGGCAGAACTATTGGTTCCCATTGCGAACATGCCGGGAACCGAACGGATTTGAATCGGGCCCAATATGTTATAGCTGCTCTATGTATGTGTGTGTGTGTAATATATATAACACATACACCAATCAGCCATAACATTAAAACCACTGACAGTGGAAGTTGATGTGTTGGAAGCAGGAAGAACATACAAGCGTAACGCTCTTATAGGTTATAAAATGCGTGCGTTCGTGATATATATTGTAATTATTGGCCTGAAAACCCAGTAATGACGCGTTTGTCCCTCATTATTTAGGTACATGGACAGCTCTATTCTAACATGTGGGTATGAAAACCCCAAACGCTGCAGCTTCCGCTGTCATCGTGATCCGCAGTAACATTTTCTCATTGTGAACGCATCATTATGTAGCTATTGCAATGGAAATTGTACAGCCGCTTGGAGAGAGTACGTTGTAGATAAGCCACCAGGTTTGACAAATGGTTAGGACTGTTCTGTATGGCTGTCCTGGTCCTTCTGCCTCCATTTCAGATATATTCACATTATATTCCAAAGCAAACTCCTTGGCATTTTACAATCAGAGGCAAACCTCATAATAGAGCAATACTGAGCATTAACAGATTGACAGGGAGGGAAGAGGTGTATGCAAAGGCTGGGGGCCACACGCAGCGCTGAGTGCAGGTGTGCAATTGGAGGAAAATGCATTTACAACTGACGGCAGGTGGCATATCCTGCATACTGTAGGTAGCAAATGCGCCTCACTCCCCATGCATGTAATAGGAGCAGAAGCTGCAGGAATACAGTTGGGGGTGTGGCTTTGCTGTTTGCACAGGAGACGCAGTACACAATCCATACACTGAACATCAAGTAAACTGAAAATGTAGCCAGGTTCGCAATTCAGGGTCACTTTCAATTCAATTTTGACTAAATAGTCAAATTCTAATTGAAATTGAACGGGTTTCAGCGGCATTCAATGTCAATGCGTTACGGATGGTGTAATGGTTAGCATTACTGCCTCACAGCACTGAGGTCATGGGTTAGTTTACCGCCATGGCTCTTACTGTGCAGAGTTTGTGTATTCTCCCTGTACTTGTATGGGTTTCCTCCGGGTACTCCGGTTTCATCCCATAATACAAAAATATACAGGTAGGCTATTTGGCTCCCAACAAATTAACCCTAGTATGTGTGTGTGTTTGTGTGTGTGTGTGTGTGTGTACATGTGGTAGGGAATATACTGTAGATTGTAAGCTCCACTGGGGCAGGGGCTGATGTGAGTGTTCAAATATTCTCTGTAAAGCGCTGCGGAACATGTGTGCGCTATAAAAGAAACTTGATAATTAAATGCGTCTATATTGTCTATATTGAATAGAAAAATAGACTGTGCAGGCAAGATTATAATATAGTACAGATCTGTACAATATAGTCAAAATCGAATGGGTACACTGTGCTGTGCCTTTCAATCCCGAAAGGGAATTTCTCCGTGTGTACAGGGCTTAAATAAAAGTGAGGGTGCAAGATTCAGTGCTGAATAGGATTGACCCCTTAGTCTATTCATCCCCTCTGCTGTGCAAAATTGGGAGCCCGCAATGGATATCAAACAGATGTAGATGCAAATGCCCCTGATTGGTTTGTAACACTCACTGTGTCTGTATTCTTGAATGTGGTGACCTCTAAACTATTATGTGGGGTTGGTGCCAAACTACCCGTGTTGCCAATGGTGTGAGGAGTGATCAAAATTAAGTCTACTGATATAATTAAACTATCCTGTATCCCTCATAGAAGTACGCATTACACTGCCTTTGTCCTCAGTTTTACCGCACTATAAATGATAATTCTAATTTATCTCTCTAATCACGTCTCCTTGCACATCTCCTACAGTTATGGGAATGGTCTGTGACACTGAAAGGTTAGGCTTAAACAAAACACAACTTTTCCCTATTCATTAACCACATATCAGTTGAATTGTTAACATTCTAGATCTGCAATCTGGCGTTTGTATGTTACGTCTTGACGACCAATATTGCTTTAGTACTGTATATACCAATAAGATGGTTGTGTGGCTTTCTGACCCAATTCTAAATAAGGGCACACCCTCATTGAGTGACGTACTGGGGAATATTGCCTTGAAATGTTATTACCAAGATCAGAGGATAAGTTGGTCTTTACCCTGTGTGTTACAGATACCGGCCCTGTGGATATTCGCAGCCGCTTAGCCTGAAATGGCCTGCTGCAGGTTTCCCTCCGACACACCCTGTTCATACAAAAATAAATTCATTGGACACCAGCAAAATATTTCCTGATGTTGTTTTTTTTAGCTGCTGACTCAGATTCTGCAGAAACACGTTGGCCAGAAGCTGCTGCCTCAAGCCTTTTGCTTTAACGTTAAACTTGAAATTAAAGCATTTAAAAAAAAATAAAAAATTCCATTAGTATACACAAAAATATCTCATTTTACTTAGCTATAAGCTGTCACCGCTGGAAGGTGTTTTCTGTGATACCCCTTTCACACTGCAGCCTTTTAAAACGTTAAGAGCTGCAGTGTGAAAGCTCCAGGTTGCTTTACCCGTTTAAGAAATACCGGTAAACCATTCACTGTATTACCCCCATTCACTATGTACCCTACTCTGCCACCATTCACTGTATGTCCCCCAGCCTGCTCCCCTTTCTCTGAATGGCCATCACTGCCTCCATTCACTGTATGTCCCCCAGCCTGACCCTCCTTCACTGTATGTTTCCCAGCCCCTTGTGTGAGCCAGATGCTTGGGCTCCCGCTGCTGCTCTCCTCTGCATGCTATGGGAGCAAGCTTCCACCTTGCTGCCCCCCTCCCCAAACACTGCTGTCACTGTAATTGTGGAGTAGTGTGATATACAATTGCAACAGCAAGGGTTGGACACCAAACAATCTGACTATTGCGGCCGGCACCTCCTCACTGTAGCAGACAGCAAGGGAAAGGAGCGCTCGCCGGGGGCCCCACCTTTAGTGTCCTGTGCTGTGCTTCCCACATCTGATGCTCTGCCCGCTTCCAGCTGGAGGCTGCGGGCAGCTTGAAATTACAGTACGGGCCGCAATTGGCCCCCGGGCCTGACTTTGGACATGCCTGATCTAGGCGGAGTAAGTCTATATCAGACTCATTGGCAGCAAAAAATGGATCTAGAGTAATTTAAAGTTTTGATGAAAACAAAGCAAATTTTTTATTTCTTTAAAAAAAAAAAGTGAATCTATAGCTTATTGATGGTTATTTATATATTGGAGAATTGTTTCCTGGCTTTCCCCTTCTTTTTTGTTCTGTATCCCCCCAACATTTTATTTTTCGTTCTATATATAATTTTGAAGAATCTTAATAAAAATTATTGTTAAAAAATAAATAAAAAAAAAAAGTGGATTCCGACTGTTGCGATATTCTGACAGTCTGATTCCCAGGTTGTATACCTCCCTATGTGTTTCATCAAGGCCTAAATATCATTTAGGCAGAGCAGTTCTGTACCATAACCAAGAGCAATTAAATGGTTCTAGAGGAAATAAAGGCTGTGGAATGTTGTCATTTTGTAGAATGCAATAGAGAAATGGTAGCTAAAATCTGATTGCTTGCTGTTGACCCCACCGCCACTCTTCATTTTTGTTGTGGGGGGAGGGGGGGGGAGTGTGTAAATTGACATCTATTATATTTATTTATATAGCGCACACATATTCCGCAGTGCTGTACAATGGATATTTAAACATTCATATCAGTCCCTGCCCCACTGGAGCTCACACTATATTCCCTACCGCCTACCACATGTACACACACACACACACACACAGATGTTTTAGGGTTAATTTGTTGGAAGCCAATTGACCAACCAATATATATTTGGATTATGGGGGGAATCTGGAGTACCCGGAGGAAACCCATGCAATCACGGGGAGAATATACAAACTCCGCACAGTTAGGGCCATGGTGGGAATCGAACCCATGACCTCAGCGCTGTGAGGTAGTATTGCTAACCATTTCACCATCCGTGCTGCCCTCTAAGGGTAATATGTGACGCTCTTTGACACTTGGAGAGTCGCACCCGTGAAGACTATCAGATTAACTATTGCAGGCTTATTCTGGGTAGGCACAAGACCAACAGTTTGGTGGAGTTACCATCACACCAACTAAGCAGCTGATCTAGGTAATCCTACACTCACTTGCCGTTTGGCCATTAGAAGTGCCATTTGGACCTAGGACACAAAAAGATGTGCTTGCTGATGTGATGTATTCCATATGCTACAACCTGGGGCCCAGAAGAACATATTGTGGGTCCATGCCTGAGAGTGTGTGTGCGCTTCTGAAGTGGATGCCGCCATCCGATCATGGACGTACCTGCTACATGAGCTTTGACACCAGCTGAGAGATGATAATTCTCTGTATGTCCGGTGCATAGAGGGAACATTATTTTGGGTAGAAAGGACTGCATCTGACTCCTCTAAGGGCTTCTCCTCTTTAGTGGCTTCAGGGTGGGTTGTTCAAACACTAAAAATGCAGCTAATCCAATGCATGTAATTGATGCTTTACGATCTCTTGTATTTGTTCTTATTGACTACTTGCCTCTTTGTATATGTTATTGTTGACTACAGGCCTCTGTATATGTTCTTGTTGACTTCCTGGCTCTTTGTATATGTTCTTGTTGACTACCTGGCTATTTGTATATGTTCTTGTTGACTACCTGGCTCTTTGTATATGTTCTTGTTGACTACCTGCCTCTTTATATGTTATTATTGACTACCTGGCTCTTTGTATATGTTATTATTGACAACCTGGTTCTTTGTATATGTTCTTGTTGGCTACCTGCCTCTTTGTATATGTTCTTGTTGACTATTTGGCTCTTTGTATATGTTCTTGTTGGCTACCTGCCTCTTTGTATATGTTCTTGTTGACAACTTGGCTCTTTGTATATGTTCTTGTTGACTACCTGGCTCTTTGTATATGTTCTTGTTGACTACCTGCCTCTTTGTATATGTTCTTGTTGACAACTTGGCTCTTTGTATATGTTCTTGTTGACTACCTGGCTCTTTGTATATGTTCTTGTTGACAACTTGGCTCTTTGTATATGTTCTTGTTGACTACCTGCCTCTTTGTATATGTTCTTGTTGACTATTTGGCTCTTTGTATATGTTCTTGTTGACTATTTGGCTCTTTGTATATGTTCTTGTTGACTACCTGGCTCTTTGTATATGTTATTGTTGATTACAGGCCTCTGTATATGTTCTTGATGACTACCTGGCTCTTTGTATATGTTCTTGTTGACTATTTGGCTCTTTGTATATGTTCTTGTTGACTATTTGGCTCTTTGTATATGTTCTTGTTGACTACCTGCCTCTTTGTATATGTTCTTGTTGACTATTTGGCTCTTTGTATATGTTCTTGTTGACTATTTGGCTCTTTGTATATGTTCTTGTTGACTACCTGGCTCTTTGTATATGTTATTGTTGATTACAGGCCTCTGTATATGTTCTTGATGACTACCTGGCTCTTTGTATATGTTCTTGTTGACTATTTGGCTCTTTGTATATGTTCTTGTTGACTATTTGGCTCTTTGTATATGTTCTTGTTGACTACCTGCCTCTTTGTATATGTTCTTGTTGACTATTTGGCTCTTTGTATATGTTCTTGTTGACTATTTGGCTCTTTGTATATGTTCTTGTTGACTACCTGGCTCTTTGTATATGTTATTGTTGATTACAGGCCTCTGTATATGTTCTTGATGACTACCTGGCTCTTTGTATATGTTCTTGTTGACTACCTGGCTCTTTGTATATGTTCTTGTTGGCTACCTGCCTCTTTGTATATGTTCTTGTCAATCATTTTCTTTCTAAACTGGCCATAAAGGGCTTCATAGGAATGTAAATGTTTAGTTTTACCATTCATCCGTTAAATTGGAGCTTTCGATCAAGTGAAGCTGATTGTAAATTCCTGACCAATGAATGATTTATTTTTTTTAAACCTTACTCTCCCTCTCCTCTCCCTGGACAATGGTGATAGCGCTGAATGATAACATACTACCACAACTGATCATTTTGTGTAGTTTGATACACAGGTCCGATCTGGTCCCTTTTTTTTTTATCCGTTTCCAATAGTTCTGGCCGATATATCGGATGAAATCAGCCAAATTGGGGATGTTTGATGCGTTCCCGTGCGCATCAGATTGGATTCTGTAGATCATATTCGCAGCATATATGATCTATCAGTTAGATCACCAGCAGCACATCGCGGCGCTAAAAAGCATCCGATTCCCCTTGAACTCCCCTGGCAGCCCTCCAGGGGAGTAAAAAAATGGCGCATCAAGTGCCAAGTCCGATGTGAGCCCTCCCAGGGAGCTGCTGGGGGGAGTTCAAGGGAAAACAGGTCAGACTGGTGCCACGGACAAGTCGGACCTGTGTAGGGGGGACCTTTAGCCCGGGCTGTAGAGCTACAAGAAGTTGGTTATTTAATGCACCAAAAACTGCAGTTTGTGTATTTAGGCTATTGCACTGAATCAGGTGTAGCTGCATGAAAACACAACATAAACACTTTATCCTCAGATAAAATATTCCCTAATGCCAAAGGTTGATTTGTGGTCCCTGTTGCCATCAATAGATGAGGCTGAAGCCCTGTATCAGCCATTGTTGTACAATTTATAATTCAGGGTTCTTCTGTAGGAAGAAGCTTCCCCAGACCAAAACAGTGTTTTAAATGTACTTTGACCTTCAATCTGTTGTGAGCAGATTATCATTCCTGAATAAGATTAACAGGAGGGGTTTGAGAGGCTGTAAAGGATTCTATTATTGCCAGTCTAAAGTTGTATGCAGACTTTACATGCACTAGATGGCTAAAAGCGAATTGTTGACCGGTTGATATGGGGCCTGATTCAGAATTGATTGCTGATAAGTGAATTTGCAGATTGAGCAATTTTTGAATGACTTTGAGGATCGTAGCGTGCATATGCGAGGGTGAATAGTAACACAAATTGTGTATGGATGGTAAACACAATGTGACCGGAGTTTGATTGACAGGAAGACGGCGTTTGGGGGTGGTCACCGTCCATTTTCTGGGAGTGTCATTAAAAATGCAGGAGTGCCCAGGTGGTTTAAGGGAGTGTGTGTGTGTGACATTAGTGCTGGCTTTGATCAGCCTGTCTCTGTCGCAGAGTGGTGGAAGGGATGAGTTAAAGTGTCTAGGACAGGCATGGCCAAACTGTGGCCTTCCAGCTGTTGTGAAACTACACATCCCAGCATGCCTTGCCATAGTTTTAGTATTCCCTAATAGCAAAACTGTGGCTAGGCATGATGGGACTTGTAGTTTCACATCAGCTGGAGGGCCATAGTTTGCCCATGCCTGGTCTAGGAGAAGTTATCTGAGTTTTTTGTGTTAATCCAGCAGGTGATGAAAGAGTTCATTGCATTGCTGCTCGTCTGTTTAGGAACACACACACCACCGCAGGGGCAGCCAGAGAAAAAGCTGTGGAAACATCTGTCTTTGGCAAGTGAGATCTCCGAGCACCGTGTAACCAGGGAATGGCCGTCTGTGGCCGGTGCAGTGCATCTACTCAGGTATTGTCTTTCTAGACAACTACTCCTGTCACTGGTCAGACAGAGAGGCAGCAACGCGTCACCCGCTGTTCAACAGCCTGGCTTGCAGAATCCCTGGGAAACCGAGTCTTAACAGTTGAACCCTTGCAGATGTCTGGCGGTTCCTTACACTGGGGCTGATTTAGACCTGTTCGTAAGGTCCAAATTCCCGCGCTGTCCAATGTTTTTAGTAATGCGCATGCCTGCCATGTGCAGGGCCCGTCTGCGAGCTCCTTTAGCCTGCTAGGGGTGGGGGCACAATGTTTTTGCGCAGCCGCAGAGTGAGCCCTGGTCTACGTGGCGGCAGGCAGCGGAGAAATCATTAGATGGTAAGTAAACATTAATTGATTTTTTTTCCCTCTGAGTGGGCACTTGTGAACGGATGTGTACTCATTTGTAGCCCTGCAAATCCCCTCGTAAGGCAGGATTGCTCCGAACACATGCAGCCCAGCAAGCAGGCCTGAATTGGGCTCATCGATTCCTCTGACTGGCCGGGGAAAGTGATTCTGTCCCGACCAGAACAGTCCAAGTGGCCAAACGTAGATTATTTGCTGCACTTTACGAGTGGCCATCTCTGAGTGATACTTTTTTTTACATACATCTTCTATAATGAGAAATTCAAGTGTAAAAATAAATATTTGTGTACTCTGTGCTTGGGAGAATGCATGTTGTGTAATCTGATGCGGGGACAGCTATTAGTTATTCCCCCCCGGGCTTTCATTCGGCTTCCCTGCCTTGCAAGTGCTCACAGATTACTGTGATGTAAGAAGGCGGCTTTCTGGGAGCAAAGATAATTCGGAACGCGGCCTGGGCTCTCCTCATCCAGCACATGCAGAACTAATTTCATTCACTCACATGATACGTCAAGAATAAACCCGCCCCCCCCATACGCCCAATATTGACGCAAGTAGTAAGCTGTCATACGTTCATGTTCAATTACGCAGTGAGATTTTTCTTGTGGTGGTCGTCAATGAATGATCATTATGAACACACACTTTTTTAATGCAGTTTACTATGTTGGAACAAATTATTTACCAAAATCTGTGCAACGTTTTATTTAATCAATAGCATGGTTGGTGTAATGGTTAGCATTCCTGCCTCACAGCACTGAGGTCTTAGATACAATTCCTGCCATGGCTGGAACTGTGTGGAGTTTATATGTTCTCCCAGTGCTTGCGTGGGTTTCCGCCCACAATGCCAAAATATACTGGTATGTTAGTCAGCACTTGGCAAAAATTAGCCCTGGTCTTCAAGTTCCTCTCTGGGGGTGTGAGTAATTTGGTCTACCCATATATGGTCAACATGTATTGACCACTGAAGGCCGACATTGCTTAGGTCGACATGTCTATGGTTGGCTGGGTTGGAAGGTCAACAATTGGAAGGTCCACAGTCAAAAGGTCAACATGAGTTTTTCACATTTTTGTCCCGAATGTCAACATGGACCCCGTCAGAGTGTACCACGTCCCCTCGCATGGCTCACTGAGCTCGGCACACTATTTTATTCTCCCACCACGCCCTTCCATCCACTAGGGCATGGTGGGAGAATAAAATAGTGTGGCTGACAGCACATGTCGGCTAAAATAAAAATGTGAAAAACTCATGTCGACCTAATACTATTGTCGTGTTGACCTTCAGTCTAATGCAGTGATTTTCAACCTTTTTACCTTGCGGCACACTAAATAAGATTTTAAAATTGCCAAGGCACACCATGAGATCCCCACAGGGCAAAACACATTGGTCCCCACAGGAAAAAAACAAACATATTGCCCCTTTGAATAAAAAAAATCACACTGGTCCCCACAGGTAACACAAATAAAATACATTGGCCTTTTACATGAAAAGAAGAGACCAGTAAATAACAGTTGAACTGGTGGTGGCTGTAAACTGGTTTGGGCATCTCTAGATCTGGGGGCACACTTGAGAACAGCTCAAGGCACACTAGTGTGCCACGGCACAGTGGTTGAAAACCACTGGTCTAATGAATGCACCTGTGCACCTGCCGGGAGACCTGGAAAACGTGAACTGTTGGGGTCCTGAGGACCAAGTTTGAGAACCACTGGTCTAGTATTACGTAGGCCCTTGATGTCTAACCTTGACACTGCAGCTCTTGTTGAACTACACATCCCAGGATGCTCTGCGTCAGTTTTGCTATTTGGCCATGCTAAATCTGATGCAGGGCATGCTTGGATGTGTAGTTCAAAAACAGCTGGAATGTTAAGGTTAGCCATCAAGGAACTAGGCTAAATATTGAACACCCCTGAGGAAGTCAGTAAATTGACGAAATGCGTTTGGGTGATTAATGTAATAGTGAAAGGTGGATAGACCTCATATTGACAATATAAGGCCTGCCTAAATAATTGTGCAATTACTATGTAAAATCCTTTGTAAACTTTCATGAATAAATTTAATTTGAAAAGATATTTAACGGAATTGATGCTGTCTTTTGGGAGAACTGGTGTGAGGATCTCATTATAGAAATCGAAAGAAAACCTCTGAAATCCTCCGTCTTTAGAAAACATCCCCAAGGAACATATCCAGCCCAGGTTATGGAAGTTGTTATTTCAACGTATCAAAATAAATTGTGGCGGCGCATCCTAAAACCCTCCTAATGCTAGTACAACTACGTTTATCCATGGACTGGCAAATTCATGCAGGCCAAATTGGCAAGTATCATTGATTGATTTCATTGATTTAAAGATATTAGCGTATTGTGCTAATCATGATTTTATATATAAAGTCGGTGTGTGTGTTTATTTACGAACACACACTGTAAACAAAATTAAGCAGCCGGCGGCACTCCAGGACTCTCAGTGCCGCTTGCTGCTTTATTTGTAAAATCTAATCTGTATGATTGCTCTCTGCAACCCTTGGAAAGGCACACGGGTGTTATTTTAAATTTTTTTTTACAGTATTGGACTGCCCTTCTACATATGGGTGTGGATTATTAGATAGCCTGGGATTAGATTAGGAGTGATTAGGTCAACCACTATTGGTCGACACTGAAATAGCAATAATGACTAAAGCAATAAGCCGACATGGAATAGGTCACATAGGAAAAGGTTGGCAAGTGTTTTTACAGGTTTCTTTTTTTGGGGGTGGGAGGGTCTGATCATATGGACCCCTGATTGGTGTAACACGTACCCTTGCATAGCTATATTTGCTTGACACGCTTCACTCCGCACACTTTACGATCCACGTGGACTACAGTTTCTTTCTTTCATTACTATTATGCATAGCAACTATTTAATTTATTTATACCTTTCACATCACAATTGCCGGGTCACACTCCTGATTTGGACACGGGTCTGTCCCGGAAGCGACCCAGCATTTGCGGAGTTCGCTGTTTACAGTGACCCGGTTTATTGCCGGGTTGCTGACTTATTCTGGTTGATCCACATTGTGAGTCCACCAAACCCCGTCTGCCTCCCCCCTCACAGGCTGCAAATGGATGTTTAACATAAACGTACATTCGCTTGCTGCGGGGACCACCCACATCTTTCGATGGTCGCTGACCATCGAAAGACGTGGAAGTTGCACGCATATAAAAGTGATGTTCAAGTTCAAGAATGTTTCCCGTGGGTGCACGCACCCTGCGTATGCACATGCGCATTTCAAAAACATTGGTCCCTGTGCAAACGCAGCCCTTAATCCGGTAAGGTGACCCTGCTGCCTCCTTCATAGCATTGAATGGGACAGGAGTCGCTCAACCGGAGTCACCCGTTCATACTGCACGGTATCCAGTGTCTGACCCGGGAATAACACTGCTTTTATTCCGGGTCAGATTGCAGAGTTGCTGGACCCAGGATTTTAAAGATGGCTCTTTCATACTGCACGCCAACCCAGGTTATTTGTGTAATGTGAAAGGGGTATTAGTTTGCTAGTCATTTCTGTGAACATATTATAGATTTATACCCCTTTTAGACATACTACCCAGGAATTACCCTGCATTTTGACTGCTGGGTCATTTTGCCGGGTGCAGCCTGCACCCTTTCACACTTACAGCAGCAAATTACCGGGTGAAGTAGTTCTACCCAGTAATTTGCTGAAAAACCTGGGTTTTTCTTATGTCTGAAAGGGTCAACCCGGGTCTTAAATCCCAGGTCCTCAACCCAGGTAAAAAGAAGGGTCGGAGACCTGGGTTTTAACACCTGACCCTTTCAGACATACCAAAATCCTGGGTTGAAGCGCGTTCATGTGCAAAAACCAGGGATTTTGCCGTATGTCTGAAAGAGGTATTAGCAACACCATAAAAAACTATGTGAAGGAAGGTTCCTTATCTTATGTTATTTGTTTGTATGATTACGGCTGGTATAGCATGTAGTCCCGTGACCGTGTTTTTGCTTTCCGCAGCAGTGTCATGAGTCAGCTGCACCCATGTCATTCTGTGATTTTTATTTTCGAGCTAGAACAGCAATTACACAGAGTTGTCGCCACACCCCAGTTTTGTTTGTTTTGGGAGGGGGGGGGGTTTAGAATCGGAAATCCTGCACCTGATTGTGTTTCCTCCGCTTCCATCCTGTATTCAGTACCAGCCACTGACCGCTGCCACAGCACTGTGGTTTATGTCCCGTGTTACGTAATGACTGGTATCACAGTCAGATGATCTGAACAGATCAGGAGCAGGATCTCTTTGCTTACATAACAAAGGCAGGGAATATCTGTGGTATTTGCAGTTCACTTGGAAAGGCATCTATGTTGGCAGTATAAATATTTTCTGCAGGTAGGCACGTGGTGGTGCCGGGCAATGCCAAGCGCTCCATTCTCATAACTTGGGCAATAGTAGATTTGGAGACAAACAATGGCAGATTATAGTTTGTGAGAACGCATCACTGATTGGCCAGTGCAGATATAGCGATGGTGGAAGCCCCACCCACTTCTGTTATCTGGGACACAGGCTAGATCTGTCTGTAGTTTTTCTCATGTCACCCTTGAGGACTCACTGCAGTTCGCTAACACATCCCCTTGCCTGCTAAAAGAAGAAATCATTTGATGGTCCCCTTCGTAAATAAGTCAGTCTTAAGTAATTCCCTTTGGTGGCCGCCAAAGTCAGCCACCCGCCCCCGGCAGGCATCGCCCCCCCAGCTTGGGGGACGCCCATAAAACGCTGGACGTTTCCATGAGCAGGCCCCATTTCCACCCCAGACCCTCCTTCCTCGCAACAAAAGGGACCGGCGTGTGACTTGCCAAAGCCGTTTGTTGCCACGGTCTGCACATGCGTAAATACACAATTGCGCATCGCAGACCGCCCACAGCGGAACGGGGTTGGGTTTGGCCCCTTCCAAGTGATGTTTAATCGGGGTCCCACTGTGTTTTGTATTTAACCTTTAAAACCAATGACAGTCACCTTTTTCAATTTTGCCTGTGACTGGGCTGCCCGCGTGTGACTGGGCTGCCCGCGTGTGACTGTGCTGCCCGCGTGTGACTGGGCTGCCCGCATGTGCTGCCCGCGTGTGACTGGGCTGCCCGTATGTGCTGCCCGCGTGTGACTGTGCTGCCCGCGTGTGACTGTGCTGCCCGCGTGTGACTGGGCTGCCCGCATGGGCTGCCCGCGTGTGACTGGGCTGCCCGCGTGTGACTGGGCTGCCCGCGTGTGACTGGGCTGCCCGCATGTGACTGGGCTGCCCGCGTGTGACTGTAGTGCGTGACATCAGATCCACGAGTAAGAGCAGTAATGACCACACTGACATCACGCCTTTTGTTGGGCCTGCTGATGATTCTTTATTACAGTGAGCATTGTATACATTGCAGAGCTATTGGCACCATTGCCCACTGTGCACACAAAACTAAAAGCAAGTTATAGCCAAACTATGTCTTATTTATTTTTAATTATTATATTTTGGTGCATTGTCTGTTTGTTTTTGTTTTTTTTAAACCAACTTGACCTCCTGTCTTTGATTTTAAAGGAGGTTGAACAACCTGTAGCCAATTCAATTTGGATCTGGAATGCAGCACAGAATATTTCAGGGAATGAGTCCTTTTAACCAAATTATCCATCCAAATACCTGCACATGGCGTATTTTTTATATTTTCACCTGTGGATCACACTATATGGCTGCTTTTACCATTGTATTAAAAAATGTGTGTATGAGTATTATAACGTTTCGGAATCTGTTCATACATTCAATGGCCCCTACATACTTTAGGCCAGATGTATTAAGCCGATAAAGCAGCAGCCAATCAGCTCCTAACTTGCAAGTAACAGGCTGTGTTTGAAAATGGCAGGAGCTGATTGGCTGCTGTGTTATCACTTTATCACTTCACCAGGCTTCATACAACTGCCCCAAAGTATATAATGTATAGCCGATATTTGTTTCATGCCAAAATAAAAAATATCTGGTTGTAAGGTCTACACAAGTATTAGGTCGACAGTCAAAAGGTTGACAAGAGTTTTTCATGTTTTTTTTTGTAGCCGACAGGTGGTATTTCATGCCCTACCAACCACTTTGGCGTGGTGGGAGAATGAAATAATGTGCCATAAGCATGGTGTGTACACTTTGATGGTGTCCATGTCGGCTATGTCGGCATTTGGGACTGAAAAAGTGGAAAACTCATGTAGACCTTTTGACTGTCAACCTTCCATTTGTCTACCTAATGGTTGTGTCGACCTTCCAGCCTTGACTACCTTAGCAATGTCGACATATGTCATAAGTGGACCTAAGCCATGTTGACCTTTAGTGTCGACTTAATATGGGTGGATCTAATGACCCATACCCAATCAGATGGATCATAGCAGTAAGTAAAAGTAGCTGTATCCCCTTTAACAACGTTTCATCCTTGTGCACTGATGTGATAGTTAGTAGCCGTTGAGTAGCCATCAAGGCATTTTTGGGCCTGTGAACCTCTCTCTTACCTTATGGTTCAGGATATTATCTATGACTGTTTTCCTGCATCATCCCCTCACCTATGGGTATTGAAAATCGTGCTTCTACCTGTGCTCTCTGATGGGGTATGGATCATTAGGACACCACAGTGTTGGTCGACACCATAGGGTCGACATGCAGGAAGGTCGACGCGGTCATTAGGTCGGCAGGGTCATTAGGTCGACATGAGTAAAAAACAGGGTCATTAGTTCCACAGTCAAAAGGTCGACATGGAATTTTTCACATTTTTTGTCCCGAATGTCGACAGTCCACATGGACACTGACACGTAACATGGTGGTGGCTGATGTTTTGCGTATGCTCATGCGCAGCAGCATTTCTGCGCATGTGTATATGCTGGGTGTATGCAGACTCGGCGAGACGTCTGGCCGCCGAGTGCATGCTCCCAGCCTTGCGAGCGGGGTACTGGGCTGGGGAATTCGCTTGTGTGTACGCCCTGCGTTTAATTAAAACGCTGGGAGTACATATGCTCATGTGGTCCGGGCGGACAGCTGACATAGCCAGATGTCCGCTGCCCACCCAATTCCGTGCATTTCTTCGCTCATATGTACGAGTGGTCTGGGCCACCCTTACATATGCGGGCGCCTTCGCCATCATTCGATGGTCGGCAACCATCAATAGTTGGGAGAAGTTCCCACTGGCATGCGAATGGGTGTTCATGTAAAATATCTGTTCGCAAGCCTTGTAAATGGGTGGTGCGGGCTACAATTCACAAGTTTGGGTGATTCGCAAGGGTGCGTGCACGCACCCGAGTGAATGAACCAGAATAAGGCCCTTTATTTGGTCACTCTTAACAAGCATGGTAACAGGAGTTTTCCTAAAGCCCCAGGTAACCAATATTAATATTCAGTTATATATAGCAGATATATCAGCGGTTTAATGGGTTTATGTTTGTTAATGATTCCACTGATGAATTTGGTTTCAAATACAGAGAATTACACATTATTACCATTCTTTTAACTCAATGTAGACTGTAATGACACCAACGGAATAGATTAAAATAGGTCATTATCAAGTAACACATTGGTTCCCTATCCGTAAGACAAAATAGCATTTAAGTCATTGATGACTGTATAAGAGACTTGGCACCACCTAGGATTAATGACATCATACTCTATGTTCCTATCATTTGCATATTCAGACGTGGGAAGCACAGCCTTTAGACAGCTGTCAGTCAATAAGCGATGATAATGGATCAGATCTGTGGGAGATAATCAACCATAACACTGTATAAACTCCTTGTGTAATACCATTGATCGCTTCTGGGTGTGAAATACATCATGAAGAATTTTGATGTTTGATGTTTTTTTATTCTGAAGACGACCTTTCTAGTATTTCCTGCTATGGGTGATGTGAGACCCTCATTGAATGTAAAGGCAGTATAAATAATACTACGGCAGCCTGGAAGGTTTGAGCTGCACAGGACAAGTTATCCGTGAATGTGCAAAATCCAGGGCCATGCTGTTTCCTTTTAAGCTTTGTGACCCGGCTTCCACATGAAATCTATCCCTTTCCTCTCTGCTCCCCTGCCAGCCACATCGCTCGCTAACCCTTCAGTCACCACATCTGCAATATTTTCTGTTTCACAAAATCTTAGGAGCTTTCGTTTATTTGCCTAAAGCAGGTTGAGAAAACTTTTACTGTTCTTCTTTGTTAAACTGAGACAAGTTGTTCAAGCCGACACCCTGCACAATATAGTGTAACTGCCGCTGTGCCCATACAAATAAACATACAGCGCTCCAAAGGTTGGCACCCAGCGGACTTTGCAATGAAATGACTCATGACACTGCGGTAGCAGTTAATGGTAGCAGAGGCTAGGGCCAATCAGCTGCACACTGCACAGTACATGGATTTCTACTGAGGCTTTAGGAGTATCATACAGAAATGTGCATTTTATAGGCATTATTGCGACGACTGCGTACGCTTCTACCTACAGCTCCGAGAACGTAAGGTGCCCATACGTGCTGTGATAATTGCATGCATTTTGGACTACATCGCATCGCATGCGATTTGCATGGGATGCATTCCGAAGCTAGTGCAAAAAATTAGGTGCAGCACATACTTTTTGAATTGTGTGAAGGGAAGTCCACGGGAGCGCGCGTCGCACCTTTATGCTGGAATCGATCAGTTACCAGGCGTTCGCTGTGCAAGGAAACATGTCCATGTCGACGACGTCGACATTCAGAACCCCCCAATAAATCATGAAAACCTCATGTCAACCTTTTGACTGTCAGCCTAATGCTTGTGTTGACCTTCCAACCCTGTCGACATTAGACATGTCGATATATGACATGTGTCATCTTAAGCCACGTTGACCTTCATTGGTTGACCCAATGCATGTCGACTTAATGTGTCGACCCAATGACCCATTCCGCTTAATGAATACGGGTATGGATCATTAGGTCTCCAGCAAGTTGGTCGACATGCAGGGAGACTGACATGGGTTAGGTCGATTCAAGCATTAGGTCAACATGAGGAAGGTCGACATGGGGTTTTTCACATTTATTTGTCCCGAATTTCGGCACAGTCGACATGGACACTGAAACATAGCACTGCGTCTCCTTGCATGGCTCACTGCACTCGCCATGTTTCGGGCACGGTGCCGCTCTACGCTCAGCACACTATTTTATTCTCCCACCACGCCCTAGTGGGTGGTTGGTCATGAAATACCGCCTGTCGGCACTTGTCGGCTCAAAAAAAGTGTGAAAAACCAAGTCAGCCTTCCCCATGTTGACCTTGTGTCGAACTAATGATCCTGTCGACCTAACCCATATCAACCTTCAGTCATGTTGACCTTCCTGCATGTCGACCTAATGACTGTCGACCCAATGCTTGTAGACCTAATGACCGTATTGCATGCATCGGTCTTGTTCTAAGCTAATATTTAGTTCTCAAATTTTCCGTAAGCCGGTACAAAACTGCGCAGACGTAACGTGCGCTTGGGTAAACTTGTAGATGCTTCTCGGATATATTTGCCGGCCTTTAGGCTAAACACAATGTCTCCAAAACTGTATGTGGTCTACAGCTTACTGCATCTACTACAAACATTTCCATAGCATACATTTACAAGCATTGACGTGTGAAAAGGGAGAAGATCCCAAAATAACAAACGGGAAAATACAGGCAAGCGTTATGCTGCCCATACATATGTGAGATATTGCATGCAATCATTCGATTTCGGCAACATCTGGCCGATAAATCGAATTATTGCATGCATTTTGAAGGGGACATTCGACGCGATGCGCAGGCACGCCGTCGAATGACGCATCGATAGATATTATGTGCTGCAAATAATTATCGTTTTGCATGAGCAATCGCATGGGTTTTGCGATTGCTCAAATGCAATCAGCATGGGGACTGGAGCGGGGACCGGAGCTGGGGGCGGCGGAGGACAGGAGCGCTGGCGGGGACCGGAGCTGGCGGTGGTGGAGGACAGGAGCGCTGGCGGGGACCGGAGCTGGCGGTGGCGGAGGACAGGAGCGCTGGCGGGGACCGGAGCGCTGGCGGGGACCGGAGCTGGCAGGGGAGGACAGGAGCGCTGGCGGGGACCTGGGCTGGCAGCGGCGGAGGACAGGAGCACTGGCGGGGAGCGGGGAACATACCTGGCTGGGGACCGGAGCTGTCAGGCGGCGGGACTCAGCAGTGGCAGCATATGACTTTGAAACACTGGATGGCCCTCTGATTGGCTGAAGCCGCTGAGAGAGCTCTCTCAGCCAATCAGCAGCCGCCTGAATGTGAGACCGCTGATTGGCTGAGAAAACTCTCAGTCTCAGCAGCCTCGACCAATTAGAGGGCCGTCCAGTGTTTCAAAGTCCTGCTGAGTCCCGCCACCTGCCTGACAGCTCCATCGCTCTGGTCCCCAGCCAGGTACGTACCCCACTCCCCACCAGCACTCCACACAGCCACTTCCAGCACCCGATGTCTGGCATGTGACATCGGGTGCTGCACTAGGCACCACTTGATGCAATCAGATGCGATGGGACATTGCATTAGTTGAAAAATATAAATAAAAAAGACAGTGTCTTATTATCGGGGAAACACGGTAGCTCCTAACTGGCATTTCCATAGATCTACATACTGGGTCATTCATTCCATGCCAAATCATCACAGCTTCCAACCCGATAGTATCACATTTTCATGAAATTTGGTAGGATGATAGATTACTTCTAACTGTGATGGGACTACATGTTTGTCTTGTGTTGAAGCTAAGGAGCCGTAGTTTTCATAAAAAGTAAAATAGTTTTAAGCTGGCCATATACCTTAATGATATCAGTCCCGAACTTAACGGGTTGTGCAAGAAGTCTGTGCACATCATGAGGAATATTGGTATGGTGCTTGGTCCCACGGGGCGAGGGGTTGACCCTAAGATCATACGTGCTGCACGTCTGATCTATCGGCTTTCCTTGCACATAGGATAGCTTGTTCAACCGCTGTTACGACCTGCATACGATCAGGCCATTCTGGCGTATGGCCAGCTTTAGATTTAAATATTAACTTATACATTTTAAGGATGCATGTTTTTACTGTACCTTTGACTTTGAATATCTGAAAGAGTGTACCTTTTAATTGTTGTGTATATAAAGTATGTTATACCGTTAACTACAATCTCCCTTTGGTTTTATTTTGGGATGGACAAATCTTTTTTGAAGTTGTTTTACGGGCTTGGCCGAACCGTGGTTCTTCAGGTGTTTTTAGCAGGCAGGGGGATTTGGTATGATCTCTAGACCGTCCCAGGGTCAACCAGTGAATGCAGACATGGTAGTAATGCTCTTTAAAGCATTTTAACCGTGTTAACATAACTTGAATCGTGTTCATTCTAGCACCCGCCATCTTTGAAAACCCATGCAGTTCCTCTTACCTGCCTGGGGTGTCACTGTCTTAGTGGATGTTAGCACATGAAAAAAAATACCTTTTTTTTGTAAAAAAAAAAAATCCTTGTGAGAACCATGCTGACCTTTTTTTTTCCTTCATGTCGACCGTTAGTATGTCGACATACCTTTTATAGGTATTGACCTATGGCCTTTCGACCTAAGTGTTGGCACAATGTATGTCGAATGAATATAGGTCGACCCAACTACCGTTTCACTCGCAAAAAGCGATCTATTTGCAGAGTCATTCACAAAAACGAAACCATCATTTTTTCGGTACTTCCTGATCTTTGCGGCCACCGCTTATGCTATGGAGCTTACGTAGTGCAAACAAGAAATATACATAACTTAAGACCAGGCGCTGATGTGTTCAACACGTATAGTACTTCTCCGCCGTGAGTATATCAAAAGTACCATGCAGAGGAAAGATAATCATATGGTGAGGTACAGTTAGGTACAACAAAAAAATGTAATCAACACAGAACAATCTCTGGTAGGTCACATTCAGATCCTCCAGATATGAACATACAGGTCTAAAATTCCAGTATAACAATAGTAAAAATCCATGTAGGGGAGCCTCTTATTGGCTCGACAAGCGAGCTTACGTAGTGTACGGCGAGCCGTGAGGGTTATTTTCTGTCCACACCACCATCTATTACCTTTAGTAAAGTTGTAAAGGTGGCCGCAAAGATGAGGAAGTACCATTTTTTTCATCTACGCTAGTCTAGGGCTTCCACTAATCTGCGCAAGAACCAGGCTTGGAAGTGCCCATCGCTGATGTTAGAAACCCACCTTATAAACACCAGGACACACCCAGACAATTCCATGTTTCTGCGCCTAAACATCGGTTTCCTGTAAATCGAACTGCAGCTACTCTGTGACTTCTAATCGCTTTTCCGCATGCTCAATGCAAACGAGTCACAAATTCCCTGATTATTGATCCATACTGAATTATGCCCTTATTTTAAAGACGGCAATCATTCACATAGGAAAACCCGGTTGGTTTTGCCGTGTAAAAGATTGCCGCTTTAAGAACACAGCCAGACTCACAGTCCTGCACAGACTGCAGCTCGCAGCCTATTACATTTCACTGCATTTCTTTGTATGCACTCTGTAAGGCACTATGGACTCCTTGTGGCACCCTACTGTATAAGTAAGGGGTATAATACATAATCGTTCAGGCATTAAGAGGTTAAGGTTTGTTCCCTAGCTTGTTGATTTGGTAAAAAAAATCCTTTGCCCCTTGCAGATTTTGCGGAGTGCCAAGGAGTGAGTCACAGGCTCCAGCGTTTATTTATATCATGGTGAGCATACCGCTGCCGTTTCCTGACTCTCTGCCAGCCATGCACACCACATGTAGACAGACCTGTGCTGATCGGTGCAGTATATACAGTATCTGCTGATATAGAAACCAATGCCTCTTTACAGACTGACTGGTTCCCAAATACCCTTTTTCAGTTTTGTTTTTTTACCCAGAAACCTCGTCTCTGTTCTAAGAATAACAGAGAAAATAAAAAAATTTCCATTTTGTGTCCGACGTGCACCTAAAGTTGCTTGGATAATCGTCTCCCGTTGCATTGTTCCCACTACGTTTGGAGCGGTGTATAGTAATATTCTGTCTGTTTCCTTGTACTTTATTTATTGTTCCTGCTGCGGTCCTTTTGTGTCTGCAAATATCAAACTATAGAAAAAAGAAAAAAAAAAGCTTTGTTATAATATTACAGTGGGCTTGTCGCCTACACTTGAGACATTTTTGAGCATTCAAAGAATACATATGAGAATACAGCTTATACAGTATACGAGAAAACGCCCCCCCCATGCGTTATATAATATTGGGTGGTAGGACCTCCTGTTATTCTGTATCCATGTAGTATTTGTCGCGGTAGGACAGTGGTTCCCAACTGCAGTCCCCAAGTTCCCCCAAGAGTTCAGGTTTACCAGGTCACCTAGCAGTTGCACAGGTGCACTTGTTACTCACTAAGACATTTTAAAAGATCCACAGGTGGAGCTAATTATTTCACTTGCAATTCTGTGTGGAGACCTGCAAAACATGAATTGTTGGGGGTACTTGGGAACCACTGTTCTGTGAGGTACTTGTATTTTCCACAAAAGGCTATGTACCGCCCCCGGAAGTCAAATGGGCATGGCTTGATCAGAAAGGGGTGTGATCTTAAAACAAATGCTTGAATTGAAAGGGTTTTTTTTTTTTGTTGAGTTCATTTTGGTCATGGCCCAAATAGTTTCAGATTTTAAATTTGGATTATTAGGTGCTTTAAAATGACTCTAAAGAGGTCTACGTACAGATGTAGCGCCGCTCATCCAGCACCGGGGCTCGCCAGACCACCCCCGCTGGCAAGTGGACGCTACATCTCACTGGGAAGCGCGTCTCAGTTTCCCGTCGCCGGGGGACGGGAACCCTACCCGTCTCTGCTTCAGGGAGACGGGCAGGGTTAGGGGGGGAGCGGGGAGGTTGGGGTAACGTGGCGGGGACTGGCGGTGGGGGGAGCTCCATTGTAAGGGGACACACGTGCGTCTCCTTCTGAAGGCTGGTGGCGGCTGGCGCGTGGCGAATCCACCGCCAGCCCCTGCAAAGACTACAGGTGCTCCATCTGTAGAGATTTTGAGGCCCCTACATCGCTCTGTGTGTTAGGGGCCATAGCGATGTGCTGCCCTGCGTGTCACTATCGCCCGTCGATTAATATCTAGCATGATGGATAAATCAATAATCGGCGGGCAGGGCCAGTGTTAGTGTCAGCAAATCTCTCCATGTGCAGGCCCTTTAACAGGACACAATGGAATTTAATGTGTTAATGGAAGCTCCCATATTTGGTATTTTCTGATAGATTAATGCTATTTTTAAAACATGGTTTCTTTGGACCTCGTGGGTTTCCCCCTCCTTTTTAGATCTCTCTGTATCCTTCCAGTTCCGTACATTTTCCACACTGAAGAGTCCAGACTGCAATGTAACTCCTTCACTGAGCTCGCCGTGTGAAATTAGTTTCCCATGCTGGAAATTTTAGAAACGGTTACCGACGAATTACATACACAGTACAGCGTAAGACTGGATAGACTTTGGCAAGAGTCAGCCAAGATCAAGTAAAGGATTGACCCTCCTGCTAAATGGGAACTAAATCTGAGGTCTGTAGGAGATCTGAGAGGGACCCCTTCCCACCCGAACTAGGGGCTGAGACATTGGGACTGATTCTGGTTCACTTGCAAAAGCAAATTTTCTCTTTAATGGACAAAACCATGCTGCACTGCAGGTGGGGCAGATGTACTGTAACGTGCAGAGAGAGTTAGATTTGGGTGGGGTTTGTACTTCAAATTGATATCTATATTTCAAGGTAAAAGTAAAGCAGCCAGTATTTACTCTGCACAGAAACAAAATAACTCACCCAAATCTAACTCTCTTTGTACATGTTACATCTGCTCCCCCCCTGCAGTGCACATGGTTTTGTCCATTAGAGAGTGAATTTGCTTTTGCATGTGAACCAGAATCAGACCCATTATTTCTGTACAACCTATTAGGAGCCAGTAATATGTTCTATTTAGTGGTCTCTCTCGATATCTTTCTGTCTCTCTTGATACTTGTTTCCTAGCACGGCCACAATCGCGGGCATCGTGTACCTTAAAGTTAAGGTACACGATGCCCGCGATGGACCCGATTTTCTTTGATATCAGGTCCTTTTCTCCTCCCAGCAGCAGGGGACACTGCAGTCTACACGTGTGGGATAGTGTGGGTGCATTGGAGGAGTCGGCACTTTAAGAAATTTGAATACAGCTGGCTCCTCCCCCCGCTATCCCCCAGCAGACTCCAGTCTTAGAAAAAGTGCCCGGAGGAGTCGGACTCCCGGGCTATGTCTCCTAAGGAGACTAGGATTTTTGTTTCCTTTTTATTTATTTTTTATTTATACTTGGACACAGACAGGCTGGGAATGCCTGTCTGCGACGTGGGACCCTGGAGGGACATGGTCGGGCCTGCATGCAGCCTCCCTCCACTGTCCAGCCACCGGAGCCTCCGTTCCGGGGACCCGCCCGCAGCTGCATGCGGTGTGCGTCGCGGGTCCTGGGCTATCTCCCCCGAACTCCAGGGACGCCGGTGACAAGTAAGGGCGCTGTGCGCCAGACAGGGGGCGGCCATTAAGCGCGATGGTCGGTGGCAGAGAGAGAGCTGAGTCGCGGTGGTGACGTCAGCGCACCCTCCAGTATGCCGGCTGTTTGGGGCAGGGCTTGGATTTCGTGCCTCAGCATAAGAGAGGAGGGCGGAGCTTGCTTCTCTCTCTTCTCTCTGAGCTTTTGAGCTGTGAGGTGGCTTTTGTGGTGCTCTCTCTCTCTGCAGTTTGCTGTACAAAACGGGACCTCTGTTACCTGTGCAGCTCAGCGCTCCCCAGCGGACTACAGGGACACTGTAAGTCTTAAGGGGTACATTACACACACAAGAATCGGGGGTTATTAATTGGCTCCTCTTCCCCTGTAACTTGCCAGACTTCAGGGCTACTTTACTGGGTATTTCCCTGCTGTTGGGCTGTATTTTGGGGTGTTTCTTGTGTGACTGGTGTTGTGTGTCTGTCAGTATTGTTACATTTACTGGGCAGGATGGCAGGAAAAGCAACTTCATCTAAGGCTGCTTTGAAGGTTTATTCCTGCAAGAGCTGTAAGCAGCAATACACACAACATGTTAGAGGGTGTTCCCTCTGTGAGATTTGCTATAGGGCTTCTCAAATTACTGCTGCTCCTGCAGCACCTGTGCAGGCAGCTGCTATTTCCTCAGAGGTGCTGCAATCATTGCTGTCTAATCTGAATGCTGAAATGGCTGCCTCTAGGAAGGATAGAGAAGGGTCTTTACCAAGATCATGGCCTGCATGGTGGCGGTACTCAGGTTACAGGGGATAACGATCATCCTGTACCTGGACGATCTCTTGATAAAGGCTTCTTCTCAGGACAAATTGATAGCAGACGCTCTGGCCACATGTTCTTTTCTGGTCCAAAATGGTTGGATCTTGAACTTCGGCAAATCTCAGCTCAATCCAACACAGAGGCTTCAATTTCTGGGCCTTATTCTGGATACGGCGCAGGAGGCGGTATTTCTTCCAATGGACAAGATCGCGGCGCTGCAGTCAAAGGTACGACAGGTCCTAGCTCCCGGCAGAGTTTCGATCCTGTTGTGCACCAAGATGCTGGGGATGATGGTAGCCTCTTTCGAGGCCATCTCGTACGGCAGATTTCATACCAGAACGTTCCAATGGAACCTACTGTCACAGTGGTCAGGGTCGCATCTACAGATACACGGGAAGATTACCCTGTCAAGAGCAGCTCGTCAGTCACTTCAATGGTGGCTTCACACTCCCAATTTACTCCAGGGCCGGAGTTTCAGTCCATGCAGTTGGACGATACTGACCACCGACGCCAGCCTCAGGGGCTGGGGAGCTTTTGTTCTCAACCAGACTTTTCAGGGGCGGTGGTCGGCCCAGGAGGCAAGTCTTCCGATAAATGTCCTGGAATTAAGAGCAATCAGGTTGGCTTTGGGTCAAGCACACAACTTGCTCAGGGGACGTCCGGTAAGAGTCCAGTCGGACAATGCGACTGCGGTCGCATACATAAATCGACAGGGAGGAACCAAAAGTCGTGCGGCCATGCGCGAGGTGCGTCCTATCTTGGAATGGGCCGAGGCGTTTGTCCCCCGATTCTCTGCGGTGTTTCTGCCGGGCGTGGAGAATTGGCAGGCGGATTATCTGAGCAGACAGGACTTCCACCCGGGAGAGTGGGCCCTTCATCCGGAGGTTTTTCATCAGTTGACGGTCCGGTGGGGCATGCCTCAGATGGATTTGATGGCCTCCAGGTTGAATCGGAAGGTACCTCGGTATTGTGCCAGGTCTCGGGATCCGGAAGCTCTGGCGGGGGATGCATTCTCCATCCCATGGGATTTCCAGCTGATATATGCGTTTCCGCCGTTTCCACTCATAGCAAGAGTGCTCAAGCGCATAAAAAGAGGGTCCGCTTCAGTAATTCTGATTGCCCCGGACTGGCCGAGACGGGCCTGGTATTCGGACCTCAAGCTTCTTCAAGCGGATGTGCAGTGGCGTCTCCCACTCAGACAGGATCTTCTACAACAAGGACCATTCATCTACCCCGGCTTAGAGTCTCTACGTTTAACGGCGTGGCTGTTGAAGCCGACTTGTTAAGGAGACGTGGAATACCGCAGTCTGTAGTTCCAACTATGCTGAAGGCTAGGAAGGAGGTGACCGCTTCTCATTATCACAGGATTTGGAAATCCTACATAGCCTGGTGCGAAGCTAGATCGGTACCAAGGGCAGTGTTTCATCTTTCCCGTTTGTTGGAGTTCTTACAATCGGGTTTAGAGAAGGGTCTCAGACTGGCGTCTTTGAAGGTCCAGGTGTCTGCCCTATCGGTGTTTTTTCACAGAAGGCTGGCTCTAATTCCGGAGGTACAGACCTTCTTAAAAGGGGTTGTTCGTATACAGTCTCCCTTCGTTCCGCCTTCAGAGCCATGGGATTTGGAGTTGGTTCTGAAATTCCTAAGATCTGATACTTTTGAGCCCTTAGATTCGGTGGATCTAAGGTTCTTGACGTGGAAGACGGTCATGTTGATGGCGCTGGCTTCGGCCCGCAGGGTGTCGGAGCTTGGGGCTCTTTCCTGTCGTTCCCCGTTTCTGGTTTTCCACAAGGACAGGGCGGAACTCAGAACTCGCCAGGGTTTCCTTCCGAAGGTGGTTTCGGCGTTCCACGTGAACCAGCCTATTGTGGTTCCAGCCCTTTCACGAGATATGAAATCCTTGGACGTGGTGCGCGCTCTGCGTATCTACGTTTCCAGAACGGCATCGTGGAGAAAGACGGATAGTCTTTTCGTGTTGTATGGAGCAGGAAAGAAGGGTTGGCCGGCGTCCAAGCAGACGCTGGCTAGGTGGTTGTGCCTCACAATCAAGGAGGCCTACGCTAGGGCTAACCAAGTCCTTCCTTTAGGGATTTCCGCCCATTCAACAAGGGCCGTAAGCACTTCGTGGGCTGCGGCCAGAGGTGTTTCGCTCACACAGGTTTGTAGGGCGGCCACTTGGGTGGGTGCTAGCACCTTCGCCAAGTTCTATAAGTTTGACAGCTTTGCCAGTGAGGAGGCATCATTCGGCAGAGCTGTTTTGCAGGATTCTCAGCGCTCTCCCTCCCGGGTTTAGTGCTTTGGAACTATCCCACACGTGTAGACTGCAGTGTCCCCTGCTGCTGGGAGGAGAAATAAGGAATTTGGTACTTACCGGTAATTCCCTTTCTCCGAGGCAGCAGGGGACACTGCACGCCCTCCCAGCGCTTTATTCCTGCCATCTTACAAGTTGTTTTACTTTAACATTGAATGTTTGCCGATTGCAAGTTGTGAGTTCTTGTTATGAGTTATTCTTGCTAATCTTTTCTCTTCTGCGAAGTGTCTCCTCTGTTCCAGGGATCGAGCCCTGGCCCCTATCCTCTCTCGGTCACAGTTTCTAAGACTGGAGTCTGCTGGGGGATAGCGGGGGGAGGAGCCAGCTGTATTCAAATTTCTTAAAGTGCAGACTCCTCCAATGCACCCACACTATCCCACACGTGTAGACTGCAGTGTCCCCTGCTGCCTCGGAGAAAGGGAATTACCGGTAAGTACCAAATTCCTTATTTTGCCGGCAAAGGAAAAATTGCCGGCATCGCGTCGGTCGCGGCCATTAACATGGCCCCTGACGCGACCGACGCGATGCCCGCGATTTTGCCATAGGCTTCAATGTTAAAATAATTTTTAACATTGAAATCGGGAGCATCGCGTCGGTTTTGTGCCATTATAATGGCACAAGATGAGATGGACTTGATTAAGTTCATCTCACATAGGAAACAATGTGAAATGGGCCAATATGACCCATTTCACATTGTTTATGACCCCGTCGTTACCCCACGATTGACGCGAACCCGAAGCGTAGCGAGCCCGCGAGGGGCGGCGGTGCGTGTCCTCCGACCTTTTCATTCCCCTACTATCCACGTCGGCGTGGAGTTGAGAATATAAAGTGTGGCGAGCCTGAAGCGTGGCGAGCGGACGCGTATACCTGTGAAGTAATACGCGTCCCCTCGCGGGGCTCGCTGCGCTCGCCACGCTTCGGGCTCGGTGGCTCGCTGCGCTTGCCACACTTTATATTCTCAACTCCACGCCGACGTGGATAGTAGAGGAATGAAAAGGTCGGAGGACGCGCACCGCCGCCCCTCGCGGCCTCGCTGCGCTCGCCACGCTTCGGGTTCACGTCAATCGTGGTGTGGCGTTCAGGGTGTCAAATTGGGGGTGTAGGGAATATTTTACATTGAATCTAATGTAAAATCGGGACCCTATTCACATTTGATTCAATTAAAAAATCGGGACGGTCGCGTCGGTCGCATCGAATGCGATTTGGTCGCATGCGATGCGACCGACGCGATTTTTCCGACACGACCACCCCGATGGAAATCGGTGTGGCCGTGCTAGGAAACAAGTACCCTCGATATCCTTCTGTCTCTATCAATATCTTCTCTCTCTCTCTCATGATCTCACTATCTGTCTCACTCAATATATCGTTCTGCCTCTTGATATCTCTGTCTGTCTCTCTCTCACTCTCACTCTCTCTCTCTCTCAACCTTTTTTGGTTGAAATACTAAGGATCTATTAAGCCTGGTGAAGTGATAAAGTACAAGATGATAGTGCACCAGTCAATCACCTCCTCTCACCTTCCACTTTATCACTTCTCCAGGTTTAATACATCTGCCCCTAGTTTTTACAGTAGCCAGTATTCTGTTACGAATCTGCTTGCCAACTTGTTGTACTGGAGAACCATTCTGGTAATCTCTATTCCTACAATCTTGTGGCCCTGTTTTATTTCAGGTGTGTTGGGCCACGGTGGGAACCACAGAACAGATGCTTGCATTGTCAGGGAGCTGCTGTAATTAGCAACCTCCAGTGAACATTGTCTTCCTCCATCCGCTTTTACCTGCACCCTGCCTGTTAGAAGCAGATGGCCGGTGCACGAGGTACATGGACAGCTTGTGGTCTGTACCGGAATTGTTCCAGCAGCCTTCAAGAATGCAGGAAAAACCTACATCTGCTGTGCAGTTCTCTGCCAGCTTGTCTGCCCTAGAGCTTGGGAGGTTGCCATGGGCCAACAACATGAAGAAAATCACAAGTATAACTCTTGTGTTACATAATGGAGCCATTAATTTGTAATTACTTCATGTTTAACTTTTGGCACGGCCAAGTCTCTAAGGAAGCGTCTATTAAACATTGTTCAGCTCCTTTTTGCAGGACTTGTAGAGACAAATTGTTAAATCACCAGTTGAATAAAGACTAATAAGGTTAGATGTGCACATTATTTTATTTTGAAACTGTGCTGTAACCCATAGCAACGAAATCTATTCTGTCAGCCATCATTATAGGTTGAATGCATGCATCTATAAAGGTCCGTACACACTGGGCGACTATGCCCAGCGTATATGGACAGCGATGATGCCAATCATCGCTGTGGGGAAAGATTTTCCCCTGGCCCGGGGCCGACGGAGGGGGGAGGATGGCTTTGCATAGCGCAGAGCTATGGAAAGCCGCTCATCTGCTGGTATAACCAGCAGATGAACTGCTTTTCCGGCGATGATGCGGGAGCGCGCAGCAGTGCTCATCGCCGGGGCATACACACTGGGCAGCTTTGAGCTGAAAGCAGCTCAAACTGGGTGTTTTGAGCGACTTTCAGCTCAAAGTCGCCCAGTGTGTATGGGCCTTAACTGTGAAGTTTTATCTTGTAAAACCTTGTTGATCTTCTCCACCTCTGTCATAGGAGCCCAGCATCCATGGTTGACTCTAGGTCAGGCATGGAAAACCTTTGGCCCTCTAGCTGTTTTTGAACTACACATCCCAGCTTGCCCTACAACAGTATTAGCATGACCAAATAGCAAAACTGTAGCAGGGCATGCTGGGATGTGTAGTTTAACAACAGCTGGAGAGTCCCAAGTTTCCCATCTCTGCTCTGGACTGTAGATCCTAGTGGGAGAAAGGATCCCTGATGTCACAATCACATGACACGACACAACAGAGGGAGAAACCAGGTCCGAACATGGGAGCCCACATGGTAACCGGATAGATGGTGTGGATAGCAACAGTGTGAGCCCACTAGCTTGCTCCCCCCCCCCCTCACGGCCATCGGTTCAGTCGCCGTTGATGGTTATACTGCAACCAGCCATTGATATTAATAAACCATGTGATGGATGACCATCGATAGTTTTACCTATCAGTGGTCATCTATTTACTTTAACTGACTGGCCCAATCAGAACATGGGGCGGAGCTATTCTCCATGTCCCAGCACTTTGAAAAAAAAAGGTAAAACATGGGTTTTGCTGTGGCATTGATGGAGGGAAAATATCTGGTTCTCCCCCATCGATGGCAAATGTATTAAACATCAGCCATAAATCAAAGATTATTTTGAATCATCGATGGTCAATGCCCATCCCTAGTGAATGGTCCCAATAGGATTTAGCAACTACTCAGCATCCTGGAAATAGAGAGCAGAGCTAGGAATGGAACATTGAGACATTCTATACACTTGTTGACTTGTAAAAATGTTTCAGTTCATGTCAGAACTATCCTCTGGGTCGGGAAACACCTTACCATGCCAGTGGGTGTACGTCATGAACTTTAATTCACGTTGCAGAGCTTGGCGTGGCTTGGAGCTGGTTTGTACACTTAACCCATTCATGCTGCGAGATGTGGGGGCTCTGGACCAAGAAATGATCTTGTAATTAAATAATTTCTCCTCCCTGTGATGCAGAATCTATTTGTGCTGACAATGTGCCGGGCTGTGTCTGCTGGGCTTGGCATGCGTACTTATGAACGTCCTCTACCAACCTGTAATTACTTTTTCCTTCTCTCTTTCTGAGCTTGGCAAAAAATATCCATCTTGAACAAAATTAAGCGTCACAGTTCTGTCATTCTTCTAGCCGTGTTTCTGGCCCAGACAACGGTGTGGTATATGGTCCCGACTGTCATTAGCGCGACGTCGGGATCCCGACTGGCCGGACTCAGACAGCGGGGCGAGCGCAACAAAGCCCCTTGCGGGCTACGCTCGCCACCTATTCTGTTCTCCCTTTATAAGGGTCGTGGACCCCCACGAGGGAGAATAGCCGGTGGCCATCGGGACCCAGAGTGTCGGGGTAATGACTGTCTGAAAACTGTCCGGCACCCCCAGTCAACGCGCTGGGATTCAGAAATAGACTGGATTATGTTGTTGATTATGGCTTTTGTAATGACAGTAAAGCACTGCTACTAAAATACACAGAGATGGTCCAAATTCAGTTACCTGTTTGTGCGAGAGGGAAATCCTATGAAATCCTCTATTTCATTTGTTAAAAGCCAGTCAAAATGACCTCTTCTGCAGTGTACTTCCGCTTTGAGTTGTGACAGTTTTTATCCCACTATCTATTTACCACACCCCAGTCCCTATCTGCTCCTACCTTCAAAATTGCTGTCACTTTCTGTTATGACAACTTTTAGCACACAAGGTGGCCGAGTGGCCTCTAGTGGTCAGTGTCTGTACTTCACCTCATAGAGGTGAGGAGTAGCTAGATACATATATTCTGGAAAGGTAGAAACGGGCGCTTGATGGTGCATGAATTGTTTCAAAGTAGAATTTATTTCAACAATTAGCAAACAGGCAGAGGTGTATATATATATGAACGTACCAACGCTGGCGGTTCTCATTCACCGCGGTCAAACAGCATGAGATGTGGTGCAAAGCACCTAGCAGTGGAGCCAGTTACACTCCGTCCCTCTGGTTAATTACCTGAGTGCTTTATCAGCTGGAATTCTATAAAGAATTGGACTCGCTCCCATACAACATTGGGGATAATTCTATTCTCCTGCCTCAGGTTCTTTTTTGTTCAGCGCACGGTTATACACTCTTATATATTTTTATATATAAATATATATCTATCAATATGGGCAGTTAGTCAGTGAACATAATACAACGGTTTGTATTGACATATACTCAATACTAAACTCCACCTGATACCAAATGAAAATGGTACACTACTTGTGCACAGTGGAACTAAAGGAACTGTAATCTGTTTGAATTTGGAACATTTATAAACTAATAAACCAATTTACATATTGGAGCTGATTGGTTGGTGCATTATCACCTTGCACATAACGTTCTTTATGGGGATAGATACCACTTCTCCTCCAAACTTCATACACTTGCCCCTATGTGCCTCACCTATTCTGCCTGGATGGTTTGTGTTGCTTTGTTCGGGCTGTGCAGAGCTTGCAATGGCCTGTGAATCCCAGCTGAGATACATCCTTCCTTCCTTCCTTCTTTGCCCTGGTATCCTGTGATGCTGCTCTGTGTGGTGTAGTTATGAATATTTATGGCTGTTATCACGCTGCAGAAGTAGGAGTATCTTGCCTGTCCTAACGCCCACACCTCTCCTCTGGGCACAGAGCTCTGCAAGCACTTGTGTATGAATATATCTTTATGTTGTACATTAGTGTTACACATCCCCTCATACGCCACCGGGATGTGCATTCATTTCTATTCGCATCGCCCTGATGTCCATGTGTTTCCCACTGCTCCTTTATTTATGCTTTGAATCTGGACAGGCGGCATCACTAATTGTCTGATGCCACAGCAATATTTACTGAAAGAACCGGCAGGCAGCATTACCGGCGATGCAGGAGATTTCAGAACTGCCTTCATCGTACGTCACGTAGGCTGGCTTCTGACAATCGGAAAAGATTGGGGGTTTACTTGGATACCAGGGACCTTAATCTGCTCCGTTTGCAGCTGGGCTGTGTTTGCACGGGGACCAATGGTTTTGTTTTGCGCATGTGCATACACAGGGTGCCTGCACCCACGGTGAACAGGGTGCGGGCGGAGAGGGACGTGGGGTGGCCTCATGAGCATAGCAAGCACACATCGCGGGACACCCGCGCTGCACACCGCAATGTGTGCTGAACGATCTGTGCAGAGCGGAGGGGCTGTGTCCTATTATTTTATAGGCAAAGCCCTGTGATCTAGCAGCAAAAACAGCACCGCCGTCGCCCGGGCCTATACACACAGAGCAATCAGTGCTCCATTTCTAAGCAATCTAGTCAGATCACTTAGGAATGGGGTGAAGAACACCCCACGTGCATGCACTTTAACTTCAAGTTTTGTGGCATCCTTCCTTCTGCGATTTCTTCTTTACTGAAGCACTATGGGCCTGATTCAGACCTGTGAGCAAGGCGGCAATTTTTGTAGATGGACAAAACCATGCGGCACTGCAGCCGGGGCAGATGTAACCGAGTGCAGTCAGAGTTAGATTTGGGGGAGTTATTTGGTGTCTGTGCGGCGTAGATACTGGCTGCTATTTTCTTACACTGCAATATATATTCCAGTTTGTACACGCCACACCTAGAGATTAAATGCTGCTTATTTGTGTGCACAGGTCCTCGTTTCAGTAGAATGCCATTGTTGGGTTCTGATATGACATTTCCTCCCATAGACCTTCTCACTTTAGCATTAGATTACATAATCCATACTGACCTGCACTGGCTGCTGCGTATGCATGGTCAGTGGAAATGCGCATGCGTTCACATAATCAATATCAACCTTCTGATGTCAGCATTGTAAACCTGTTAAATGCCTACATTTTTTGAAAGATAAAATTATTACATTATTGTAACATTAATAGTATTGACCAGGGAATGGAAATGACCAGTGACTTTATGTATGCAGGTTTCTTGAGGTTGGGGTGAATTATTTTTCATTTTTGGGAGGTAGATTTTTTGGCAGTAGGTGTAACATCCCATGAGGTTATGTACATATGCACATCATTACCTACTAGAAAGCTATAATACCTAATAATTGTATGGTTCCGGGTGATGGATCTACAATGTCTAGATACAGTCAAAAGGTCTACCCCAAAAGGTCGACATGGAATAAGTAGACAGGTTCAAAATGTATATGAGCAAACCCTCTTAAGGTCCATATACACTGGGCGACTATGCCCAGCGTGTATGGACAACGATGATCGTTGTCCTTGCTGGGGGGAAGCCGCTCAGTGCATACACACTGAGCAGCTTTCCCCCTGGCCGGCACCAACAGCAGGGAGGGGGGACGGAGGACGGCTTGGAATAGCGCAGAACTATGCAAAACTGTCCTCAAAGCCACGCATCTGCTGGTAATTCCAGCAGATGAACGGCTTTCCCGGGGATAATGCGGGAGCGAGCAGCAGCGTTCATCGCCAAGGCATACTGGGCGGCTTTGAGCTGGAAGCCTCTCAAACTTGCTGTTTTGTACGGCTTTCAGCTCAGGGGTTTTCGAATTCAGAGCTAAACCAATAATCTGTATTTACTGGGTACACGCGGTGGAGTAAGTCATTTGATGGGGTTGACCAGTGTTTGACCAAATTATATTTATGAGGCAATATAGGCTGAAGCCATGAAATAAAATGGCTGCCTCTGCCGTGTGTGAGACACACATTGGTCTCCATACATCAACCGATGTTCCCTCTGAGACTGGGTTGGGTTTGCATGCTAGATTCCCCGTTGACCAGCCTTCTCTAGCCATGGCCTGCATATACTTGAAACTCGTGGACTCTTCGGGTGTTTTCAAAAGTGAGGCTAGAGTGGATGATCCTAGGTGTTGGGTAAATAACATATGGCTAGGAGGGCTTCCGAATCCCCCATACGCAAGACACACTAACCTTGCATTCCGGTTTATGTCTCGCCTCTCATTCCTGGCCATGCCATGTTCACATATGTCATTTGTTTTATCATCTTGTGTTACAGGTCTGACGGAGAGAACTCCAGGACGGTGAGGTGAGCTTGTATCTTAATCATACATGTTATTCCTGTCTGCTTGGGCTTTATGGTGTGGGGGTCTTGTGGTATAATGTAGACCTGGATGCAGGGGTGTTGTGGCATAATGTAGACCAAGATGTGGTGGGGGTGTGTCATAACTTAGACCAGGATGGTGGGGGTGGGGGTTTTGTGGCATAATGTAGACCAGGGTGGGGGTGTTGTGGCATAATGTAGACCAGGGTAGGGGTGTTGTGGCATAATGTAGACCAGCAGTAAACTCTCTACCGCTCTGTGTTATCCATCAGGATAGCCCGGCAGGGTTTAGGTTCTATCATCTCCAGTGGTTCTGTTAGTTCCGCGCTCTAGTAAAATACATACGTGCACTGTATATACAACACTGCTGTCATGTAGACCCTGTTCATTTGTTTGCACATATCTCACTGGAGCATAACTTTGCAATGTGTGCTCAATATAGACCTGACTTGTTAGGTTTGCTGCTATTCTAGGCACAGGTTGATGCCTTTTATACTAAACCGGGAAAGAAGTACAAAAATGAATGTATGATTTAAACCAAGTTGCAAATGTAATGAGAATGTGAAATGGGAGCCAATCAGCTCCTAAAGGTGCCCATACACACGGTGCGTTTTGTGGGTGAGATGCGATGACCGCTCCCGTGCACATCCCATCGCACAGTTCAAAAAGTATAAGCTGCACATACTTTTTGAACTCTGTCCAAATCGTATGCAAATCACATGCAATTTGCGAGCGATGTGATTCGATCTAGACCAAAAATCACGTAATTATTGCACCGTGTATGGGCACTTCAACTGCTGGCTGGAGCACTATTTAACATTCTCATTAAATAGTGCTCCACCCAATCCGTTAGGAGCTGACTGGCTGCTCACCATTTAACATTTGTCCTGAGTGATTACAAGAATATCACTGTGGTTAAATCTGCCCCCAGATTGGTGTCGCCAGCTCCTGTGTTACCTTTATTTCCAGCTGAATACTTATCTGGCCAAGATCTGCAGGCACCAGAAAGACCAATCCTCTTAAGCCACTGTGGGGCAGATGTATTAAGCCTGATAAAGTGGTGACAAAGTGAAAGGTGATCATGCACCAGCCAATCACATCATAACTCATTTTTTAAACACTGCTGATTGGCTGGGGAGTTATCACCTCCCACTTTATCACTTTACAAGGCTTAATACATCTACCCCTGTGTTTCTATACCTGGATTTCCAGAACATGCGGGCAGTGAATGTTGAAATATTATTTTCTACTGACGCTTTCTTATCATTGCTTTCTATGAGCCCTATTTCAATGCAGATATTCCTTTTGGGAGTCAGTTTTTGTAGAGGTTCCAGACATGTTCTCTGTTGAAGCTGCTGTGTGACTAAGAACATAGCCCACTTGTAGTGACGGTCCTGTGACATGCCTATAACATGCCTGCAAGACACGCCTATAACATGCCTGCAAGACACGCCTATAACATGCCTGCAAGACACGCCGATAGCATGCCTGCAAGACACGCCGATAGCATGCCTGCAAGACACGCCTATGGCATGCCTGCAAGACACGCCTATGGCATGCCTGCAAGACACGCCTATGGCATGCCTGCAAGACACGCCTATGGCATGCCTGCAAGACACGCCTATGGCATGCCTGCAAGACACGCCTATGGCATGCCTGCAAGACACGCCTATGGCATGCCTGCAAGACACGCCTATGGCATGCCTGCAAGACACGCCTATGGCATGCCTGCAAGACACGCCTATGGCATGCCTGCAAGACACGCCTATGGCATGCCTGCAAGACACGCCTATAGCATGCCTGCAAGACACGCCTATAGCATGCCTGCAAGACACGCCTATAGCATGCCTGCAAGACACGCCTATAGCATGCCTGCAAGACACGCCTATAGCATGCCTGCAAGACACGCCTATAGCATGCCTGCAAGACACGCCTATAGCATGCCTGCAAGACACGCCTATAGCATGCCTGCAAGACACGCCTATAGCATGCCTGCAAGACACGCCTATAGCATGCCTGCAAGACACGCCTATAGCATGCCTGCAAGACACGCCTATAGCATGCCTGCAAGACACGCCTATAGCATGCCTGCAAGACACGCCTATAGCATGCCCGCAAGACACGCCTATAGCATGCCCGCAAGACACGCCTATAATATGCCCGCAAGACACGCCTATAATATGCCCGCAAGACACGCCTATAACATGGCCGCAGGACACACCTACACCTATAACATGCCGCACGCCTATAAAATGCCCGCAAGGCACACCTTTAACATACCCGCAAGGCACACCTTTAACATACCCGCAAGGCACGCCTATAACATACCTGCAAGTCACGCCTATAACATGCCCGCAGGACACGCCTATAACATACCCGCAAGGCACGCCTATAACATGCCCGCAGGACACGCCTATAACATGCCCGCAAGGCACGCCTATAACATGCCCACAAGACATGCCTATAACATGCCCTGAGTACAGCAAGAAACTTTGGGATATTTCACACACATGAACTAGCAAAGAACTGCTCAGTTGCGGCACTGCATGCAACAAGTGTCCGCCTCTGAATCAGAAGCTGGGGAAGACTGTAAAGAAGGGCAATTTGTCCTCCGATCCGGCGCTTATTAGTCGTACTGATTATATCCATATGACTTACAGACATTGGGGCTGATTTACTAAGATTGGAGTTTTTCTGAAGATGGAATGTTGCCCATACTGTAGCATCCAATCAGATTCTATCTATTATCTTCTAGAAGGTGCTAAATCATCAAAAATAGAATTTGATTGGTTGCTATGGGCAACATTATATCTTCAATAGAACTACCATCTGTGTAAATTTACTGCAATGTCTAGGTCGACACCAAAAGGTTGACATGAGTTTTGGAGTGTTCATACTTCACGTGGACTCTGATTGGGAACGGTACAGTGGACACGGTGCACTAAATGTGTTCAGGTGTCGACATCACCCAAAAAAGGTCAAAAATCTAATGTTGACCTTTACATGTGTCCACCTTTTGTCAATGTCTATTATTTGCTGTCAGCCTAGACATTGTTGTGACCTATTACACACACATTAGTGCTAGCTACATGGCCGACCGAAGATCTCTCTACAGATGCCGTGCTGAAAATGCAGAGAGGAGAAGTTGCTTGAGAATTCCCTGCTGGTCGGCAGGATCACGTGATGTCTCCTGTGCGGTCCTTGTGCATGAAATCCCATTCCTCACTGCTGGGAGGCTGCCTTTGTCAGAGGTCCGATCTACGACTCCGATCTGATGCTCATGGGACCTCGCATCAGATCAGATGTCAACATTCCGATTTGCCGACTTTTCACCTGATTTATCTGCCCGATCCATCAGAATCAAGTGAAAGGCGACCAAATCGGACAAGTGTATGGCCATCTTTATTTATACCAATGAGTCTTTCAGCACATGAGCGAGTTCAGATCACGGCAGTGCATGGTACAGTAGTGGTAATGCGGTACAGAATACCGGGACTAGTCTATGTTGGGCAGTATAATGGCATACCAGTTATTATAACTGAACAAGTACCCTGAATGCTCTCTGACCGTGTGGATTTCTGCCCTCATTCGAGAAACATACTGGCTGGTAATTTGCTGATGGCCAGATAATAGTTAGTGTGTACTGTATGTGTGTGAGCTGCTTTTGTTAGGGAATTTAGAGTGGAAGCTCCGGTGGGGAAGTGACAGATGCAAATGGTGCTGCGTAAATCAATGGTACTATATAAATAATGGTAATAAGGGGCAACTTGATTTTCGGTGTCACTTTTTAGTGACAAGGAAGCACATACACTGGATACGATGAAGTCTTGGTCTTTATTTTGTAGCAGGTAAACTGCATACCAGGTAAATCGGCATAAGCAAGAATGGTTACATGGCATTGCAGCATATAGGTGTCACAGCATAGTACACACTATACCGAAAGCTCCAGTGGTCCCTACTTAAGGCCACAACCCGGCCTATCACCTGGGCAGCTGTTCCACCACCAAGAGCAATGACTCTGCCCTAAAACCACTTCTATCAGGAGAGCACAGGTGCTGCTAATCAGCCCAACCCTGATCACTTTAGTTTTCCTGCTGCTGCTCTAAAACCAGGACTGGATCCTCCACATTATCTTCATGTGGAGGTATGCTGTCCCGGCCACTGTATACATTATTGGGTCATGCTGCTTATTCTGATATGAGTGAGGTGGACTTACATGCATGAAGGGACCGGTATAAGGCAGAGATGTGTAAGTAAATGCCACCTAGTGTCTCGGTGCAGGTACCTATGGGTGAGATGCCCTTTATGTGCCAAGTACTGTACACCACAGAAAGCAAGATGTGGGTGGATGACTATGGGTGACAAGCGTGCGCCGTTGTCTTGTGTCTCCATATAAATTTAAGGATGAAATTAGCAGCAGATGGGGGAAGGTTTGTGTCACATATTGAGCCTTTGCTATGAATCACAGAGTCAGGTTCTGCTTAGTAACGATATGAAGGCTGGTGGTAGAGAATCAGTAGGGTTACGTGTATCTACTGGAAGTTGTAGGAGGGGTGTGGTATATTTCCCCGTCAGTCGGGATTCCGACAGTCAATACTCAGACGTCGGAATCCCGACTGCACAGCGTGGGGAGCACAATGAAGCCCCTTGCGGGCTCGCTGTGCTCGCCACCTATTTTATTCTCCCTCTATGGGGGTCGTGGACCTCCACGAGGGAGCAGTTGGGATTCCGACGTCGGAGGAATGACTGTCGGAATCCCGACTGTCGGGGAGCCGTCCGGCACCCTGCAGGAGGTACCCTTTGTAGTTCCTGCTGTTTGACTGGTTCTCCATTCTGTGGAGGCCTTTGGTGATCAACAGAAGGTGTGAGGGTGGGTTGGGGACTCTTGGCACTTGGCATTCTCCCTCTCCTATGTGTTTTTTTTTTTATATTGTCCTTCCACCCCCTATTGCTCCCCTCCTACACCATGAAACTTTTATCAGACCACTTCAGCTGGAACTCGCAAAAGTGGTCTTGAAAGGAGCTCCGACTGTGTTTTCAATGGTTTAACCATTATCTAATGGAGGAAGCGATGTATTTATAGCGATGTCTGCACTTAATGGCTTCTGTACTGCTGTAGAAGTGAGTTCTGAAAACGACAACTTAAACGGCATTTTCTGAAGCGCTGCTATGTCTTCAGGTGACACCTACTAGTACGGGCCTTTTTGCAGGTATGCCTGCTTTATTTACTTTCTTGTTACCTGTCTTGTTACAGGTGAACATAAAGGACCACTTATGGCTTCCTGACATGTTACTACATACTTACCTGGGCTGACTGATCACCTGCTGACTAACCCTTGATGCTATTAACAATAAAATTGGACCGTTGAAGGATTGCTGTTTTATAAATACGGGCAGAGGCGCTGGCATTTCTGCAGAGCGCACAGCACCCAGGCTACTACATAGACTCCTCTGTATCTTATACAAATACACTTATCCAAAAATAAACCTAAAAAACACTATTTACACATGCATTTTCCTGTATACAACAAAGACAATGTTTCAATCATTTCTAAATATCCTGCGATCCTGCACATTCCATTGTGAGTGTCTACATTTATACTCTGCAAAGAACTTTAAAACAAATTTTCGGAAGATGGAACATCAGAGCAATAGACTCATAACAGGTGCACTAAACTTCAAAAAGTGGAGTGTGAAAAACAACCAGCCAATCAGCTCCTAGCTACCATTTTTCAAACCAAGCCTGTCATATGTCAGCAGCTGGTTGTTTTTCACTCTCCACTTTATCACTTTTTGAACCTTGGTGCATATGGCCGTTAGCATACTGGCGGTCAGAATAACAACACTGGCATCCAGTGGGGGGGTTAGGGTTAGGCTGCGGGGTGGGAGGGTTATGGTTTGGCTCAGTCTGGGTGGTGGGGGGGTTTGGGTTAGGCACTAGCGGGGTGGGTTAGGATTAGTGACTAGCAGGAAGAGTTAGGGTTAGGCAATAGTGGAGAGAGATAGGGTTAGGCACTAATGGGGAGGGTTAGGGTTAATCACTAGCGGAGAGGGTTGGGCACTAATGGGGAGGGTTAGGGTTAATCACTAGCGGAGAGGGTTGGGCACTAATGGGGAGGGTCAGGCACTAATGGGGAGAGTTAGGGTTTGGCACTTTTGGGGTAGCAGCATGCCCTGCTACAGTTTTGCTATTTGGCCATGATAAAACTGTTGCAGGGCATGCTGGGATGTGTAGTTGAACCACAGATGGGGAATGCCAAAGGTTCCCCATCCCTGGTTTAGGGGATGGCAGGGGAAAGGTACATATGCTTACTGGGTCTTTGTCGGGATTCCCTGCATTCGGATGCCGGCATCTGCATTATGACTGCTGGCATCCCCACCGCTGGTGACCCGTAGGCATTTACTTAGAATAATGAGGGTATTCTGGCATTTTCTGGCAAGGTTTCAGATTAGCACAATTTGCCCACATCTGCTTACATCAAGTAAAGCTGGGTAAACACTGGGCGATATATCGTTACCGAAATGCACGATACCGATATCGTTAATGATATATCATGAACATCGGTTACTCTGTATGCTCAATATCATTACTCATGCACGCTCCCGCACAGCGTTAACTACCCTCCCCGTTGTCTATACATGCAGCTCAGTCTGACATTATCACCAGTGACTGCATGTATGGAGGGGGGGAGTGGCGGTGATGTCACTGACTGATCATGTGAGCGATATCGCCAGTGTGCATGCAATATATCGTTAGCCCACGGCACTGCCGATATAGTTAATAATATCGGCTGCCGCTGGAACAGCTTGGTATGTACCCAGCGTTCGTCACATCCTTTTTCTGAGAGTCATGCAGGAACCCTTTTAAAAAGCAGCATTAAGTAAGTAGTTCTCTACAAACTTATAGTGGCATAACAAGTATATGAGAAGGCAGACTAAGATACAGATGTATCAAGCTACAACCAGCCAATCAGCTCCTACCTGTTATTTTTCAAACCCAGCCTGTAACATGGCAGTTAAGAGCTGATTGGCTGGCTGTTTATCACTCTCCATTTGATCACTTTTCGAAGCTTGATACATCTGGTCCTATATATTTACTAGGTTTCAGTGACCACACTGCGGTATGAGATGCTCTGCGTCTTATGGGCCAGATTTTCTAAGCTTCAAAAGTGATAAAATAGAGAGTGATAAACAGCCAGCCAATCAGCTCCTGTCTGACATTTTTCAAACACAGTCTGTGACACGGCAGGTAGGAGCTGATTGGCTGGCTGTTTATCACTCTCCTTTCATCACTTTTGATGCTTAGAGAATCTGGCCCATGTCTGATAATGTCATTGGTTCCTGGAACCGTGTTACGGATGCACAGTGGCTGCGTCAGGCAGATGTACACGTTCATTTCACCAACTAGAATTCTAAATTAGTGACCTTCATCACATTTTGAGTCACTGGCATTTTTTTTCTTGTATCTTCATGCTGCGCCCACTTACTGGTCATATTCTCCTAATGCATAATAAACGTGCATGTTCAATCTCAAAACAATGGGGAAACAATCGGCCCCTTCATTCAGTCATCATTATGTGACATCACTCTTAAATGTGGGAAACCTGTGGTGCTGTGGTACAGCTGGTAGGTAATGCTGGGAGTTGCAGTTCCACAACGCCCAGAGAAAGTCGGTTGCCTTCCCATGTGACACAAGAAAAGCAGTATTTGTAGATGGCTGTGTTCTGCAAGAAGTATGACGTTACTGCTGTCATTTGTGTCGCGTATGTAAATCAGTGGTTCTCAACCTCGGTCCTCAAGGACCCCCAACAGCGCACGTTTTCCAGGACACCTGGCTGTTGAACAGGTGCACTCATTAGTCACTGACACATTTTAAAAGATCACTGGTGGAGCTAATTATTTCACCTTTGTGTGAGGAAACCTGGAAAACGTGCACTGTTGGGGGTCCTTGAGGACTGAGGTTGAGAAGCACTGATGTAAATGATCCTCTGCAGCCATATACAGTAGTGTGTTCTTCCGCAGCCACCAGCATATTACCAGTGTCCTTGTTATAATGTGTAGGCTGATCCGTTACTTTCTACTACCAAGGTCCTTTCTAATGTCTTTCTTTTGAACCTTGAGTCGATCCATAGAAACACTTAGCTGGAAATGGATACAGCCCAGATGGTGATCCCTCCTCTTATATATATGCCACCTGCCTTGTGATGCTTGCGGCTTTCTCTGGGTTCCCCAGTCCCCTCCACCCATGTCTGCTGTGAGGAGACGAAGGCAGCGGGTTGCTATGTGAAGCTCCTTTAAGTAGGTGGGTGTTGCTAAGAGAGGTGAAAGACAGATGACAGAAGACAAGGTGTGATTTGACAATGCTGCTGGTAATTGACTGTGGTGAGTGTTGCGCCTGTGTGCCGACGCCTGATCATAGACGTATAGCGGTCTTCCTATACACACGCAGTACAATTGTATTTGGAAAATGTCCTTGGAAATGTGCGCGTTGACTCCTCGCTGACTCCTCTTCAAAAGTTATATGGTCATTAGGTTGACACGATTAATGTTGACATGCATTGGGTCGACCAGTAAAGGTGACAAAAACATGGGGAAGGTCAACACCTGCATTAGGTCGACAAATGGGAATGTCGACAGTCAAAAGGTCGATATGAGATTTCCATGGTTTTTTTCAGTCCTAACATTCACTACAGTTTGAATAAAATAGTGTGCCGAGTGCAGCGGTACACTTAGACGGCGTGTCAACATTTGGGACCTTCCGACCCTGTCGATCCTACCCATATCGACCTATTTCAGTGGTCGACCCAATGCATATCAAAATATCTGGCACTTTGTCTATGGGAAACCAGGTAGAAGCCTTCGGACTTTTGTAGAGAACTTACTAAGCAAAGGAACGTCTTCTCCTTGTGGGTTTACAATGTGTACTTTATCTATATATATATATTGCACCTGATTCAGATACGGTCACGGCATAAATGAAGGAGCCTCCTGCATGTGAGCCCACCAAAGCCATCGCATGCTCTGACACCGCATACTCCATAACAGGTGCAATGAACGTAGACTGCCAGAGTGCCTCCACAGCCACAGGAGCTGCCCCACTGGTTCCAGGATTTATGTGTACAATATTGCAGTCAAACGCAGAGAGATTCCACTGTGGGGTAGATGTATGAAGCAACGATGAGGGAGTAGAAGTGAGCCAGAGGAGAAGTGGCCCATGGCAACCAATCAGTATTGAAGTAGCATCTATAATTTGCATAATGTTAAATAAAACAGAGCAGCTGATGTGCCACTTCTCCTCTGGCTCACTCGTCCTCCCTTATCACTGCTTCATACATCTACCGTGAGCAGTATCACATAGGTACCTTAGAGCAAGCGAACGTTTCCTGATTATTGCAGCATCACACAGGTGGGAGACATTGCGCGTTTCAGCTTTCCTCCTACAAAGGATATCACCTCATTGAGGCTATCTGTTTATTACAGGCAGTGCTGCCAAGTGAGGGGTGGGGGGGGGGGTGGGGGGTGGGGGGCTACTACTTAGATAGGCCTAGGTCTGGTGGAGGTGCCCAGTGGGGCCCCTGTGAGGTAGCAGCAACCACTCTCACACGCCAGGGAGGTGCTTAAAGTACAATTTTTCTGTATTCTATTCTAAGAGTGCATAGCCACGCCTACCGCCATTAGACCACACCCCCTAAATGTACCTGGGTCTGGCCAGGCTCTCTACTCGCCTGATTACAGGGCTATGTCCTATTGTCTGCACAAAGCAGTGGCATTGCATAAATTTAATTGGGCGGTTAAATGATGGGACTGGTGGACCAATAACTTTATTTGGAAAATCGTTATATCTTCCAGTGTGGGATTTGTATGTGCACTGCAGCTTTGGCTAATCCATTTGCATCTGCCTTCTTCAGGTGACCCCTTAACATAGCCAGAGTCCCAGGAAACATGGCTGCCTGTAATGCAGAACCGGAAAATACACAGCACCATAAATAATACCATAAAGCCTTTGAGATGAACTCACCATATGTAGCTTAATTCCATCTTAATTTGTGGACCAGTGCAAGACAGATTTATTATGACCTTGAATTGATAAATCTTTTTGTTTATGCTCCAAAATCAGAATGTATTAGTATCTGCAAGGTACCAATGTCCAGGCGTCTGTACAGAGCTTTTTATATATGATACAAGATAGAGAAGCACCACCCAGCTAAGCTATAAAACAGGCAGCTTGCTACGTGTACTAGAAGTCACAGATATATTTATATCATCAGATATATCGTTTATTAATATCTGGAAGTGGTTTCCTTTGTCCTTTACACGTACAACCTTCTGGAAATGGATACATTGGTGATGGAAGGAGCTTGCTTTAATGAGCCCATTCTGTCTTGTTCAGAGGCAGGGTGTCCTACATATGGGTGTTCTATATTTACTTTCATAATACTGTGAGTAGAATCCCTTTTACCTGATGAAAGGGTTCCCCTCATACGGAATACTATTTCTGAGCGTAAATACAATTATTGTAATTATGTGGCTTTCTCAGCATGTGCTATACTACATGTATGGGTTTCCAAGGAATTTGTAACAGATAGGTTTGTTTTTCTTACATTGATATATGTTCATTACGAAGTTTATCATTCTTGCATCATACCCATTGATTAGTATATAATTGTGTGGAAAATATATTATCCAGCCCCAGTCACCAGCAAATCACTTCAACATCTATTTTATTACGCTGCGATGATGTGCTACAGCTGCATTCCTATAGGGGTTACCCGATCCCAAAGACATGCAGGGGGTGGGGCATGCTGGAGGTGGCAAATGCCGGGGATGGGAAATTCTGCAGGGGGCGGTAGGAAGTGGCATATGCAGGGGGTGGGACTGCTGTAATAACACTGAACCTGAGCTGGAATGAACTGAACCAAATCGAACGATTCTTGGCTGATGGACTGTTTTTAGATCAGGCATGTCCAATCTGTGGCCCTCCACCTTTTGTGAAACTACACATCCCAGCATGCCTTGCCGTTGTTTTAGCATTCCCTAATAGCAAAACTGTGGCAAGGCATGATGGGACTTGTAGTATCACAACAGCTAGAGGGCCATAGTTTGGCCATACCTTGTGTAGAAGATGCATTTTTACTTGAGGCGGGAGCACAGATTATAGGGGTTTTGTTGAGGTGTCCAGGCTGTATTTTAGATTTTATTTTGTGTATCCAAGTTGTCCTGTATTTATCTACTGCATAAAAGTGTGAGCTGCAAATCGGATGATGAAACCACTTGGGGGGGAGGGGGGTATTGCATTGGGAGGGGGAAGCATTAACAGCAACCAAAATCATGACAGGAACCAATTTTTTAAATACAATTTGTTACATGTCCTTACTGAGGTCCCACACTGTCTCCCCACATGCCCCAAACGGAGACTGGCTTGCTGCAATCTGATTGGTGGGTGATTCAGGTTGGCTCACAAAGCACATTTGGTTTGCTAATGGACAAAACCATGTGCTCTGCAGGTGGGTCAGATGAAACATGTGCAGAGAGCGTTAGATTGGGGGAGTTATTCTGTTTCTGTGCAGGGTAAATACTGGCTGCTTTATTTTTACACTGCAATATAGATATCAGTTTGAAGTACACACTCCGGGTGCCGAAGGACTCACCGGCATTTGGGATTCCGACAGTCATTACCCCAACGTCGGAATCCCAACTGCTAAAAACCTGACACATGGGCAGCGGTCCACGATGCCCATAGAGGGAGAATACAATAGGTGGCAAGCGTAGGTTCTTGTAAACCTTGGTCTGCCCATGAAGGGGTTAATAGCCCTTTAAGATCTAATAATATAAACTAAACTAATATTGTCACTCGAGGAGCATAATCATTTTTTATTTTCTTTGAAATTACCCTTTTCCTGTGCATCATTTTTTTTCTCCTAAATGTCCTGCCAAGCCTTCTGCTGCGCTGCAGATGTGTCACACACACACACACAGCACATCTATCTGGTATGTCTCCTTGGTACGGCTCCGGCGTCTGTATGCGCTTGGCATTGCGCTGCAGTGATCCCCCTGCCACGCAGCAATGTTTACTGTCAAAACAGCTTTTTTTTTTTTCTCTCCTGTGGATGAGTCCAGAACAAAATTATTTCTTCTGCTAGAATCCACCGCTCAGTTTTTCAACCAAGCCTCGTACTCGCGCTTCTGTTGAGCACCTCCAACCCTGCATCCCACAATGTCATCTGTTCCGACTCCCAGCCTCCGCAGATGATGATTGTCCGATTCCCCCCTTCTGTCAGGACACCACCGAATTTAAAAAAAATAAGGGGTTAAAAGGCAACTATCTCACTTCCATGTTGCATTGTCGTCGTCGTCGTCCCCCCCCAGTCGTTGCCTTGGAGACTGTAGCTGGTAAACTGTACAGGAAGAAAAAAAAAAGTCTCTTTCCAAAATTGCCCCTCCCTCCTATGTTAATTGCTAGGTGTGAGTCATTCTGCAGCTGTATTAGTGATGCTTTCCGCTGGGTCTGCCCTTCACTTGCTGCATCAAAGGGGGCACAGCCAGGTCCTGCACCCCTTTAGGCTATATTTAAGATCATTTAAAGGATTCACTTTTATTTCATTCTCCAGGGTACTCTTCAGATTTATTTCTGTTAGTGTAAAGCTCTTTATGGTCTGTCTCAATGAAATAATCCCGTGTGTGTGTGTGTGTGTGTGTGTATGCATGACATAGATCAAAGAGAGGAGGATCATGGCTACACTTTGCATTGTAGCCGGGAATTGCCTATATATAGCATTTAGAAGATGGAAATAACATGTGCTGCAAATGAAGTGTTAATGCATAGAGTAGCGATGAAATGGTTTTACCCATTGAGTATATAGTTAAAGCAAGTGTATGGCTGGTGATTGCTGCAGAAGATACATTGGGGCAGATGTATTAAGCCTTAACAAGAGATTATTAGCAAGGGTTATAAAGAGAGATAAACGTCCAGCCAATCAGCTCCTAACTGACTTTTTTCAAACACAGCCTGTAACATGGCAGTTAGGATGTGATTGGCTGGATGTTGATCTCTCTTTATCACCCTTGCATTTATCTCTTGTTAAAGCTTAATACATCTGCCCCATTGTTTGCACTTTGGAAATGTGCAAGCTGGGGATGCCTGTAATATTTATCTATTTATTACCAGTTATTTATATAGCGCACACATATTCTGCAGCGCTGTACTGAGAATATTCGAACATTCACATCAGTCCCTTCCCCAGTGGAGCTTATAATCTATATTCCCCACCACATATACACGCACACACAGACATTCTAGGGTTAATTTTTTTGGGAGCCAATTAGCCTACCAGTATATTTTTAGGGTTGTCGGAGGAAACCGGAGTACCCAGAGGAAACCCATGCAAGTATTGGGAGAATATACAAACTCTGCAACGTTAGAGCCATGGTGGGAATTGAGCCCATGACCTCAGCACTGTGAGGCAGTAATGCTAACCATTACACCATCTGTGCCATTGTGTCAACCTTCAGTGATCGACCCAATACATGTCGACCTAGTGACTGTATCCCCAAAGTCTTTGGGTAACTGCTGGTGTGCTATTTGTTTGGGTGCTTGGGTACCTGCATGGCCCCAGGTGACTACAGCTTTTTGGGACACACTGAAGAATCTAGCAGAACCAAGACATTCTACCTCCACTCCAGCATAGGGTAGTAGAGTTCGTTGTACACCAGCCGGTGAAAGCCTCTAGATCGCCAACCGTTTGTCTTCAGTCACACATTGCACAGAAACAGTAATGGTTTTAGGACATTGTGATGTCCCTCGGATATTCTCCTACATGATGCTATTATCTCTTATACCATATTATATCGCTTCTGTCAGAACAGATGACCCGTTCAGGCCTGTAACCTTATTCACATGGTCATAAATTGCACCTGGTCTTCTAGATAGATGTTTGTGTCCATCTCTATCCTTTTAGACTGCTACGGATACTTCTGTGGTAATTGTTTTTTTACAGATACTTTAATCTAACGCCAGGTCATTTCTGGCTCCAACGGAAATTGGTTCCCTATAGGCATCAGAGACGTTCAATATAACTCCATATCAATGTGCATCATGCTCCCTTTGCAAGCAGTGGTAATAGTGGGTGAGGGGACATCTAAATTACACCCCCTCCCATCCAACACATACTTTGTCATTTAACTAGATGCAAGCTGGAGGCCAGCTCTAAACTTTAAAGATGCCCTCACGTTCTCGTTTGGTAGTGAATCAAGTCGCATGTTAAGTCATTAGTCTGTCCCCCCCTGGCATGGGTTCCAAATACCTTCATTTTGGATTCTGCCCAGACCATTGTCATGAAATATTGAAGGATCTCTGCTGTCAGTGATGGAGCCCAAGGGTGCACAAACTGGTACTGCATAGAAGAAGGGCTATTAGAGGACAAGGCGATAAAGGTTCTGTACCTTCAGCTGTGGAACATTCCCAACATTAATTAACAAGTCTAATGAAGAGATTTGTTTTGTACAGTTAAGAGACATTAATATGTTTCATTGACAGTAGCACACATTACAATACTGATTCCTTTCCTGTTTGATAATGTTCTATGCTAACAACCTTTTATAGTAACTAGTGTACGATACCTAGACGCAGCTCCTGGTGTTCATGGTGTATATAGAACACTCCGTTCCTGGTAGCTAGTGTATAATACATAGGATGTATACTATATTTAGTGCCTTGTGGTACAGATTACTAGGGCAGTGGTTTTCAGAGCTGTCCTAGGTGATGCGGTCTAAATAACAGCAGTCGGGGTCGCGACTGCGGGATACTGACTTAGATCTCTTCACCTTCCCCCAAGGAGAGCACAAACAAAGTGCCTGAATCTTTAACCCATTGGTGTCTGTTGGGGAGGGTTTGAGAAGTGGTTTCTCTAGTTTTCTTTAAAGGTGCCCATACACTAGGCGATTTTCATGCAATGTCGGCTCTTTTCATGCGATTGCAGTGATCATTAGCATAAAGTGTCCAAATCGCAAGTATCTGACATGAGGTGTGATGTGCGGTCCCGTGCACAGAGCCTGCAACTTGCATCAGCTGCGAAAGACATCAGCTGGATCACCGCTGAGGCAGGGAGACGTGTGATTCTGCTGTCTGGGAAGGTCCAGGGTGGTTCAAGGGGGGATTGAAGGTGATTTCTCAAAAGAGAGATCAGTTTCAGACTTTCTTCCACCTGAGGGACTTTACAAAAGTAATGGCCATTATGAGGACACTTTGCCGATCTTAAACATAACCATTATCCATACCTAGATGACCTTCCTTTAAAGCCATCCTCTCCATCTCATAGAGGCTCCAGTTCCTGGGCATTATTCTGGACACATATCTCAGCACATATTCCTTCCGTTGGAGATCCACAGCTTTATAGAGTTGGTACGGATGGAACTGCAGCACAGACAAGTTTTAATTCATCTGTGCATGGGACTCCTAGGACAACTAGTGGCCTCTTTCGAGGCAATGCAATACGGTCGGTTTCACTACTGGTCCTTTCTTAACCTCTTGTCAAAATGGACAGGATCCTATCTTCATATGCACATGATGGTGCATTTTTCTACTCAGACTAGTGTTTCCTTAATCTGGTGACTACAAAATGCTCTCCTGTCAGGAGGTCTCAGATTTGGTATGTGAAACTGGGTACTCCTAACAATGGAGGCAAGTTTTCACAGCTGGGGAGCTATAACAGAACCGTCACTCCCAGTTTTATTTGACGGTTAGTGACTCAGAGTTGCCCATCATTTTTTTATTTTTTAAGAATGGTCTACGCATGTTACAAGGGGCAGCCCACCTGTTCAGGGGCCTAAATATAAATAGAAATATTGGTTAACAGTGGTTTCGCATAACTAAAGTTTAGGACTTAAAGTTTGCAACCAATGTTAAAAACTTCGTTTAACCAATCTTTTCTATCACTGTCACAGCCCTATTGAAAACGATCGTCTGCAATACAAGTGGTAGTGATAACCAATCAGCAGCTAAATTGTCTCCTGGTGTCCACCCTAAGACACCAATACCCACAAGTGGGACATAGACTTCAAAAATATACAAATTGAGACAAAAACAGCGCTTAAACTCCTGAAAGGCTGGGAGCTGTGGTTTAAATCCTCTTAGTCTGAGTTACACCTCTCCTCCATTCAGGGAACCAAAACTTACATTAAATTTCTGTCAGGTGTACATATAAAGGTATCTTTCAGTTCTCAGGCTTCATCCAATATAATGGCCGTAGATTGGAATTTACATTAGTGTTCTTACTTGCGTTCACTGAAAGGTATCTTTAACAACACCAGCAGGGGCAATGATGCATCCTTAACTTGCAATAATACATAAGAGAGAACTTATATTCTAGTTCTGTCTCGCGTTCACCAAAAGGTATCTTTAGATCCAATGAAGAGTCCACCTCCACATCACACAGGGGTTTATTAATCCAATAAAACACAGCAATCAAAAAGGCATAAAAAATGTATGAAAAGTTCATCAGGTACAAACGTCAGGGTCACGGGAGCCTGTTTAGCGGGGGTACGGAGTTCAGCGCTGTAGACGCTTAGAGCTCTCCTCCAGGAAATTACTTGGTCCCGGTAGCGACGTAGACAGCTAGCTGAAACTTAAATTTAAAGTTTGTTTCGGTCTAAGGTTCCCTGAATGGAGGAGAGGTGTAACTCAGACTAAGAGGATTTAAACCACAGCTCAGCCTTTCAGGAGTTTAAGCGCTGTTTTTGTCTCAATTTGTATATTTTTGAAGCCTATTGAGAACGAGTTGAGATCATTTGGTCTACAGTATGTTGGTCTACAAGCATTAGGTCCACACCATTAGGTCGATATGGGTCTAGGTCGACAGGACATTAGGTTGACGGTCAAAAGGTGGACATGGGGTTTTTCATGTTTTTTTTTTACTCAAATGTTGACACAGTCGACATGGACACAGTTTAAAGTGCATCTGGCACACTATGCAATAGTGCCTGTCGGCACATGTCGGCTCAAAAAAACAGTGAAAAACCCCATGTCCACCTCTTGACTGTCGTCCTAATGCTTGCGTCGACCTATCTCCATGTTGACCTAATAGTGTTGACCCAATGCTTGTCGACCAACATACTGTAGTAGACCAAATGACTGTATCCCTTGAGAACACATTTCATTTTTTTAACAGATATTTGATTGTTTGAGGGGAGGGGTGGGCTCTGTCGCCTCCCACCCCCTTCCTGGGTGCCATCTACCACAGTTGCCCTTATTCTGGTCCATTCGCACGGACCAGTATCTTCGCAAGGGCATCGATGGTGGGCGTATGCGCAGGGTCATTTCTGATTGATCGGCAGCTGCATTGAGGGCGTAAGGCAACAGGCCGGCCCATTTGCATCTGGGAACTCCCAGCGTTTCATGGGCATTCCCATGCTAATGCTGGGTGTGTCATGATAATGGCACGATGGTGCGGGGGGCGAGCAGCTGACTTCACCGGTTGTCAGCTGCTCGCCCACTTCCTGGTTGCTATGAGCAACCTTAGATGTGCGTGTGCCTTCCACAGTGTTCTACTATATCAACACCTGCCATCTGCAGGGGAGGCGGCCATTTTGTCTGCTGTTGCTAACCTATCTTCATTGCTTAGCTTATCAATGCATTGGGATTTTAATGTTTTTTAGTAGCAAAAAAACTGCTCAGCTCCACGAACCATACCATTGCGTGTGATCAGAATTAGGCTGTACTGTAAATCCTTTTTTGGAGGATTTATGGTTTAGCAATTTCTAAGGGTAGATATTGGTCTCTGCTTTTATATTGATAGAACAGTTTTGTGTAACAGAAAAATTTTAGATGGTAAACTCCTATGGGGTAGGGATTATACAATAATCTGCATAATATGATATTTATAGACATTGATATAATCTGTTCATTACATTTTTCACATGGTAGAGGAATACGACGCATCTGGGCCAATGTAAAATGAAAATTTATGACGTCAAATTATTTAAGCAAGGAGCACAAGAATCTTGGCATCTCCACGTATGTGTCAGGTTACATGCTGTTAGAGAGCGCCCTCTTGTGGATCTTCTGGAGCAGGTACTTTTTAATTGAGCGGCTGACATTTCAAACAAAAAAGAATGGTAATGTATTTAATTGTCCAATATTTTTATATAAGCTCCTGCAATAATTTTAGCATCAGCAATATTTTGGTGTAAGTAGTTAAATACCTTTTCCAATAATAATGCTTTTAAAAGCCACCTATACCAGGTCCTCAAGTACTCCCATGTTTTCCAGTTCTCCACACAGAATTACAAGTAAAATAATTTGCTTTACCTGAGGATCTTTTAAAATGTGTAAGTGAGTAATGAGTGCACCTGTGCACCTGCCAGGTAATCTGTAAAACATGAACTTTTGGGGGTCCTTGAGGACTGAGGTTGAGGACCACCGACCTATACGATGATCCATTGCTTGTGTGCATTGGATGCAGCCTTTTTGAGAGTGAAACCAATGTCACCTATCGGTTTACCATAAAGGCAGGCATCTCCGAGGTTCTTGTGAAAGGCCACATTATTTCTGGCTATGATCTGAAAGGGATGGATGACCTTATAAGCATATTATTTCAGATGTCTGGTGCTATGGCTTTGTGTTTTGACCGTGCATGTACTTGTAGTGAGCCGTAACCCAACTATATTAATGAGCCATTTGTCAATATGCACATAAAGCTGCCATGTGATTGGCGACTACTCTACCCATATGATTTATTGATCGTTTAAAGGGCAAGTAACATTCTTACTGTAGTACGTCGCTTCATCGTTATCTAGCACAGTTGTTTTTTAGAGTCTTCATTGATGGTTTTGACAAGAGAACGGTCTTCTGTCCTACTGAATCAGTGGTTCCCAACCTCGGTCCTCAAGTACAAAAAAGCAAGAAGAGTCAGCGCTGGCTATACCAATGAATGGATCAGACGGTTCTCAAAAGTATAACAAATTTAATAATGCAGTATAATATACAATGATAAAAAAAACATAAAAAAAATAAGATTAAAAAGGTGTGAATCAAATAGACTGAATGTCCAATATTTTCTTTAAAAAGAATATCACCGGGATATTTGGATAAATAGGCACTTATTGACTGACATATATGTTACCATCCTGGGTGGTCTGGTTGGTAGATGAATCCAGACTGGTGATCGATTGTGTCCTTAGGTGTCCTATAATTTCAAGGACTCACGGTTCCCACTTGTACTGATTGCCTCTTGTTTTGCTGGAAAAAATTAGGGATCGTGCTGTTATCCCAATAAGACAGGTCCAGTATTGATTGAGGAGAATCTGTGGGTGGATCGGACCAGTCACCAAATGGTCAGAGATGGAGTCAGTCGGCCAGGTATTGTGCAGCTCAACGCGTTTCCCCGGAAGGTTTGTGAATCCGGCTTCTTCAGGAGCACTTGCTACCAACCAGACCACCCAGGATGGTAACATATGTGTCAGTCAATAAGTGCCTATTTATCCAAATATCCCGGTGATATTCTTTTTAAAGAAAATATTGGACATTCAGTCTATTTGATTCACACCTTTTTAATCTTATTTTTTTATGTTTTATTTATCATTGTATATTATACTGCATTATTAAATTTGTTATACTTTTGAGAACCGTCTGATCCATTCATTGGTATAGCCAGCGCTGGCACTTCTTGCTTTTTTATCCTTTTACCCCTTGGGGTCTGACAACCCCGTGTCAGCTGCTGATTGGTTGCGCACCACGCACACACACTACTTTTTTTCCATTTTTGATCGGTCCTCAAGTACGCCATACAATTCAGGTTTTCCAAGTCACCCAGCCGTGCAATGTGTACCACTAACTGTTACATTTTCGAAGTCCACAGGTGACCTGGTAAATGTGAACTGTTGGGCCCCTACCACCCAGCTGCTCTACCACCCATTGCATCTTTTAGCAAACATTAATGAACTACTTTTGCACATTACACAAACCTTCCAACTCTCTTACGCATAAGGCCCTTTATTTCAATTCATTTTTTTTCTTTTGCATTCCAGAGCATGCACCATTGGTAGCTATATCCAATACTTTGCAATATTATCCAGAGAGGTCTATGAATGACGTGTTATAGATCATTGCCAACTCTATTTTTTATATTATTAGTTTATATCAGGGATGGGGAACCTTTGACCCTTCAGCTGTTGTTGAACTACACATCCCAGCATGCCCTGCAACAGTTTTGCTATTTGGCCATGCTAAAACTGTTGCAGGGCATGCTGGGATGTGTAGTTCAACAACAGCTGGAGGGACAAAGGCTCCCCATCCCTGGTCTATATAATCTGCAAAAATGAAAGCCGAAATCTTTACTTTTGAGACTATTTAAAAACACTCGGGGCGAGATGTGTGAGATGCCTTGGAAAGTGATAAAATGGAGAGTGGTAAACATCCAACAAATCAGATCCTACCTATCACTTTTCAAACACACTTGTGACATGGCAGTTAGGAGCTGATTTACTGGTTGTTTAGCGTTCTCCATTTTATCACTTTTCTAGCTTAGTACATCTCGGCCCCTACATCTCTCCACTGGATGTACAAATCTATACTTAAGGCTTATTCACGTTCAAAGCTGGTCAACGCCAATGTAAAATTGTCTAATTCATCCGGTTACCTATTACATAGACTTCTCTCTTGCATAGACACCCCTCCGTGCTAAACTGCTAAACTCCTGTCCAGACTTTCTGCAGGAACCGCTAACCTAAGCAAAGGTTTGTACACCTTACTAATAACTATTGGACAAAGACAGTGTCAGTAGTTCCCGGCGACTTGACAGGCTGCATTTGGATGAAAGTTATTTAAAGAAAAAAAAATCCAATAAAACAAGTACCATTATTTGAAAGGAAAATGTAATTAATCCGCTTTGCTAGTACCTTTCACCTGTCATTGGGGTAAGGACTGTATGAGAACATGGGTCCACGCAGATTCCGGGGCCTAAATGCAGAGTCATTTGAATTTATTGCGTTTAACAGAAGTGAACACAAGAAAAATGTCTATGGTCTGCTATGCAGGGCTGTAACCATCTCAAGATGCCTCTGGGTGTTCTCCTGATTTTCTAGATGTCCTCATATCTGTGCGCTTTCATCTGTGCTAGGTGATAACAATGCACCTGCAAGCAGGCATATAACATACAGGCATGCATTGCTCAATATAGATGAGATCTGAATGTGGGCGACTTAATCTGCTGAACTCATTTTGGATCGCGAGCCGTTCAAACCCATACAATGATACCTGCAACAGCCTCATATTTTATAGGATAACTGGTAAAATCACCTGAATTCCTAGTGGCCAATGGGTGTGACTAATACTTGAGCCTATCCATTTTCTTCTTTTCCAAGTTCCTTCCATTACCACATGACCACTCACATACGGACTGTAGAAGAGACTATCTATTTAAATTGTGCTCTTTTCTTTCTTCTCCATTTCTGTTTTGAGACCTCTGCCACCATAGATCCACTGGTCTATGGTTCGACAACTCTTCTAATAGTCAGCTTTTGAGTAAAGTAAAATTATGTGTCAAGGTTTCCGTCTACACCGCTGTGCACAATCTGAGTTTGCACCCTGCATGGTTATAAACTATCCAGTTGTAGCATCATGCGAATAGATTGGTGGTTTCATTGGTGGAAACAACTTTGTATCCCTCTTGTATAGGCAACTCTTATGCCTTTTTTTAGTGCTCTTACCCTTTTACCCAGTTTCCCTGAACCATCCATTTCCTAACTTGTAACCATTTCTACATGCTCCCATTCCTATATCTGTCTCATTGTTCATCTCTCTTTCTCTTCTCTTACTGTCTCTCCTTTACTGTATGTAACGTAGTCACAGCTGAGTCTCTTGTGTCTATTGGGTTGTGTAGCCGTAGCAGTTTGTGGTTGTGTTGTGCATGTTGGGTGCCTATAGGTTTATAATGAGACCTGTAGGTGTTTGGATTGGGGTGATATGTTTTGTATGTTGTTTTTTTTAAATTATTATTTACTCGCAGTTTTATATTTACTTGCATTTTTACATTTTGGTCAGAGGACGGTGCTTGCAATAAATCAAGACCGAAAAAGTGCCACACAACCAACAATGAACACCCCAATGAAGTGCATTGGAATTGGGAGGGTTTTTTTTTTAATCCAAATTCCATTTCTTGGAAATATTACACACATGTAGACACCTGTAGATACAGTCCTTTTTGAGCGTACATTGTACATAGCATCAGTTGGATGTTAAAAGTTGTGTTTAGTTGCCCTTTATGCATACAATTAACAAATATCTGGTGTCTTATCCATTGCTGATCTTAATGTGAGTCTAACACCTACATACTGCGGATACAGGTATTTTATGTCTAATCTAGTAGCTATTACAATGCAGTCTATTGGTTTACTAATGCATCACTGAGTTACACAGTGGGGACAGCCATTTTGTGAGACAAACCAATCATCTTAGAAATGGAGGTGATCTTTTAGATGACTAGATTTTTTGAATTTTCTTAAATATTGGTTCAGCATAAAATGGTGGCCACCCTCTGTTTGCATGTGAGTGGTACACATTAAGGATTGTCTTAAAATATATTAATATCTACGGAGTATCCCCTTTGTTCATTTTTTGGACAGAACATCTGTTCCTTGGCCCCTAGTAAAAAAAGGTGGTATTTAGCCTGACGATTGTTTGTCACAATGTGCACTGTGAGGCATCGCCCATAGCAGGTTATTAAGGGAGAAAACCTTGTTGGTGTGTTGCCCACACCTCTATAGAACTGAAAGCAGGAACAAGTAATGTGCCAAGTAGTAGCAGCAGCAGCAGCAGCAGCAGCAGCAGCAGCAGCAGCAGCAGCAGCAGCAGCAGCAGCAGCAGCAGCAGCAGCAGCAGCAGCAGCAGCAGCAGCAGCAGCAGCAGCAGCAGCAGCAGCAGCAGCAGCAGCAGCAGCAGCAGCAGCAGCAGCAGCAGCAGCAGCAGCAGCAGCAGCAGCAGCAGCAGCAGCAGCAGCAGCAGCAGCAGCAGCAGCAGCAGCAGCAGCAGCAGCAGCAGCAGCAGCAGCAGCAGCAGCAGCAGCAGCAGCAGCAGCAGCAGCAGCAGCAGCAGCAGCAGCAGCAGCAGCAGCAGCAGCAGCAGCAGCAGCAGCAGCAGCAGCAGCAGCAGCAGCAGCAGCAGCAGCAGCAGCAGCAGCAGCAGCAGCAGCAGCAGCAGCAGCAGCAGCAGCAGCAGCAGCAGCAGCAGCAGCAGCAGCAGCAGCAGCAGCAGCAGCAGCGTAAAAACCAAGCAAACTTAATGATTTTACCCTTAGACCAGTCAGGATCAAACAGATGTTGTAAAACTACACATCCCAGCATGCTTTGCCAAAGTATTAATATTCCCTAATCGCAAAACTGTTGCAAGGCATGATGGAACTTGCCTGCTATACTGTAGATTGTTTGTTAAGCCTGCCCACACAATGGCGGTTTCCAGCGTTTTCTGGTGACAGGTTTATTATAGTTGTGGTGTCCTCTGACTGTTACAGATTACAATCTATGTCATGCAGTGCTTCTTGGAGATACCTTCAAGCTGGTGCTGGCCGTCTGTCTCCTGTCACTGTTCCAGATTTTATTTCCTGTACACCCCGTGCGAGCGCACGGAGGGAAGATAGCTGGGAGGAAGCGGCTTTCATAATTACAGTAAAAGAAGGGATTGGCTGGGGCTGTTATGTAGTTTTCATCCTGCCTAGGGCACAGCAAGCGAATGCCCCCCTCAATTTGTATACGTTTCTCAACAGTAGGTGGTTGATTTAAGACAAAGTAGTCAAACTGTTAGGCATGCATCCCTGAACAGCATTGGCAATGCCCAGCTGACTCCTAGGGTAAATACTGCACTTTTGCTGGTCCGAGCTGTGTGTTTGCCTCTTATTTGGGCCCATGTGTCCTGTCTTAGGATCAACGCTGTCACTGTTGTCTTGTGTTTGAGTTCTGTCTTTTTCTTGACTCTGTGTTTTTTTTTCTTTTTCTCTCTCCCTCCCCCAAATCCCCCCCCTCTTCTTGTCCTCTTTTTTTCAAAATCTTTCTCTCCTTCCTCCCTTTTCTATCCCCTGACCTCCATTCTTTTCCTATTTCTCTCCCTCCATCCCCCCTTTCTCTGTACCCTGTAGGTCTTCCTCGTCTCACACTCTCCACCAGTACTGCTGCCCCGCTCAGTCGCAGCTCTGCATGCAGCTAGCCCCCCCCGTCAGGCACACTGACTGCAGGTAAGAGCTGGAGCGGCAGGCTTCACACTGCCCCCACCCCTCCCCCCTTCATCCCAACACAGACTGGTCCAGTGCCCCTCACAGACTGGGCCGGTGACATCACCTCCTGCACCCATATACTGTCTTCCAACACATATGTCACGTGTTTGTAATCTCATTGATTAACACCATCATTGCAATTCAACACATCTACAGCCCACCACCACTCCAACCTAGAGTCTTACCAAGTCTTTCTTGGTTCCCACCATCCTCTGCTCAGCTGATTTATAATGAAACCCGTCTTTTGACAGTCTTTGTTGTGGTGTTGCTTCAGTCTGTGATGCACATTAGAAGGGTACCTGTTACCTATACATAGCAGATGCAGCCAATCGGATGTCCATATTAATATTTATGCAAATGCAGCTTATTACAAGCTGGAAACATTCTGACGCCTGAGGAATTTTTAGCTGGTGCCTCAGTCATGTAAGTAGTCCCTACACAAACTATTGACTCTGCCCATAAATGGCAGCCTCCTTTCCTGTACAAGTCTAAAGAAAAAAAGAAGGAATTATGCCTTCAAGGTCAAATAGGGGGTATTTGGGGAAAGCATTTGAGTCTTTCTCAAAATGGAGTCCATAACTTATGTGTAGACCTCAGACTACCATTTTGTCGGCTGAACCAATATTTATAACTCTGCAGCTCATGATCCTACTGGGCACCAATGACATCACCCCCACTAATTCCTGAGGAATTGTTGTCATTAAAGTCCTTTCTGTATTGGTTTAGTTTGCAAGATGGCGGACTCCACTGTATGTAGACAGTGACCACATATCAAGAGTGGTAGGTTCCCTGCTACTTTTTTCTCTTTTCCACATTAATGGAGGATGCCGGCTCCATCAAAGTAATAAACTGGTAAAAATTCTCCTCAGAATTTGGATGGTGGGAACAGAAGGCAAGGTGGTTTCTAATAAATGGGAACTACAACCAGGAAAAATAGCTTAGTTATTGTTAAATGTAAAGACTTTCATAAAATAAGTTTCATCATATTAATCACATTCAAGTTCTCATATTTGTGTTTAGTTCCCATTTAAATTAAGGAAGTGTAAAGAAGGCAGATTTATAACCAATCAAAACAGCGATAGTACAGTTTACTTGTGCTACTGAAATAGGTCAATTGCAGTATATAACAATTTGCGCCACCTGTAATGTGTTATATTCAGTCTCAACATATCAAAATCTTGTTTAAGTGGTGGCATCGAACTCTAAAATGGCAAAATACCTTATTGGGACATTATCATGAAACAATGTTTTTTTTTTTTTTTTTTTATAAACTATATCCTATATATAGAATGTTTCTTCTGAATATTTTATTGATGTGGAATCTCTGTGTTTGCATGTCTTGTTTTCTGTAATATAGGGAGTGTTCTGTGTCATTAAACCATACTTGGCACCTACACAAAATGCAGGCAGCCATTTTGTGTGCTTGGCTAATATCCATTTAATAGGAAACTGTGGCTTCATTGAGACATAAAGTGAACCAAAGTTCACTGAAACATAGCCTGTCATCCCATTGGAAGCAGTGACATTTTAGTAAGTGCCCTATACCCAAAACCCATTGGGATCACTGGATGTAGGTCTGTGTTAAATAATTGTTTTCCCCATAATAACTTGCTATAGGCCTGATGTTTTTTTGTTTAACTAGAGACCTAACACAGATCTAATGCATGTAAATGTGCGCTGACTGCTTGTCCAGAATGACTAAGCCATTCTGCTTAGAACTATTAAATATAAAATGGTTTATTAGTTGGAAAGTTCCAATAGTTGGAAGTATTTTTCAAACTTGCTTCCAAGTCAGAGCACTGGGAATTACTTTGGTCAGCCATTTTTAATGGGGCTTCTCCGTTGCTCTCTTAGCCTTGATGTATGCGGTTGAGCAGGTAGACCAATCAGAGACAGAGACAGCAGTGAAGAGACTGTGGCTTGTGATTGGTCATCTCTCTTGTTCAACCCTCTTCCCCTATTTGAAGATGATATTTGTAGTTTCCTACATTGAAGAGCTGCATGTAGGATTACCTGGGGGTCCATCTTGGGGGATACTGCACTGTTTTTATTGCAGCTTCATTAATCAAAATTATACCAATAATAATAGTAATATATAGTTAACATTTCCTGGGTCTTCATTCTTGTTTACCCCTTATCTGCAAGGCCATTAGCTACCCATTCTAATCCAACTTTCCTAGAACACAGACACAGGCTGTATTGAGATGATATAGTCCCCTTTCTACTACACCCAGTAACGTGAGACAACGTAGAGCAAGGGGATTCCTGTCACTGATAAAATGCATTTGACTCTGGTTGTGACCCAGGAATGTGTCAGCACACCATCTTATCTTCCTGCCACAGTACATCAGCTTCAGTGTTTTGAGTGACTAGGATAGAAGATTCTTGCAGGGTGGGTTCTGCTCTAGCTTTTTGGCTAAAGACTATTAGCTGTAATTAGCTATAACGGTCTTATACTTCATTTGTTTCATGATCTTGTCCCATTAATGAAACCTGTATACATAAACGTGTATGATTAAAATAGAGTTTGGTAACATTTACTTCTGATCAGTAAGAAGAGACACTTCTGATGTTTTCAGGTTTAAATGGCGACTCTCAGCAAAGTCACCTGTTTAGGTTTTAGGCATTTCGGTACTTGTTTCCTATCTGGGCGCCCAGGTTTTCTACGTACGGCACCGTAATGAAATCGGATCGAATCGCATCGTACACATACACGATATTGAACGATGCGATGCGATGCGATCCGATTCGATTTCCCATAGGAAACAATGTGAAATGGCTCAATTTAGCCAAATTCTCATAGGAACAATAGTAAATGGGCCAAAAACACCCCATAACATTGAAATGTCCCCCCAAAAGTAGTTTACGCCACCCCGCCATCAACGTGAACCCGAAGCGTGGCGAGCGCAGCGAGCCCGCGAGGGGCGGCGGTACGCGTCCTCCGACCTTTTCATGCCCTACTATCCACGTCGGCGTGGAGTGAGAATAGAATAGTGTGGCGAGCGCAGCGAGCCACCGAGCCCGAAGCGTGGCGAGCGCAGCGAGCCCCGCGAGGGGACGCGGATACCTTCACAGTTATACGCGTCCCCTCGCGGGCGACGCGGACACCTGGGAAGCCCGCGAAGGGACGCGTTTACCTGTGAAGGTATCCGCGTCCCCTCGCGGGGCTCGCTGCGCTCGCCACGCTTCGGGCTCGGTGGCTCGCTGCGCTCGCCACACTATTCTATTCTCACTCCACGCCGACGTGGATAGTAGGGCATGAAAAGGTCGGAGGACGCGTACCGCCGCCCCTCGCGGGCTCGCTGCGCTCGCCACGCTTCGGGTTAACGTTGATGGCGGGGTGGCGTCAACTACTTTTGGGGGGACATTTCAATGTTCAGGGGTGTTTTTGGCCCATTTACTATTGTTCCTATGATAATTTGGCTAAATTGAGCCATTTAACATTGTTTCCTATGGGAAATCGAATCGGATCGCATCGCATCGCATCGCATCGTTCAATATCGTGTATGTGTACGATGCGATGCGATCCGATTTCTCTACGGAGAATAGCATGGTGCGCAATTAACTTAGTGGGCGCCCAGATAGGAAACAAGTACCGGCATTTCTCCCTCTGTTATGGAATTACAATGGCAAGGCATGCTGGGCCTGGTAGTTCCATCGCTGCCAGAGAGCCTCCATTTCCTGTAAGGCAATCGAACTATACTATGTGCAACTCGAGTCATTTCATGAAATACTTATTAGGACCTACTCTAGACCAGGGGTGGCCAAATATGTCCTCAAGATCTACCAACAGTTCATGTGTTTCAGGCGACCTGAGGATCTATAGTAGGAATGATGACGCATGTTTAAAAATGTTAGTTAGTAATGACGACAGCTGTGCACCAGCTAGGTGTTTTGGAAAACGTGGATCGTTGGTAGATCTCGAGGACCGGTTTGGCCACCCCTGTTCTAGATCATCCATCTGTGCTCATCTACTTTCATAGCATCCTCTGTTAACCCAAGTTCCTCCTCACCGTCGTCTCCAGCCAGCCTTGCCTCATCTCATCCCTATCTTCACTGGAATTTTACTTGTTCGTGATTCGTGTCCCTGCTTCCTGCCGTCATTTTCATGGGTTGTTTCATGTCACCAAGTTTCTCTGACCACAGACTCGCTACCATCTCTCACGTTGCAATGGAAACACCCCTACATCTTTACCTCCCACTCTGCTCCCCCTGTGTCTCTCCGCAGGGGTGGTGATGACGACGAGGAGGAGGTTGTCCATCAGTTTTGCTGCCCTGCCTCTGAGTGCAGCAGTCCGTCCTCCAGGTAACATGGAGAGACTTGGTCCCTGCCTCCCACTCCCCTGGACTTCTGCCATCTCCCCTCTCCCTGTCCTCTGGATCGCAGGTTAACGTCAAGGATTGGCTGCTCCGTGCCTTGAAGGGTGTTCATCGGAGGGCTGTGACTGAGTATGGACCTTTTATATGCTTCAGCATGGATTCAGCACTGACAACTTTTCTCCAGGGGAGGGGGGTCCACTCGCTGAGTGACCAATCCCATCATTGTCTGACCTCTTTGTGCCTCCTGCTTCAACACGCCAACACAGCGAAGAGATAGCCGCTAATCTCTGTACACAGAAACGCACAGACACCCAACACATGCTGCCCCGAACCTCATGTCCGTCAGTCGCAGGAACTTGGACCGATCCTGCCTGTGGCAGATCTTCACTGAATCATCCCCTACTTTCTTCTCTCAGGGGGGCTGTGAAGAGCTCATCCTTTTGTGAAACCAAATGGCGTGAGGTGTATTTTGTGATTACCCCGAGACTTCCCCTTGTGTTGCAGAGGCCTGCTACTCTGCCTATTTCCTATGCAGTAACATGGGGGGAGGCTGCCTACAGACCAAGCCTTGTGTGCATGAATCTCCAGCAACCCAACAGCCTATCTACACCTAACCACCCCACCGCCCTCTCGTCTGCTGCTCCTTCAACTGCCATTTTGTCTGTGTGGTCCCTTCACCATCTTTGTCTGCGTCACTCGAACTCTTGTCCTCATTGATTGTAACTTCACAGTGTCCTCTTGTCTGACCTCTGAGCCCTCTGTTTTTTTGTGTGACCTTTAAACCTGAGCTGCTCCTTGTTCCAACCCTCATGTCAGATATCTAAAGTCTTCCTATCCAGCTGTGTGGTCCCTATGTACCAATGAAACTTGCCCCTTGTCTGGCTCCTTCTGTGTCCTCCGAAGCTTCCGTTTGCTTGCTTACACCCCCTAAGGCTGACTTATTCCTTCCACTCGCCAATGCTTTGTTTTGGGAACCCCCAGGCTTTCGCTCTGTTCCTTTCTCCCTACGCCCTACAAGTTCCACTCTCTGTAAATAGCTATTTATGGTACTCTCCTCTCAAATAATAATTTACAATAAAAAAAAAGATGCTAAAATCTAAATAAAGACAATTGAAAGCTGCATATTTCACTGTCCTCTTTCTGTGTCATGTTCTAGAATATCAGTACATCAGTTTTTATGATCTAGTTGAGATTATTTTGTGAGCCACATTCAGAAAATGCCACTATACTTCTATATATATCTCCCATTCCTGCGTGCAGCACCGTGGCAAAAGACTCTCAGTTGCGGAGTGCCCTGTGTGTGTGTATGTATGTATGTATGTATGTATGTACAGTATGTATGTATGTGTATATGTATCTATCTATCTATCTATATATAGATAGATACATATATAGATATCTATATATATATATATCCGGAGAGTAACTCCTGTGATTGGATATAAACGAATGAAGCAGCGTCACTCCAGGTACTTAGTAGTGGAAAAATACTTTACTGAGTATCGTCAACAGTGTTTCGGGCCAGAGCCCGTCATCAGGACACCTGGAATAAGTCAGAACAAATGAATCAAAAACAATAGGAAATACTTCAATGAAACCCGGCCGTGCATGTTTTCAGTCGGTCTGTGCAAATTCTAAACCCATCGCTACCATGAGGTGGGGTGCTCGGCTCAAAAGTCTATGTAACGAACACATACATACATATACACACACACACTAATGTAAAGCTTTGTTGGGAGCCAATTAACCTACCCATATATTTTTGGAGTGTGGGAGGAACCCACATAAGCACAGGGAGACTATACAAACTCCACACAGCTAGGGAGTAGTGGAAAAATCAAAGCAGATGGAACCAGGGGCCTTGGATGCCTGTTATTGGGTGGGTTACATGCCAGTCATTGTTACTTAGTGTGTGCCCTGCACTGTTGGGGAGTCAGAGTGGGGCTTTTCCATTTTAGGACCTTGATTAACGTTTTCAGTATTTTTTTTATTTTTTTTGAGACCTGGACGTTTGTCCAAAATGCTGCTGTGTTTTGAAAAGTACTCGAGTATTGACATGGCTTCGGCACGCACTCTCCCTTCATTGAAATGGATGATTTTCATTTGGAGTGTTTACGCACTGCACTTGAGAATACAAAATGAAAAGGTATTAACATCCTTTATCCTCTCCATCATCCTGAGCAGTGCGAGAATTTACACAGACTGCCGGGGGGTGTTACCTAGTCACAGGCTGTAACAAGCTCCTTGTGGGGTGATATAGTGCAGATGCCATAAAGATGTACATACAGTACTACTATAGCCACCAAAGGGGTCTGAGAGACACTGGTCAAGCACCAGTGTCTTATATAGTTTATTAAGATGCAACACTGACTTTTTACCACTAGATGTCACCTTCACGTTATTTCAGTCTATGCAGAATGGATGCTTTCCTCATAATTGTCCATAGCAAGCTGGAAATCATTATTGCAGCTTGCAAGAGTATGATGTGTGAGCTCAGCCTCTTACATGGTCACGGTTTTCAGAGGGTAAATTTACATTGCTTACAATTTTTTTGTAAAAATAAATCTAACCTTATTTTGATACCATTATTCCACTGATGTTATATGAAAAAGTGTGTCGGCAAATCACGTTGTTGCGTTTCACTATCTGATAGGTTAAGGGACTGACACAAAAGTGTGTATTCGTCAAACAACTCAGAGGTAGATTTATTAAGCTCGGTGAAGTGATACAGTATCTGGTTTTTGTCACCGGCCAATCGGCTCCTAACTGTCATTTTTCAAACCAAGCCTGTAACTTCACAGTTAGTAGCTGATTGGCCGGTGATAAAAATCTGACACTTAAAGCAGTGATCTTCATACGTGGTACAGATAATTTAATATTAATTGACAGTTACTTATATAGTATGCACGTATTCCACAGCGGTTTACAGAGAATATTTGGCCTTTCACATTCGTCAATGAAGCTTACAGTGTATATTCCCTGTCATGTCTACAAACTACAGTAGGGTTCATTTTTGTCAGGAGCCAATTAACTTACTGGGAGAATATAGAAACTCTACACAGGAATGCTAACCTCTAGGAACATGGATGATTGATAAGCATGAAGCAATCCTTTAACCTAGGTAAATAGATTTATTTGTGGTAAAGTTTTGTAAATGTTGCATATTTTATATATTCAGTTCCATTTTATTTGATTGTAATTATTTTATACTTTAGAGATCATTCATCATTCTATGTTTGTGGTTATAACACTGAAAACACGCGCTTTTGGGGTGAACCCACAAGTTTTAAATTACCCCGCCCCCAATACAGGAAGAAGGGACCACAGCAGGCACATTTCCCATCCATTATACGAAAAGAGGAAAGAAGAAATCCGTTCTAATGGGATGCACTCCTCATCCACGTGGTCCCGCAGGACCTAAAAAAGTTTTTTTAAGTTTAATGATATCTTTATTAACAAACAATTAAAGGTAAAAGGCCATCTGTTACTTTATTATTGTAGGTCAATTGTATTAATTGTTGGTGACCTAATATAGAGTCCCTGTGTCAGGGATATTGATGGCGAAGTATTAAAAACAAAGTAATGAATAAAGATTAGAAAAGAAAATCAAGAAGATTAAAATCTGTAAACTGTTGTTTATGATATAGTTTATTCTGATACTTCTTTGATAAGTGTCAGTAAGATTGTACCCATGTGTGCTTTATAATAAATGATTTAAAGCCGCTCGGTGTGCTGTGTTTTATGCCACTTCCACATTCATTCTGCTAATACGGCTTATTAGATGAATGTTGCGGTTTTCCCCGTTTTTATTTTACACACACTGTTGCAATTGTTTAAATACTGTCCTCTAAGTGAGGTAACAAAATATATATCTGGCTGGATAGATTTGAATCTAGATATTATTAGGGCAGTATTGTTTTAAGCCCAGTCAGGGGTATTTGTGGTATGGTGAGATGCTGTCTTTGGTGTATCACAACTTTATTTTCACATATATTTACCCAACCTGACAGTCAGATATTAATGCTGAAAAGGCAGAGAGATCTTCACTAGTGATAGTATAACTAGTGTCTCTACTGCATCTGCAACAGTTAAATTAATGTTATGGTGCATCAATGTGCACATAAACGGTAAACCGAGTGACACATACAATCAGCACTTATAGCGAGTTGAAATAGAGCAAATGGGGTAGCGGGTGTTAGAAGCACCTTCGCAGCCTGGGTATGTATTCCCTTTAGGTTGGCTGTATGCGCCGGCTTCTTGTACGTAGCTAACTGCCGGAGTCTATTGTTACAGATCTCCGTTGCTCAGTACAGTTCGCAGCCTAGGGATATATTCCCTTGTACTGACTGTGTGTACTCGCGTGTTAATCACGCTTGCTGCGACAGCGCTAGCTCCCCTGCCCCACTGCAATCTATTCTAATACATATCTATAGTAAAACACAGGTATTAACAAACAAACAGTTTACAGCGATCTGCCAATGCGCATTTCGCTATCTTTAAGCTTTGTCAAGGCTTAATCTAAGTCTTGGATTAAGCCTTGACAAAGCTTAAAGATAGCGAAATGCGCATTGGCAGATCGCTGTAAACTGTTTGTTTGTTAATACCTGTGTTTTACTATAGATATGTATTAGAATAGATTGCAGTGGGGCAGGGGAGCTAGAGCTGTTGGCAGCAAGCGTGATTAACACGCAAGTACACGCAGTCAGTACAAGGGAATATATCCCTAGGCTGCGAACTGTACTGAGCAACGGAGATCTGTAACAATAGACTCCGGCAGTTAGCTACGTACAAGAAGCCGGCGCATACAGCCAACCTAAAGGGAATACATACCCAGGCTGCGAAGGTGCTTCTAACGCCCGCTACCCCATTTGCTCTATTTCAACTCGCTATAAGTGCTGATTGTATGTGTCACTCGGTTTACCGTTTATGTGCACATTGATGCACCATAACATTAATTTAACTGTTGCAGATGCAGTAGAGACACTAGTTATACTATCACTAGTGAAGATCTCTCTGCCTTTTCAGCATTAATATCTGACTGTCAGGTTGGGTAAATATATGTGAAAATAAAGTTGTGATACACCAAACACAGCATCTCACCATACCACAAATACCCCTGACTGGGCTTAAAACAATACTGCCCTAATAATATCTAGATTCAAATCTATCCAGCCAGATATATATTTTGTTACCTCACTTAGAGGACAGTATTTAAACAATTGCAACAGTGTGTGTAAAATAAAAACGGGGAAAACCGCAACATTCATCTAATAAGCCGTATTAGCAGAATGAATGTGGAAGTGGCATAAAACACAGCACACCGAGCGGCTTTAAATCATTTATTATAAAGCACACACGGGTACAATCTTACTGACACTTATCAAAGAAGTATCAGAATAAACTATATCATAAACAACAGTTTACAGATTTTAATCTTCTTGATTTTCTTTTCTAATCTTTATTCATTACTTTGTTTTTAATACTTCGCCATCAATATCCCTGACACAGGGACTCTATATTAGGTCACCAACAATTAATACGATTGACCTACAATAATAGGTCTGTAATTGTTTGTTAATAAAGATATCATTAAACTTAAAAAAACTTTTTTAGGTCCTGCGGGACCACGTGGATAAGGAGTGCATCCCAGTAGAACTGATTTCTTCTTTCCTCTTTTCGTATAATCCGTATTCTAAAATCATTTGATAGCACCCACAACCTGAGAGGAACATTATATATAAAAGTCCTCTCTGCTTGAGTAAAAATTTGACATCCACGTGATTACAATCCCAGTACATTATTTGGTGCGGGTCAGCTTGTCTGTGTGTGTTTGAACATTTCCCATCCATACCTCCACACTTTTGCTAAACGGGAGTCAGGACCCTTGCTCAGCCGTTGCTAAAAAGGGTGTGGTCTTGTCCAAAGGGGGAGTGGCTTCAGGTAATGATGCTCCCGCAAGTCAAGCCTACCGTTTTTGTCACTATGGTCATGACCCAAGTCCCTGCGCATGTGTGACAGGGGGGAACCCAACTGCCCCCGCACCTCCATCTGGTGCCCATGGGTGAGACAGTCCCAAATAAAAGGGTACAGGTGGGAGGTTTGACCAAAAGTTTCTATGGGGCATGCAATGCTGCCCAATTTACCAATTGGATATTGGGCCTGGTTTTGATTGCTTCACTTCCCTGCGTATTCGCACAGGGGAGCGATATTTTCCTTATGCGCATGTGCATATGGTGGGCGCGAGTGGGCACGGCAAACTGCTAGTTCGCCATCCCGTTCGCTCCTACCAGGGCGGTGGGCGTGGGGAATCGGCGACGGGCTGCAGTGCTGCACCCATGGAAACCGATGGGCTTTTGACAGTGACGCAGCTACCGGGGATGATCAGCTGACATCCTGTACAGGGAACACGCAAAGCTAAGGCACCAGAGAGTTCATGTACCTTCCAATCATCAATGGTCGGCAGCCATCCAATGATTTGGTACCTGCAGCCATGCGGGGGTAGGGGGGGCAGGTTACAGCGCGAGCAGCGGGCGTCATTTAACCCACATGCAACGCTGCGAAATTCGGCCTCACATGTGCAACACAAGTGGGGCCGGCAGATCACTTCACATGGACGGGCTTCTTTTAAAGGCCTTGTCCCAGCGTATGCTCCGTGATACATGCCACCGATTCATTTGTTATCGCTTCCAAAGCAGCAACTGGCATTTAGTAGCACCACACATTCCTGACCTGCAGTGCAGCATACAGTACGTCGCGGCTAGGTGTGTGCAGCAGAATGGTATGTGACAAGGGGAGTGCCTGCAACAGGTCATAGTATAGATGGATTTTTATTTCAATGGGTTTCTTTCTTTTTATTATTTGCTCTGTGTCCTGGAATCCAGGAAGTTTGCTGATGCAAGTACATTAACGGCGGATACTGACAGCTTGAGAAATGGATTTTATGTATCGAGGTTCCTGGTTTATGACAAGTGCTCTGCCAAAGCCTCATATCCTGACAGCTGAATCAATATGGTCTGTTGCTTTTAATTGCTATGCAAAAAATGAACTGAGAAGATGAGTGCTGGTCATTTGCATGCAGACCTCTCACCGTGTTCTGGCAGAAGAACATGCGTGGTGTGTTCTCTGGGTGCAGAAACACAGTGTCTCTGATCCAGGCAGGCTGAGATATGTGCAGTGCACAAGATGCGGGTGACCGTACATTGGTATTTCACATGTAGTTCTGTAAAAGCAGTTCAATATCAGAATACACATACATGATATAAAGGGGCATGGGTCATTGGGTCGACCACGGAAGGTCGACATAGGTAATGTCGACATACTCGTAAGGTCAACACAAACATTAGGTTGACAATCAAAAGGTTGACATGAGTTTTTCATTTTTTTTTGTCCCGAATGTCCACATGGACACAGTCTAAGTCAGCGTTGGGGAACCTCCGGCCTGCGGTCCGTATATGGCCCCCAGTTGCCGGTCTGTGTGGCCCGGCGGCTTTGCCGGGAGTCAAGTACAGGGGAATTCTCGTGAGAGGTCGGTAGTTCTCGCGAGATTCCTCATAATCAGCAGCAGCTGGACACTGTCAGTCCTATTCAGCGGCAGGCGCCGGAGCGTGTGCCGGCTGCAGCAGGACAAATTGACACATTTTTACATATGGCCCCCAAAGTATTTTTTACCCATACAAACGGCCCTTGCCACAAAAAGAGGTTCCTCACCCCTGGTGTAAGTGTACCGCGTCCCCTCACATTGCTTGCTGCGCTCGGCACACTATTGTATTCTCCCATCACGCTATAGTGGATGGTAGGGCATGAAATACCGCCTGTCGGCACGTGCCGGCTCAAAAAAACACACACGTGAAGTCGACTTTTTGACTGTCGACCTTCCCATTGTCGACCTAATGCTTGTGTTGACTTTACCCATGTCGACCTATTTCAGGTGTTGACATAAGGCCTGTCGACATTTAATGGTAAACCCAAATAACAGTTATTTATATAGCGCACACATATTCCGCGGTGCTTTACAGAGAATATATGAACACTCACATCAGTCCCTGCCCCAGTGGAGCTTACACTCTATTTTCCCTACCACATGTACACGCACACACAAACATTCTAGGGTTAATGTTGTTAGGAGCCACATAGCCTATCAGTATATTTTTGGATTGTGGGAGGAAACCGGAGTACCCGGAGGAAACCCACGCAAGTACGGGGAGAATATACAAACTCCGCACAGTTAGGGCCATGGTGGGAAATGAACCCGTGACATCAGCGCTGTGAGGCAGTAAAGCTAACCATTACACCATCTGTACTGCCCATGATGCAAGTCGATCTTAATAGGGTATCCCATATAAAGTACCTCACTATCGGGCTTAAAGCACCTTTTGCTGTGGAACTACTAATTCCAGCATCCCACTGGCATTTCATGCTGGGGCGACTGCTATGTATATTCTCATCATTAGGGGCAGTATATACATGCAGTTGACTTCTATGCATTAAATGGCAGCTACAGTATATACCTAGATTTCTATTCTCTTATTTATTTATTGAAGCCATAAGGGCGTGTTCCAAATCAACCAATGCAATAGGAAAACTTTGCTGCGGAGCCTGTGTCTGGACCATCTTCCGGGGCCTGTGTCTGGACCATCTTCCGGGGCCTATGTCTGGACACAAGGGATTTATATTTCATAAACAGAGATACTGTGCCTGTATATTGCTTGGATGTGATATTGCACTGTGACTGGTGTATTCATTCAGCAGTCTTCACCTCCTATCCTAGGTTCACAGTCCCTCTATTTGCACTGGTGTAATCACAGCACCAGTGCAAGCCAAATAGATAATGCTATCTCATAATAACAAACAGTCTCATTATTGCCTTTTGACCTGTGTGTGGCCATCAAATATTTGTGTTTGCATTATGTACCATTACTGGTTTAGGAATATCTGCAGGGCCGGATCCCAGTATGCCCTGCATCAGGTTTTGTATGGTCAAATAGTAAAACTGTAGCAGGGCATGCTGGGATGTGTAGTTCAACAACAGCTGGAGTGTCAAGGTTAGCCATCACTGCCCTAGTGGATATTAGGGCATGAAATACCGCCTGTCGGCTCAATAAACATGAAAAACCCCATGTCGACCTTTTTGAATGTCGACCTAGACCATTTCGACCTGATGCTTGTGTCGACCTAATGACTTGGTGACCTTGTTCCATGTTGACCTAGACCCCTGTGGACCTTGCAGTATGTTGACCTAGTGGTGTTGACCTAATGACTGTCGACCATCTTTAGGTCGACCAACTGAACGTGTCCCAGGGGAGCACAAGGGTGTTTTGGTCTGCTGCTGCAGGGGAAGGGGGCTGGGGGAAGCACATGGGTGATGCTACACTTTTATACCGCTATGTGGGCTTGAGCACTGAATATAACTTTTTGAAAAAATATTTAGCAAAATAAACCAACCAACATTTTTCAATGCTAACTTTTCATGTATTTAAATTTTTATTTAAATCATTGAGGGAAGGTTGGCTGGTAGTTTATCAGTCCTAAAATTGACATTTTTTATGTCATCCATAGGGAAAGGCAGGACTGACCCAGGTTCAGTGTAAATGGTGCAGACCCAGGTCCGACCCAGGTTGAAGTGCTGTGTAAATGGGGTATGAAGCTGGGTCCAACCCTGGAAACCCCCATGTTCAAAAGACCAGGGTCCGACCAGGGATTTTGGTGTAAAAGGGGTATAATAGGGCAGATGAAGCTGCAGCTAACTCCATGTCCCATCAAAATAGGCCCCCAGTATCTGCTGCTGTGCTGCTGCTGTAGACCGGAAAACTTTTTTTATATCATAACTTTATTGAGTAACATTCTGAGAGAATTAACAAAATATCCATCGCAGGGAAGGATGGGCAACAGAGGAGATCTAAAATAATCCTCTGTCAAGTGTAAAGGACATTATTGTCCATGGCCAATAGCATCACAGTAACAGTATCATCATCACAGTAACAGTATTCATTTTATCGGAGTGAGATGCATACCTAAATGCATACCTGACCTATTGTGTGCCAACATTTTTGTCAATGTCTATCCAGTTCATATTGACCTTTTTGTCAACGTCGACAAAGTTCATGTCGACCTATGGACTGTCGATTTTAGACACTAGATCGATCACTCAGATCCCCAAAGAAGCAATTGAATTCCGTCCAAGGAAAGCCATGTAATAATAGCTCAAACCCTTTTACGACAAAAGCAAACACATTTTTTATTTATTTCCACTATAAAGTCCTGGAAGGTAGGTGCTGTCTTTGCCCCTCCATTGAAATAGCGGCTATTTCAATGGAGGGGCAAAGACAGCACCTACCTTCCAGGACTTTATAGTGGAAATAAATAAAAAAATGTGTTTGTTTTTGTCGTAAAAGGGTTTGAGCTATTATTACATGGCTTTCCTTGGACGGAATTCAATTGCTTCTTTGGGGATCTGAGTGATCGATCTAGTGTCTAAAATCGACAGTCCTACTTCTCCAGTGTGGATAGTGAGTGACAGATTAAGGTCAATATGGGCCTAGAGCTGATATTTATGAAGGTCCTATTGTGTGCTGGGGGAGGGGCCAGCGCTGCGGCGGTGTGATGAGTGATTTGTGGCAGACACTGGTGTGGGCGAGGTCTGCAAATGGGGAGTGTCTATTTAATAGACACTCCCCATTTGCAGACCTCGCCCACACCAGTGTCTGCCACAAATCACTCATCACACCGCCGCAGCGCTGGCTTCTCCCCCAGCACACAATAGGACCTTCATAAATATCAGCTCTAGGCCCATATTGACCTTAATCTGTCACTCACTATCCACACTGGAGAAGTAAAGTAATTTAGTATTAGAAGTAGGTGAGAGTGGTTAGTGGGAGATGGGTTTTGTAGCATTATTCTGAATGACAGCCAGGATAAATCGTTTCTTTGGAATCTTCTCTCTATTACAGAACCGTGCAAATGTAATTAATCCTGAACATGTTTTCTCTTAGGCCTCCACTGAGCTCTTTCTGTAATTTATGATTACAAGTGTCACATTGTAGAGAAGCGATATCCTCTGATTTACCCTCACTGTGGCTTCTACTTCAGTATTTGTACATCAAGTTAATAACCGTTAATTTGTTTTCTGATATTAGCACAGAGATATCTGATAAAGCAGTGATCTCCAGATGCTGGGAGACAGGAATTCTCTCCTCCCACGATAAATTACTGCTGGCACCTAGCTTTTGGGAGTTGCATTTAATTTAGTCAATTCACAATGGGTCTGGTTCAGAGAAAAAAAAACTTTCTCAAATGGGCAAAACCATGCTGCACTGCAGGTGGGGCAGATTGAACAGGTGCAGAGAGTTAGATTTGGTGGGTAATATTGTTTCTGTGCAGGGTAAATACTGGCTGCTTTGTTTTTACACTGCAGCTTAGATTTCAGTTTTTAGAATTGGGCCCATTGTTCCTGCCGACTGACAGACTGACTCCTGAATTCCTGTGTATTACACGTACATCGTTAAAGGCATAAAGCACTAATGTTGTATGCAGTATAGGCATATATTCATAGGCACGCAGTCTGACCAGTCACTTGGGTGAAGGTTACCCATTAGATGGCTGCCCGCTGTGGGTGAAGGTTACCCATTAGATGGCTGCCCGCTGTGGGTGAAGGTTACCCATTAGATGGCTGCCCGCTGTGGGTGAAGGTTACCCATTAGATGGCTGCCCGCTGTGGGTGAAGGTGACCCATTAGATGGCTGCCCGCTGTGGGTGAAGGTGACCCCTTAGATGGCTGCCCGCTGTGGGTGAAGGTTACCCATTAGATGGCTGCCCGCTGTGGGTGAAGGTGACCCCTTAGATGGCTGCCCGCTGTGGGTGAAGGTTACCCATTAGATGGCTGCCCGCTGTGGGTGAAGGTTACCCATTAGATGGCTGCCCACTGTGGGTGAAGGTTACCCATTAGATGGCTGCCCGCTGTGGGTGAATGCTACCCATTAGATGGCTGCCCGCTGTGGGTGAACGCTACCCATTAGATGGCTGCCAGCTGTGGGTGAACGTTACCCATTAGATGGCTGCCCGCTGTGGGTGAAGGTTACCCATTAGATGGCTGCCCGCTGTGGGTGAAGGTTACCCATTAGATGGCTGCCCGCTGTGGGTGAAGGTTACCCATTAGATGGCTGCCCGCTGTGGGTGAACGCTACCCATTAGATGACTGCCCGCTGTGGGTGAACGCTACCCATTAGATGGCTGCCCGCTGTGAGGGAATAGCAGGCACACTTTTAGACACATCACAAATGTTTGTTTTGAACATTTCATGAATATTCCATTATTTAATCTCCTGCTCTCCGGGGATCAGTAATTTGTCAGTGTTTATTCTGCGTATGCTCTCAAGCGTTGTGATACTGAGTCGGCAAACAACCCCTAACCATGCCAGTGGGGCTGGCAAAGCATTGCATAGCTGCGTGTTTTCATGCCAATCGGGCAGCTCCAGGGTTACATATGCTCAGTATAGGAAATGACAAAGGACCGTTTGCCATTTAGCTGTGACCCCTGCATTGGAGCATTTCACAGAGGAGGACGGGACACAGCGATGAGCTGCAGATTATTATAGTGGGTTGGGTGCAGTATTTCCCCTGCTGTTTGAGCACATTCTTTTTGAGAAATTACAGCTTGCTAGAAAGGGGAGTAAGTTCAAAGGGAAGTTCAACACCAGCATTACGTCGACATGATTTTTTCACATTTTTCTGTGTCTGTTGATGTAAGTTGACATGGATGCGGTCCCCGTGTACTGCGTCCTCTCACATGGCTCGCTCACTATTATATTCTCCCTCCATGTCGTAGTGGATGGTAGGGTAGGACATACTGGGGGAAATTTACTAAGATGTGTATTCTACTTCACATGTGATGTTGCTATGGGCAACCAATCAGAATCTACTTATTTATAGTAGACAGGATCTGATTGGTTGCCAATAGCAACATCACATGTGAAGTAGAACACACATCTTAGTAAATTCCCCCCACTGCCTGGTGAAAAACCCTTTTCACGTGTCAGCCTTTAATGGTCGACCTATTGTATGTCAACCTTTATAGTGTCGACCTAGCGACCGTATCCTCCTCATAATATGCAGGACACTACATCAGCTAAGCAAATCCTCTTGTGAGGGGCAATGGAGTCTCGGGGAAATTTACTAAGAGTTCTATGTCACAATGGGTGTGGCTATGGGCAACCAATCAGAATCTACTTCTTATTTATTGAGCACCTTCTAGAAGATAATAGATAGTATCTGATTGGTTACCCATAGCAACATCCCATGTGAAATAGAACTTCCATCTTAGTAAATTTCCCAGTCACAATCTCAGTTCCAAATGGAGGACAGCTTGGTTGTGTTCTGTCATGGTTCCAGAATTCATTGCAAGGGACCAACCGAAAACTGCATTTACCGCCCAAAACCGCCACAGTGCAGAAAATATTTACACAAAATGGCTGATGGCCCTGTATTTTAAAAACCCGAACTGCAGATTTCTGTGTATCTAGAACATACACAAGTGTTTTCTCTTGATTATGACTGATGAAGCGTGAGTGCACATTTCTATATTGGATCAGTGCACTTGTGTATGTCTGAGATATATACTGTAATAAGTAGATGCTCGAACTGATAAACGTCACTCGCATCGTCAGTCACGTCGGCTTAGGACACGCGCTCAGGTTTTACAGCACTACTATTGTTGACATTTTAATCTGATGCGTTAATTCCTGCTGCCTGCATATTTCTGCCTATGTACTGTCTGTTCTATGTATAGCACTTTACATCTGTTATTGCGCCGGTCACCAGAGGAGATCCAGTAGAACCACATTCTCGGCGCCCAGGATATGACTCCCCTGTGACCTACTCACTCCTCTCACATTATATCAGTTTATGTCACTACTGTGTAATCACAACAATCGTTCAAAGCACGTTCTACTCGGACACTTTACAGCTTGGAAATGGGGCATCTTATGCTGGGAGCACTCACCCCACGGAGTCCAATGGAGAATCTGTGATCTTATGATACCGAGACTGGTTAGTACATAAGCATATACGGGGGAGGGGGGGGGGGGTAGGGGTCATAGAGTAGACACTATGAAGGTCGACATACAGTAGGTCAACAAATGTCGACACCTTAAATAGGAAGACCGGTTCGGAAGGTCGACAGTCAAAAGTTTGACATGAGTATTTTTTTTTGTCCTGAATTTCTACATAATCGACATGGACACTGTATTAGTGTACTGCGTCCCATCTCGTGGCTCGCTGCGCTTGCCATGCTTCAGGCACTGTTATATTGTATCTCCATGCCATAGTGGATGGTAGGGTATGAAATACCGCCTGTTTTGGGGGTAAAAAAACATGAAAAAAGTCATGTCAGCCTTTTGACTGTCGACCTTCCCATTGTCAACCTAATGCTTGTATTGACATTTGGACTCTGTCGACCTTAGCCATGTCAACCTATTTCAATGTGTTGACCTAAGCCCATCGTATGTTAAGCTTCCTATCGTGTGTGATTACCTTCCAATTTCAATGTGATGCGCGGTCCACGGAGCATCCGATCAGATTCAGAAATCACCATGGCTGCCACAAGGATTTATCAAATCCTGGGGCATTGAATGGCATCGCATACGTTACTTCATATGCAAAAGGACAGCATACGCTGTATTATATGCGATCCTAGCTGCCACAGAGTCCGGTGGGTAGTTACCAAGGAACCGAATGGTAGACACACTGTGTGTGTGTGTGTGTGGGGGGGGGGGGGACCTTTAGCCTCACAGCTCTGAGGCCATGGGTTCAATTCCCACCATTGCTCTGTGTGGAGTTTGTATATTCTCCCCATGCTTGCGTGGGTTTCCTCTGGATACTTTGGTTTCCTCCCACACCACAAAAATATACTGTTAGGTTAATTGGCTCCTCATCAAAAAATGAACCCTACTGTGTAAGTGTGTGCGTGTACATGGGCAGACTAGATGGGCCAAGTGCTTCTTATCTGCCGGAAAAGTTCTATGAGGTAAATCGGTACTGCTTTCCTAGCACGGCGCCCGTCTCATTGATTGTATGCCTTAAGTTTAAGGTACTTAAGGCATACAATCAACGCGATGTACCCGATTTTTTAATGTCATGGATCTTATGCATACATAAGATGCATGAGATCCATGAGATAAAAAAATCGTGAGCCCCCAATAACCATTGTTAACGCCACCAGCACTATCAACGCCAACCCAAAGCGTGGCGAGCCCGCGAGGGGCGGCGGTACGCGTCCTCCGTCCTTTTCATACCCCCACTATCCACGTCGGCGTGGAGTTGATTTTATATAGTGTGTTGAGCGCACCGAGCCCGAAGTGTGGCGAGCGGACGCGGACTACTTTACATATATTCCGCGTCCACTTGCCATGCTTCGGGCTCGCTGCGCTCAACACACTATATAAAATCAACTCCACGCGCTCAACACACTATATAAAATCAACTCCACGCCGATGTGGATAGTGGGGGTATGAAAAGGTCGGAGGACGCGTACCGCCGCCCCTCGCGGGCTCGCTGCGCTCGCCACGCTTCGGGTTGGCGTCAATAGTGGGGTGGCGTTAACAATGGGGGGGCCATTTCACCCATGAGGGGGGGTTAGCAAATAAAATTGGGGTTTTGGGTGGTTTTTACATTGATTCCAATGTAAAAATCTCGTTGATCGCGTCGATTGCATCATCTCATGCATCTTATGCCGCACAAACACATAAGATGCATGCGATGCTTGAGATATCAGCCCCACACATACAATCTAGATGGTGGGCGCCGTGCTAGGAAAGCAGTACCGGTAAATTTACTAAACCTTCTAAAGAATTAAATGAAATTATGTTCCCATAGCAACCAATCAGATTCTGGGATGCAATAGATAAATTACAGACTAAATCTGATTAGTTAATATTAGCTACTTCACCTTTTAATTTTTAGAAGTCTCCCCCATGTATCTATTGGGTTATTCTGGCTGATTCGCAAGGCTGCAAGTCCACCAATCCCCGCCTTGCAAATGGTTAGCTGCCGCCACCCATTCACAAGCGCAATTCGCACGCAGGGCATGCAAATGGATGTTACATCCGGTGATGTCAGCTCCCCTCTCTGCAAACCCCCCCCTGCTGTCCTGGTAAAACAACATCGGTCCCTATGCAAACGCAGCCTGGCTGCGGACGAACCTGAATAAGGTCTTATACAACCTTCAAGAGTATTGCCTAATTTCCTGTTACTCCTGGTATACCTAGAAAAGATCAGTACTGATGGTCTTCTTGGCACTCATATTACAGAGCGCAGTAGTGACCAGCGCCTGTACTTGCAGTGGGGAATTGGAGTTGGGTGATGATGGTAACTTAACTGACCCCAATGCAATCGCTTGCAGGGAGCCCATAGTGTATTAATGGTAAATCGTATCGAATGCTGTTGTCAGCCTCTCTTTGACCGTGAGAACGTAACAAGCCTTGGCAATCATTTTTTTTATGTGATCTATTATGAATGAATATACAAACTGAAACACAGTGACGTGACTATTGTAGGTGTTGCTGGGCTGTCTAGCAAGTCTGAGGCAGTTATGGTATAGTGGATTGAAGCTGTCTAAAGGCCCCCACAAATAGGAAATAAGTAGCGCTGTACAATAATATAAAGTTATAAAACATAATTTAGTAATACAGGTTGAGTATCCTGTATCCGTACATCCCTTATCCGAATTATTCCAAAAAACGTGGTTTTTGGAATCATTCGAATTTTTTTTTTTAACCCCCCTAACCCTCTTTTCATACTTACCAAGTCCCCGGGCATCCACAGCAGGCCTCCGGCATCTTCTCCAGGGTCTCCAGCGGTCCCAGGAATGCATGGCGCAAGTGTGCGCGCGCGCCAGTGACGTCACCGGTGCGCGCGCACACTCGCACAATGCATTCCTGGGACCGCTGGAGACCCAGAGAAGATGCCGGAGGCCTGCTGTGGACGCCCGGGGACTGCGTGGACGCCGAGGGACCACCGGACACCATCAGGGGACAGGTAAGTATGCCTAAAAAAAAAATATTCCAAAAACCGAAAAATTCCCCTATCCGGAATGCTCGTGGTCCCGAGCATTTTGGATAGGGGATACTCAACCTGTATAAAGAAGCACAGTGAAAACATGAAACGCACCTTAGACAAAGCTGGACCTTGCTACAACGAAACCCCTTAGGAGGAACAAAGTACCTGGACACTTGTTTCCCACACTTGCTCCCATTGGATCCAGACCAGCCGCCATCCAGATTTTGCACTCCACACTACTGCTACTCCAGTGGAATCCCCTCACTCACCACACTACCATTATGGAGCATACTGCTGCTAAGCACTCCAAACTGGATTCATTCCCCAAATGGACAAAAATTGTAATAACGATACACCTACCATCCTTATTGAAGAGAGACCTTTTCTATTGGAGGTCTATACATGTGGACTCTCTCTGGCAGTATTCATAGGAATGGATCCACTCATTGAGAAATTAATTCATCTAAGTGTCAAAGGTGCCTTGTGCGTTTCATGTTTTTACTCTGCTTCTTTCCATTATTCAATGATAAGTTTTTCATTTTATGTTATTGTAAAGCGCTATTTATTTCCTTTTTTGTTTCTTTGTTGTTTGAGGGATCACACCCTCTAAGTAGCTGCTTCACGACTCCCGATCCCTTTCCAGTATCCGTTCTGTTGCCTAGGCGACTATTTTTATAAAGGCCCCATACACACTAAATCGATTTGGGACGATTTTGGGCCAAGAAATTGACCCAAATCGGGTCAATGTGATGTCCCCTTTGGTCCGATGTGCACGGGACCACGCATCGGAGGTCGGACCAGGATGCAGGTCTAACCCCGGATATCCCTCCTGGCGGAACAGGGATTGGATGCGATCCATCACAAGAATAGGACCACTTGTGATGGATCACATACGACCCTGCCGCCCAGGATGGTCCCGGGCTGCTCGCAGGTTGGCGCCTGGGCATACACTGCTGCGAGATATCGCAGTAGTGTATGCCCAGCTTTACCCCCTTAGAGGAACCCATCTAGTTAGACACCTAGATATAGTTGGCCGCGTCTAGATTGACCGTAAGTTAGAAGCCAGCTTCACATGGTCGATATGAATTTGTCACTTTTTTCGTGACGAATGTCTCAAGTGTCCCTGTGGACACTGTATATGTGCACAGTGTCACATCACATGGCTCACTGCGCTCCCCATGCTTCGGGCACGGTGCCCCGTTACGCTTGACACACACTCCTGTTACTCTGGCTTCTGACCTCCATTACTGTCAATCTAGATGCAGTCGACTATCTTGATGGTTAATCTAGACATCGTAGATCAGTTGACCGGATACCTCTGAGGCCCCACACACTTTGTCTAATGCCCCCATACTCAGGTCCGATTTCATCCGATTCCACGATTGGGTCGACATATTGGACGAAATCAGGCCAAATTCGAGATGTTTAGCATCAGGTCAGATCCGATGTGCACAGGAACGGGTTCAGATCCTGTAGATCATACATGCATCTGATTCCCCTTGACGTCCCCTGGAGTTCTTTTGCATGCGATAAATCGCATGTAAAACAAAATTACAAAATCAAGTGCAAAATCGGATGAAGCCCTAACAGAGCTGCCGGGGGAGTTCATGGAAAAACAGGCCTGACCGGCACAAGTCGGACCTGTTCATGTGGACCTTTATGCCCCCCATCTGGCGCTGAAATTTTTATATGGTGCTTGGCAATGTTCCATTTCTGGGGACACGTTACGGTAAACCGATCCACATTTAGAGGTGGTTTCTGAAAGCCTCCGTCTGTCAGGAGCCTGATCTAGTAGGGCGTGCCGGGACTTGTATGTTTTTGACAGCTTTTAATTGCTAAAACAAGGATGATTATAGTTCCATGAAGTGAGCAGGGAACCTCTTCAATGATCATGAATGTCGACCAAGAAAAGACAGAGGCGATCTATTGATGTGGACTAGAAAGTGATCTCCTCGGTGCAATCGCTACAATTGATTTTTTATTAAATAACAGATTTTCAGTGTATCCCTTCAGGGTAGTGTGAACATGAGATTAAGGTTTTTAACTCTTCTGTTATCAGATGGAATACTAAAAGGATGCACGATTAAATCACGCTGAGACTAAAGTACAATTTGCTGTTCCTCCTTCCCATCCACAGAGTTAATCCCCCCGGTGTCTCGGGGGACGCTGCAGTCTGCGTCACGCCGTGTTTACTGAATGAGAGCATTTTGTTTGTTTGCTTTGTAATTCGTTTTCAATAAGTCTTCACTTCTAAAGGCTAGAGCGCAATAATAGATGGCAAATAGCTGCATCTAAAGCTGGCCATACACCAGGTGACTTTTACAAGCGAGGCTATCAATCGCATAAAAAGCATCCAAACCGCATGTATTTGACAGCAGGTCCGATGCGATGCGGGGAACCTGCGAGTCACCCAGGCTGCAGGAGACATCTATAATATTCAAAAGCACCGCATAAGATCGCATGTGGTCCTGCTGCCCGGAAGGTTCCCGGTGGCTGAAGGGGGGATCCCAGGTGACCTCTCCGCTTGGAGAAGTCGCCCTAGTGTATGGGGGCCATTGTATAGGCCGAACGTTGTTATTCTGCAGCTGGACTGGGGCGTTTGCAGCAGCAAATCTTGCAAGCCTGGTGTCTTGCCTCGGAATTTGGGGGAGTCGGAAACTTTGATACCCTCATTTCACATTTATTTAGGTCTAATAAGGTCAATATGTTGTCCACTATTTGTGAAAAGGCCACCATAGGTCGACACATGAAAAAGGTCAACATACCTTACACAAGCAATAGGTTGACATTAGGTTTTCACGTTTTTTCTTGTTTGGTGACTAGGGTGACACACCGACGCGCTGAGCGTGTCTACACTCTGAACACTATTGTAATCTTTACGGGGGTATTTAATCCCTGCTGAAATTCCTGGCCTGGCAAAAAAATTGGCAATAATTTGCTGCTTAGTATTCAATCACGGGAGTCTTCAACTCCATTTTTTCCAATGCTGTTTCACTTTTTTATTCACCAAAATACGTACATTTACAATGGTTTTGCCGATCCACGCCGTATACGCCAATGCTGGAATTGTTGCCCAGGTGAAAGTTCTGCACTGGGATTGAATAGGGTGAGTTGAATTTGCCCAAAAAGTGGGTGAAAATTGCCATTTTTTCACCAGGCGGATAGTATGAAAAAAAACACATTTTTTTGAACCAAAAAAAAAAGTGAAAAACTCATGTCCTTTTCCATGTCTTGTGTTAACCTTTTAATCATGCCGAACTATGGTATGTTGTCCTTTTTCATGTGTCGTCTTACCGACCGCATCCCATATATTTAGTGGTCACATGACGCTGTAGAACCACAGGTTGTCCGTAGCCTTTGCCTGCCATTGCCGACACCCTCCTGACGACACGTGTAAAAGAGGTGATCTCTCCACAGCTGGTTTCAGTGGTAAATCTTTGTGACTGGGAGTCATATCACAGAGGGAAGTACAGTAACACAATGCCACTTTGTTCCAGCACACAGCTAGGAAGAGTTGTATCATTGTGATAGCTGGGAGATGGGTCCACGTGCAGGCAGCTGTGTGTCACGTTGCGTCTCACTTGGCTGCAATGAGCTGTCGAGGCCCGGAGCTGCCGTGACACATCCCTGCACATCAGACCGCTCCAGTCTTTGTGGAGCAGCTCTGTACGGTGATTGTCATTCCCTCAGTGTGTGCTGATCTCACAGCACAGAAAGGGCTACAGCTCATTAGCCTGCACTATGTGCACAGTGTCCTGGTGTGTTCTCCCATCGTGGGAATAATATGTGCCTGGTGTGTTCTCTCCGCAGGTGCCCAAACCTGCATAAGGTGACACAATAGCTCCGCCTCTCAGTGGGATTAAGGCAATACCTGTATACTGTATTTTAGGCATGTACTTTCCACGCACACCCCTCCCCAGCCTGTCAGCCGGTGCAGCCTGTACTAGGAGCTGCAGGTCTCAGCTGGTGGCAGTGTGACAGCAGGAAGGGAAAGCAGAACAGGGTAGGGCTGAAGAACAGGAAGAGCCGGCAGAGAGCACAGCAGTCACACGCTCACATGGAGGCACTATGGTTGGGATACACACCTTTCTCAGCAGCTGTCAGTGCAGCTGTTATTTCCTATGGTTGCTGCTGCGTCGCCTGCCTGCACGGTACAGTGTTTTCCTGACCTCTAACCCCTGTGTCTGACCTTCTTGTAACTTTCTATGCCTGTCCAGTGTTGCTCCCTTACTTTTCAGTCACCCTCTCCTCTGTCCTGTCAGTGTATACCCCCCACGGTCCGTCCCTGCCTAGATTCCACTTTAGTCCTCCCATTGCAGTCAGACACATTTGGCCCACCACCCCATTGCCCTTTGCTATCTCCCCTGTCCCCGTTGATTGGTACTGTCATTGCATCTTCCAGCTTTGCGTAGTGCCAACATTATAATATACTGGCAAAAGCTTTGAAAGCTAGTCTGCTACATTGTAATTGCCTCTGTGTTTCTGTATGTCTGATTGCCTCAGTGTTTGTGCATGTGTGAGAGAAAAAGAGATCTAGTTTCACTCGCTGCCAGTAGATGGCAGTGTTTCGGCTACACAAGGACACTAGACACACATATAGATGTGTGTGTGTGTGTGTGTGTGTGTATGTGTATGTGTATGTATATATATATATATATATATATATATATATATATATATATATATATATATATATATATATAGTCGTGGGTACAGAAGGAGGTCACTCGCCAGACTGGAGTTAAAAATGGTTATTTTTATTTCATCTCATTTTATTTACGCTGCCATCACATTTGGTCAATGTTTCGACCCGAATCAGGGCCTTTTTCAAGACTTGTTTGACAGCCATATCAGACAATACATTGAAGAAATATAGACACCATTGAGTGTCCAAAACGCTGCACCACGAGCTGTTAACGCATGTCAGCGTCATATATATATGATAGTAACGCTACATCAGTCCCAGTCCAGCTTCTAATCTGACTTCCCTATCACAGTCAGGCAAACACACACTAGATATAACTTAAGTCAGAAGCCAGTAACGTTATCCTGCAGAATGAGAGGCTCCTGAAACATCTGGAGGAAACGCTCCCTCTGCTGCCCCCCCTCTCAGTCCCTGCCCCCTCTTTGTGCAACCCCCACAAGTTTTCTGCTTCCCTGTCCTTCCACTCCTATGCCCCCAGTCATCCCCCTAACATCCCACTCCTCTGCCCATCCCCTCAGATGCACACAGTGTGCCCTTTAGTTTCTCCTCTCTTGGTCCAATTCTCTGCAATCGCTGTCACTGCCTCTCCAGTCTGTCTCCCCGGAGGCTGTTGTACAGTTATACTATCAATTTAAAGCCAGCTAATGATGCAGGGTTGGATTTTAGAACCAGTCGCCCTTTAATTGTTTTCATCCTGTCTCCTGGGGAAAATGATCTGTTTGGAGATGTGAGAAATGCAAGTATGAGGAAATAGAGCTCATCGTGGAGCACTGAGCTAAGGGGCTCCTTAGGAGTCCCCACAGCATCTCTTACAGAAAAACATCATTGTGGTTGTTAATATGGGCTTAGAAGTTTAGTGCATAGTTTGAGAATGAGGGATCACATGCTCATTGGAAGCTGGTGTAGCTAAACCCTTGTTACTGGCCATACACCAGGAACGTGTCTGTGCCCTATTTGAGGTATGAGGCACGAACTGCATACAGTGGCATTGATCACTGTATTGGGTGTCATAGGGTCGACAATTTAAGGTGGACAGGGCAAAGATTGACAGGGTAGTAAGGTCTACAAGCATTAGGTCTACAGTCAAAAAAAGGTCGACATGACTTTTTTTCACGTTTTTTTGTCCCAAATTTCGACGTAAGTCAACATGGCCACCGTATCAGTGTATCGCTGCGCTCCACACAGGATTACATTCTCCCTCCATGCCCTAGTGGGATGGTAGGGTATGAAATACCGCCTGTCAGCACAACAATAACGTGCAAACCAAGAGGTGTCAGGCTTTTGAATGTTGACCTTCACATTGCTTGTGTCGACCTAATGCTTGTGTCGACCTAATGTATGTGGCCCTTCATAGTGTCGACCTAGCGACCGTATTCCTGCAGTGTGTAGATAACGGGTATACAGTAAGAACACGTGTGCACTGCTGTAGGTGGATGGTGGGCGTTTTTTAGTACAAGCAGTAAGTGCGGATCATTCATCATGATGGTGGGAGGTTGTCCGCATCCACACAGTGTACGGCATTATGTAAGGGAGTGGGTGTTCTCCGATTCATTCAGGTGCCATAAATGACACATACATACAGGGCCACAAGGTTTATCGATTACAGTTAAGGCTTTTGTGTAGTTTTTTCCCCCCTCTATAACATAAGACATCAAGTCTATAATTGACACTGTTTATAGGATGGAGGGAGGCATAAAGTGCACCTACTCAATTGCACGCTCCAACTGGCCTCTAAACTTAGGGGTCTTAGTCTGGGGTTGAATTTGTGCATGGTTAAATATATATATATATATAGATATGGTACTTTTACCTGTTCATAACCCCACTATCCACTACGCATGGAGTTGATTTTATATAGTGTGGCGAGCGGAGTAATCCGCGTCCCCTCACGGTGGTTCGCTATGCTCGCCATGCTTCGGGCTCGCCACGCTATAGAAAATCAACTCCATGCATAGTGGATAGTGGGGTTATGAACCGGTAAAAAATCGCATAGGATTGCATCGATATATCGGCCGATATCACATCCGATATATCGGGCGCCGTGAAACTACACAAGTACCATAGATGTATAGATAGATAGATAGATAGATAGATAAAAGAATAGCCTATAATGGACGGTGATGGTGAACCTTGGCACTCCAGCTGTTGTTGATCTACAAATCCCAGCATGCCCTGCAACAGTTTTGCTCTTTGGCCATGCTAAAACTGTCGCAAGGCATGCTGGAATGTGTAGTTCAACAAAAACAGCTGGTGTGCCAAAGGTTCCCCATCCCTGTTCTATAGACTGGAAAAGCGAGACTAACAGTATGTAAAACGCTGTCTATTTTTTGTAAATGTGTACAATGTAGACATATAATGATATGTGTGGATATGGTTCATGTGTATGCCACATCTGGGTATAAGTGCCTTTAGCATAAGAGTGCCCTTATTACATCATATATACTTGGATTCTTGTGTATGTATAGGGATACCTACCTATAACTTTCATTTGAATAATAAAACCCATGGAAACATTTGCCAGTGCGTGCATTTAAGGCTTCTGCCCCTAATTAGATATTTAAATCACTTAATTTAGTGTATATTATCCCTTTCTCATGTATCCCATCTTGTGTTTCCATAGTGCTGGGTACTCCTTCATGTCTATTCTTCCTCCTCGTTCACTCCTCCTACCGTCACCATGGCAACTTTATTCATCGCCATGGCAACTGCATCCTCAACTGTTTGAGACTGTGCTGAGGAGATGATGCCCTGCCTGACCCCCCTTCCTCTCTGTGGGTGCACGATAGGGCTGCAGAGTGCGGGGGATCCAGTTTATCACGGCTGTGGCTGCTGCATACACTTCTCTCCCCCCATTCACAGAACATTACTCTCTGCAAACTGATCTCTGAGCGCCGTTTTATTACAGCCGCAGGCATTCGAGTGAAATGTCACATGCCTGCAAAGTTAATATAGCTCTGCATGAGCCCAGCGCCACTCATTTGTGGTCAGGGGGCACGGCCCACCTCTCCTGGTGCACAAATCAGAAGCAGCGGGGGTTGAATGCCAGTTCAGTGCTACTGGAGAGCAGGGAATCCTATGCACTTTCCGCAGCCAGATTCCGTACCCTGGTGAAGGATGATAGAATTGTGTGTATTTTTGTGCTAAAGGTCACTTTCACAGAGATTGTTCTATTTTGGGGGGCTGCTATTGATGCTATTAAACCTTTAAACCTCATTAGCAATCATCCCTGTAAATAGATCACATTCCAAACCCCTTGCTATATGGTTGGTCTGAGTATTAAGTCCCTGATCCTTATCCCATCCCCTCACACCATTCGAATTGTTTATGTTGGTTCCTTCCTGTCCTATTCCTGGTGCCCACTCCCCCTTCCTCGGGCTGTCATTGGCTGCTCCACCCCTCTTTTGGCTGCTGCCACTGTGGTGTTGAGCTGAGAGGCGGCAGTGCCGCTGATCCGCGAGAAGGGGAACATCTGTGCACTGGACAAGCGCAGGGGGGGGGAACAGTGGACATTAAGCATCCACGTCGCTCCTTCCAGGACCAGCAGCATGTGGTGCCTGCACTGTGCATCTGATCGTACTCCCAGGATCCTGCAGCATGGCCTCTGGTATGGAATAAGCTTCCTGCACATTTAATCTGTGGTAAATGGTCTGTGAGTGTCAGTATGTGTTCTGCATTATGTGTGCGCACTGTACAGGCTTATAGATGCACTCATTTACAAGTTCTGCATCATTGGCACGAGGCACAAAGTACCCAGCAGTTTGGCAGCGCTCACCACAATGACTAGTCTGTGCATCGGGAAGTGATGCAGAACTGTATGTTTATGCATCTGATTGAGATAAGCTCCTGGCAAATGTGATCTATTCTGTTATAGTAAGCATTGTTTAAGGGGGAGTGGTGGTGGTGCCAGCAGAGAGTGTGGAAACCCTTCTACTGCCATGGACTGTACTGTATATTAGAGTGCAACTTAAGAGTTAAGTCCTCACATTCCTGACGCCGCTCTGTGACTATTACTAATGTAATGCAGGCTCAATGGAAAAAACACACAATTTCTGCAAAAGTAGCATTGTCCTTACTCTCTCCATATACAGATCTCGGACCCTGTATATAACGTTCGTCTTTCTACGTGAAACCTTGTTTTATTTTTAATAGCGTGAAATAAATGCTTCAGCAAACTCCGTTATATCACCGGTTATATCCGGTCTTTCCTGCGAGTAACCATTGCAGTGAAAGGGATACTGTAAATCACTATTTATAACCAGCATTGATGTGTTATTGGGAGACCAGCTTTATTGATGTGGAAGAAATGTTTATTTTTGCCGGCATCAAACGCTGGTCGAGGTTTTTATGCACATTTTGGGATTGTAAACCCAATGAGACGGTATTCCGGCAATGGCTAAAGGGGTGGATGGCGTATCTGAAAATCTAGAGGTGACGTATAGTACGTGGCCACTCAGGCTTGTCCCATTTGGAATACCAGTTCCAGCGTTGCTCCATTCGTGGCACAGGCATCAGCTGCTGATCGCTCCCACGCTGGAAGGCATCTGCTTATATTTTACTCGTGTTTGGGCTGGAGGAAAGTGTCTCTCTCTCCTTATCATCCTGTTCCCAGCCTCGTCCCTGTATGAGTCGTCTGGTCTGACCACAAAGATGGTTAAAGTAAGTGTCCGATTGGTTTAATGGTCCCTGACGTTAAGGAAGAAAGACATTTAGAATTCCTAGAAGACGTTTGGAATTCGTGGTTATTTGAACTTGGATAAGGGAATTTCTCTCTTCCTGTCTCTCAGCTGGACAGCTGCGTTCTCTTATACAGCTGTAAAAAAAAAAAAAAGGATTTTATAAGGGACACGTACTGCTAGACACTTGAAAGATGGCATCCAAAGATGCTTGTTAATGTTTGAACATTGTAGACTTTGGACCAAGTTACAGTGACCATAGAAGCTTCTGTCCATTCATCCAGAATGACTTTAACACTGTATCCACCAGGTTTTGTATAGTTCTGTATTGCAGAACAAATTATTTATCATTAAGTTTATTTATATAGCGCACACGTATTCCACAGCGCTGTACAGAGAATATATGAACATTCACATCAGTCCCAGCCCCAGTGGAGCTTACAATCTACATTCCCCACCACATATATACACACACACAGACATTCTAGGGTTAATTTGTTGGGAGCCAATTAGCCTACCAGTATATTTTTGGAATGTGGGAGGAAACCGGAGTACCCGGAGTAAACTCATGCAAGCGTGGGGAGAATATACAAACTCCACACAGTTAGGGTCATGTGGGGATTGAACCCATGACCTCAGTGATGTGAGGCAGTAATGCCAACCTTTGCACCGTACATACTGGCAGAACAAATGCTCTTTGTTGGTCCCCAGTGTGCATTATTATTTATTATCATAATACTTAGCCAGAAATGTAATATTATATCTTTGAAGAAAGCGAACACTCTGGTGGTAACCCACAGAAGCATTGGGAGAATATACAAACTCTACACACAGCTTCCAAGAAGGCAGCGCAGCAAACCACTGAGGCACTGTACCTCGGTAATAGGCACCATTTAACTGTGTAGGGATTCCGGGAGTCTATCCACAATACCAGAACTGCTATTTGCTTTGTAAGCATCTCCCAGCATGCATGAATTGATAGAGAATGGGGATAGTGGGATAGGTACTGCTTGTGCCTCTTTCCCTGGTCACATATTGCAGAGATGGATAGCATTTGGAGCTGGAGGGGTGGTGGCGTAATGTTCTGTCATGTCCGCGCAGAGATTACTAAGTGCTTGCTTAGTTTGTTTTATTCTCAGCAGTCCAATGAAAATGGGGGTTTATGGGTAGCGACAGCATGCCCATTGTCTCTCCTCCTCCTTGAACTGGGGCTGATGTATGGGGTGACTACGTTGGAACCTTTGGTAGTCATCTGGCCTCCCCGCCTCCTTTCTGAAAATACCGAACCTATAAATACCTCCCATCCTCTGTGAATGCTATTGGCTGCTGCCAGGCTTCTATGTAAGCAGAGGGTGGTGGATGGGAGCTTTTGAAGGAGGGCAACTTGGCTTTTAGTACATGGAAATGAGAAGGATTAGGCTAACGTGCTCACCAAGCTGATCTTCCAGAGATACGACTTCATACGAGATATGACTTCATTACACAATTCACTTCTGTAGATAGACCTGGTAAGGCGAAGTGCTGTTTTCTGATCCTGGATAGAGGATCCAAAGGCCAAGTGCAAGAGGTGTGATCAGTTGACATATCAACTTCGGGTTATATGGTAGAAGGGGGTATGAGAGACATGGAGGCATTCATAGCTGAGTAACATCTAATAGAAGACCTGAAGACATTTTGGCTAGAGCGGTGGAGAGCCTGGGCATATCTCCTGAAATCACGTACCATCGGAGAAACACTGTAGTGGTATTGTTTTGTATGAGCACACAAAAGAAGGCGGTAACCGTAGTAGACCTAGTAGAAGTCAATTCCAAAGGCTTGTGGGAATCCCCAATATCATCATGTCGGTATTTGGAGACTCCTCGCTCATACAAGCGCCAAAGACCGAGAATCACTTTGTGATGGAGGCTGGTACATTTTATTTCATTGGTATTGCGTCTGTAGTTGCCCCAACAAGATAGTTCCTCAGGTGCCCCAGGAACCTTAATCTGTCCCTGTCCCTTTTTTGAAAGACCTCCATTTATAATTCATGTTGGTGGCTATATCCATCTGTCCACAGAAAGTGGACCTGTCCATCTCAAGCCTGTGTCTCTCATTAGGGCTGATGGATCAGGCAGTGAAAGCAGCAGATAACCAACCAATTCGCTATGTCTTGATAGCACAATTAAGGGCCATCTTTATTTTTACATTACTGGAGTTCTGCTGACAATCTGTTTTCCTTGTGCGCGCCAGGACTCCCTACACCCATCTGATGTCCAAATCTATCAACAGATGGAATTAAATGAACAATGTGTATCTTCCTCTACTCCAGGGTAATGTACTGAGTGACTCTGCAAGTGTCATTGTCCACAGTGCGGCTATCGTCCTGTAGTATCAGTTCTGCTTCTGGTAGAAAAAAGCGGATGTAAGGTCTGTACCATGGTAACCTCTAATATAGGAGCCTAGAAATTACCTAAACACACACACACACACAGAGTTTTCATTTGTTTGTATAATCACAGCTCACAAAGTTACCGTATATTTTGTTTTCTCCCACCATGCTTTCCTGGGCAGGCATCTTGTGCGTGAGATACATAGAAAGACAGCCCAGGCACCAGCAGAGCGAACGGATTGCAGTATGGCTGCTCAGGGGCTGGCTTCCTTTATGCCTCCCACATTCCTGCTTTGTGACCTGGAAAACTTTAGATGAATGGCCTGATTCGGAACGGCTCACTAGGCTCTATATATATATATATATATATATATATATATATATATATATATATATATATATATATATATATATATATATATATATATAAGAGAGAGAGCCTGGTGAGCAGGTTACCGCCACAGCCCCCGCCAGCCGGTTCCCCCTCCCTGGAAAAATTAGCCCAGGACTCACTTTTCATGTCAGCGGGTGCCTGTTCCCTGGGGCCTAACCAGTGTTTCTATGGGCACGCCCACCGTTTTTGTGGGTGGGTGTCCATCATGAAACGTGCCCTGCCTGATTGCAGCAAGCACCCTGGCGAATGAAAATATAGCTTGGGATAGGCCTATTGATATCCTTTCAAAGCAATAAGGATCAAATATGGTTTGAGGTTACGTGTTTAAAAAAGGGGCAGACTAGATGGGCCAGGTGGTTCTTATCTCCCGTCTAATTCTGTGTTTCTATGTTTCATCCAGGACGGGGCCGAAATCAGATCTGCAAGTCTGAATCGGCCCCCAAGTTCTCTCCATCTCTGCAAAATGTGGCAGCACCATCTGCAGTGTGGGGAATCTGGTTCGGGTCTGCTGCATGCTCTGACCATTATTCCCGTAGCTGTGGGGAAATTCTGCTTTGTATTTACCTTCTTACCGGTACATTCTTGTTCGCATACGCCAGCCTGCTCTGTAACTGGATAGTGCTCACTGATTGCTTACAACCTAAGGGCCTGATTCTGGTTAACTCGCTAAGCACGAAAATCTGCTGCTTAGCAAGCCGTGTAACGCCGCCCGCCAGGCAAGTGAGTACCTCCCTCCCTCCCCCCCCCCCCTCCCGGGACGTCGTACGTACATCCCTGCCTATATATAAGTCCGTCTTGACTGACCTATATCTGTGGCGTCTTGCTCCGAGAATGGGGCGGGCGGCTGACATCCTGTGACATCATCCTGTAAGTTCACATGGGGATGCCCAGCGGTTTTCTGGCACACCCACCATTTTTGGGGGTACACCAAGGAAACACTGGATGTCCTCATGCAAACACCCCCTGCCCGCCTCCATCATGCCTTCCCCGCCATGTGCGACCGTCTTGGCGAGTATGCACAGCGGACCTGCACATGCGCTGATCGCAAACAAGTGATCAGTTATTGGTAGGACTGCATGGTCTGCTGGGGTTGGGATCATTTGGTCTACAGCATGATGGTCGACAGTCATTAGGTCGACATGGGAAAAGGTCAACATGGTTCTAGATCGACAGGTCGTTGGTTCGACAGGTCGTTAGTTCAACCATGTCTATTTCGACAGTCAAAAGGTCGACATGGGGTTTTTCATTGTTGCACTCGCTATGCGTCGGGCACGGTGCCGCGCTGCGCTCGACACACTATTTTATTCTCCCACCACGCCCTAGTGGATGGTAGGGTATGAAATACCAGCTGTCAGCACATGTCGGCTCAAAAAACAGTGAAAAGCCCTATGTCGACCTTTTGACTGTGGACCTAGACATTGTCGAACTAATGACCTGTCGAACTAATGACCTTTCGACCTAGAACCATGTCAACCTTTTCCTATGTTGACCTAGACCCATGTCGACCTAATGACTGTCGACCATCATGCTGTGGACCAAATGACCGCATCCTGGTCTGCTGATGGTAAAACAGGGCCTTCATCAGAGCTAAAAGAAAATACGAGTGCAAGCTTCCTTGGGTGTATCAATGGGATACGGTCACTAGGTCACCAAGCATTAGGTCGACATGGCTGAAGGTCGACATGGGGAAGGTAGACAGTCAAAAGATTGACATGGGTTTTTCCACTTTTTTTTTTAGCTGACATGTGCCAACAGGCGGTATTCATGCCCTACCATTCTCTAGGGCGTGGTCGGAGAATAAAATAGTGTGCCGAGTGTATGCGAGACCCCGTGCCCGAAGCATGATGAGTGTAGCGAGGGGACGCGGTGCACTTTTTTTTAGTGTCCATGACGACATTTGGGACCAAAAAAAGTGAAAATCCCCATGTCGACCGTTTGACTGTCGAACTTCCCCATGTTTACCTAATGCTTGTGTCAACCTAATAACCTGTGGACATTCAGTCATGTCAACCTTCAGTGGTCGACCTAATGCTTGGATATCTAATGTATGTCTATGCAATGATCCTATTCCGTATGAATGGGCTGGAAAAGAACTTGAGCACTTCTGTCTTTAATTAAAAAAAAAAAAAAAAAGCCAGACTACTGGGCTCCAGTCCATAAACTGTTATAGAACTATATAGCCAGGGCCCCTGCTAAAGTGGCAACAGCACAGAGCTTGTCAGACTGGGCCTGTCACTGTATATGCAGGAAAACCGCCTCATCCCATCATAATGAGAACCAGAACCGAATACTCTCAGGGGCTGATGCCTCTGGCAAAAGACAAGAGAGCTTCCCTTCCAGAGGATGTCAGCACTGGGTTAAACTTTTCTCCATGCCCTTGGGTCAGGACAACTACTCCCCATTATAATAGTGCAGGATGGATAAGTTATTGAAACACACACATTTGTACAATTGCAGAATGATCTCAGCTGGGGCGGGAGAGTCTACAGCTGCTCAGCCAATAAAATGGTTTTTCACAAAGTAGCTGCCCCTTAGAGGCACAAGCTCATTGCCTGGGGCTGCGGGCTTCTCGGTTACAGTATGACTGGCCCTGCTTCTTTAACCTTTAGTTGGTTTCCAATGTAGCCAAAATGTTAAGCAAGTAGCCACCAGGCTTTGGGCCAGATGCATTAAGCTTCAAAAGTGATTACATAGAGAGTGATAAACAACCAACCAATCAGCTCCTGTCTGACATTTTTCCAAACACAGCCTGTGACATTGCAGGTAGGAGCTGATTGGCTTGCTGTTTATCACTCTCCATTTTATCACTTTTGAAGCATAGTGCATCTGGCCCTTTGTATTGTGGTGCTGCTATTTGCAGATTATAAGCAGTGACTACGTATGTGTTAAATTATGATATTTAACGCTTACGCTTTCAATGCCAACATCTATTTTGCACATTTCAGTGGATGTGCAAAATATCCACTGAAAATACCAGCGTCGCTCACATTTGTTATATAAAGTAAAATAGAAATGGGAAAAAAAAAAGATATTTTCTATATAAAGGCAGCACGAATGGTGTAATGGTTAGAATTACTGCCTCACAGCACTGAGGTCATGAGTTCGATTCCCACCATGGCCCTAACTGTGTGGAGTTTATATATTCTCCCCATTATTATTTGTTGGGTGGGTTTCCTCCGGGTACACCTGTTTCCTCCCACAAACAAAAGCACCACTAGGGCCCACCTCGCATGTACATATGCTGTATGATGCTTTTCACATTGTACAGCCACTTCCAACTTTAAATGAGGTCTCTACTGTAGGCTTATCTGCCAGTCTGCACACCCAGCGCTGCTTGTACAGGTATTATGCCATAATTACTGGGCATTTGGCATACGTAACTAGCATAAGTGGCTGTATAGAACCAAGTCATGTGCCTTTATTGTCCAGTGGAAGGCAATTCTAAACTATGTAGCACTTGGTGTGACTGAGATGCTCGGACACCTACAGCATAGCATACCCTTTCACTGATTATTGCATCTAAATCTGGCCATACACTAGTCAGATGTTGTCACTTTTTATCCGATTTATTCAGATCGGGCTGGGAAATAGGGTGAAAAGTGGCCAAATTGCATGTTTTTGGCATCCGATTCGATGCTCAGTCCTGTGCTCATCGTACCGGAGTCAGAGATTGGACCTGCTACGCGATCAGACAGCCCCCGGCAACTGTGAATGGTATCACATGCAAAAGGACCACATGCATTCCTGCTACCCAGGAAGTTCCTGGCCAGTTCAGGGGAAAGCTTATGCGACTTCTCTCTCAGAGAAGTTGCCTTAAGGTCCATACACACTGGGCATTTTTTGCCAAGTGTGTATAGACAGCTGGGCTTAAAATTACTCGGTGCATACACACTGAGCGATTTTCATCTGTCTTAGCGATTTTCCTGGGGGTGGACGGCTTCCTATAGCAGGACGCTATGGAAAGCCGTCCACCCCGTCGCTCATCTGCTGGTAATACCAGCAGATGAGCAGCGGCCAGCGATAATGTGGGAGGTGGGGGATGAGGCGGTTTACTATGGAGTCTGGGCAGTTGCGGCGGCGTGAAACCCCAGTGTGTGCCTGCACAGCATGACCTCTATCATCACGCTGCGCAGCCACGCAACTGTGTTGCAAGGCAGCACCTGAGCTGAGTGCTGCTTGCGATCAGTGCTGCACGGAAGAAGGGGATCAAATGCGCATGCGAATTTTGATCCCATAATCCCAAGATTGGAACCTCCAATCCTTTGATTCAAATCCCGACCAAAAATGCCTTAAATCCCGGGATCCCACTGATTCCTGGATTGGCATCCCTAGTTAGCCCATATAAAGCTTTCTCACTTTGTGCCAGAGAAGTGATGTTGCAACCTTTGTTGCAATGGAATTGGTAAAACCTATGTACAATGTTGCAGATACAGCACAGTACATAGGGAGAGGAAAAGCTCTGGCCGCTCTTGTTGGAACCCTTGTTACCCAGATATATAAGTACTGCAAGTACTAGTGTCAGTGTATGCTAGTAATGTATTATTGTCACTTCCTGCCGTTTTCAGTGCGACGAATAAAACAAAACTTAGTCACAAGGACTCTGGTGTGCCAAGAAGGGCTACTTAGTGCCCAGTTGCAGTAATGTTTGGTCAGTACAGTAATACATTACAGTAATGGTATCACACATTCCACCTCTCAGACTAGTTCCATAAGTAAAAGTGTCTGTTGCCAGCGTCACTGGCTTCTGATTCTGTATTTCCTTTCTTTTTTCGAAGTTGGCCTTCAGCCCCCTGTTCCAAATGACGTGTACAGCAGCAGGGGCTCATTTCATAAGCCACAGATTAAGAGCTTCCTATTGGGAGATTAATATAAAACATATAGAACTGACGTACAGGCTGTCAGTTCACAGTTATATATGTGTGCATATTTTCAATATATCCCCCCCCCCCCCCTGAAATAGATTAAATTGAATCATTACATTTGATTAAAAGCAAGTTAATTGACGTAATTGCAGTGCATTAATAATGACAGCTGGGATTCTGTGGTTTCATTATGGACCAATTCGCACACTGAGGCAGCCATTTAGCGGACTTGAAACTACAATCAGCCTATGGAGTGGGTGACATCACTGAGATAGGAATGTCTTAGGCATCGGTGATGTCACCTGGTTTTAATACATTGATTGGACAAATAATGGTTCATCCTACAAAATGGTGGCCTCCATTGTGTGCATGAGGTGTTTTTTTTTTATTTTAAAGTGGCTTTGAACAACTTGCACAGGCCTTTCCTGTTGCTTCCATGAACCCTGTTTATGTTGCTGGCAGAACCTGTGGCTCTAACCACTGGGTATATAGCAATGATATCAGACCGTCAGCTATAACCAGTATTATTATCTGTCTCCTTGATGTTTGCAGAGCTCCACAGAACTCTTAGCTACTGGACCAATGACAGTGCCTTCTTATCAGTGCCTAAAATTATACTTGTTTTTACCGCAATGCCTCTAATACTAGAGCCTAAAATGTCAGCCAGGGTATTGTCTCTGAAGAATACCTCAGCTATCCCTAGTATTCATATAATCATGTTCTCTTGTGACCCAACCAGCGTGTGACAGGAAGTAATAATAATGTGTTTGATGGTTAGCCCTTATCATTAAGTGTTGGCTCTTTCGGTTGTACAAGCTGCATGGAGGAACAGGTTTGTGCAGTTCTCAAGCAGATTAGTGAGGAATGTGGACACACTGCATAAAAGAACAGCGCTGTACAGTAGATAAGGAGATGAGTCCACCCTGTCTGTTTATTGTTGTATTACCTGCTCTGTCACTGGTTACTACTACTGTACAATTACGTTATCAGGTGCAAGTGTCTGTACTACTTACATAGCAGCAAAAGGCATTATTGGGCTTACTCTGTATTCAGTTACATCCTGTGGTAATTGGGGCTGGCAGAGACGCTGCAGAAAGGGGTGTTGCCTTATATGAAGTGGGTGTGGTCTTGCAGGATCTTTGTTGCATAAATCCCGGGGCTTGCCCAGAATCTCTGAAGATGGTGGCTAGCTGCCCCCAGACATTGGGCTGTGTGTACTGCTGGCTCTTCCTCTGTGACAGGAGCTGGATGCTGCTGGAGACTACCACACTGCAGCATGTGGCTTCTGTCACTGCGCAAGAGCCGGCACAACACACAGCCCTGTGTTTGGTGCAATGTGAGGTCATCCTATTGTACACCACACACCTTGCATGCATTATAGATACCTCACTAGTGTGAGTTGGGTCCGCTTAGTGTGTGTGATTTAGCTGGTACTTGGTTATTTTTGTGTGTGTATCGCTCTGTGAACCTTGCAGAAATCTGTGCACACTTTGCTCTGTTGCAATGGACTATACCCAGGTTCTGTCATGGTTACACTTGTAAAAGTCTCATGATGTATTGTTTGCTAATCTCCCATGGGTTGGGTTCAGATTTGTTCCTTTTGTCAGTGCTAGTAAGCTTAATTATAGGAGCCAGGCAGGCTGTGCTGAGGGTACAGGTAGGAGGAGCAGTGCTAGGTGTTGCCTGCAGCTCCATAGTGATGGGGTTTTGGATCTCCGTCACAAACAGCCTTGGCAGACCAGCCCCCCTGCACAGCGTGCTGATGTCTCCTCACCTGTCCTGTACATCAGCACAGTGACTGGTGTGGGTGCAGCCTAACATCCACCTGGGCACTTATCCTGGGAAAATGAGGAAGAAAAAAAAGGAGAAAAGCCCTCGTCTCCCTGCCCGGGCAGCCCTTTACATGTGAGTGCAGCACAGCACGGATAACAGTCTCTGTGCTGTGTAGGACATGCTCCATGCTGGTTCTCTAACTATGGATAGACAGATTGTGTGGGCAACGCCTTGATCTTGCATTAGGAACACCCGAGCATGCATTCCTCTTCTTGGTTACCGTTTATGTGCACAGTACTGCAGGCATTGTACTTCCCTGTGTAACTGTACTTTTCATGTACTGAGATGTGGACAAGCTCTGTGATTTTATGTGTGCCTCCATAATGGGTCTGATAAGGTAGAGGTGCCAGTGTAACAAGTTTGTGCACTCAGAGGTACCTGCAAGGTAGACTTGAGTTGGTCTATAGCTTCATGGTGACTGGGGGTATCTGCACCAGCCAGTGTTGCTATGCTCTGGGGGGTTGTGTCTGTGTATATAAGGTGGTCCTATGTGTGCCACGGGAGTACCCTGTACCATTATGGTGTGATCTGGGAAAGGTGTTTATAGGGGAGTAGGTGGATGTGGTGACGTGGTTGTTGGTGGAGAGGCAATGTTGGCTATTGTTTGCCTCTGCATGCCAGCTTTGCTCTGCTGTGTCTCTCCGCCACAAACATTTTTATTAGTTTCTGTTGCTCACATTCTCATAATGTAAATGATGCCTGTTCTGAAGTCATGTTTTGTGCAGGGTCACTCTTATCCCCTGCTTGGTCTCCCATCATATGCTGCTTGTCTTGCTGTGTGTGTCTTGAGCACTGCCTACTTCTCTGTATCTGACCTCTATGGTTGACTTTATATTTAGCTGCCTCTTTCTTTGTATACACTCTGCACCTGACTACACTGTGCTGCCTCATCCTCAGTATACCCTGTACACCTGACTGTACACTGTGCTGCCTCCTCCTCAGTATAACCCTCTACACCTGACTGTACATTGTGCTGCCTCCTCCTCAGTATAACCCTCTACACCTGACTGTACACTATGCTGCCTCCTCCTCAGTATATCCTGTACACCTGACTGTACACTGTGCTGCCTCCTCCTCAGTATATCCTGTACACCTGACTGTACAGTGTGCTGCCTCATCCTCGGTATATCCTGTACACCTGACTGTACACTGTGCTGCCTCATCCTCGGTATAACCCTCTACACCTGACTGTACACTGTGCTGCCTCCTCCTCAGTATATCCTGTACACCTGACTGTACACTGTGCTGCCTCCTCCTCAGTATATCCTGTACACCTGACTGTACAGTGTGCTGCCTCATCCTCAGTATACCCTGTACACCTGACTGTACACTGTGCTGCCTCCTCCTCAGTATAACCCTCTACACCTGACTGTACACTGTGCTGCCTCCTCCTCAGTATATCCTGTACACCTGACTGTACACTGTGCCGCCTTATCCTCAGTATACCCTGTACACTGTGCCGCCTCATCCTCAGTATACCCTGTACACCTGACTGTACACTGTGCTGCCTCATCCTCAGTATACCCTCTACACCTGACTGTACACTGTGCTGCCTCATCCTCGGTATACCCTCTACACCTGACTGTACACTGTGCTGCCTCATCCTCGGTATACCCTCTACACCTGACTGTACATTGTGCTGCCTCCTCCTCGGTATATCCTGTACACCTGACTGTACATTGTGCTGCCTCCTCCTCGGTATATCCTGTACACCTGACTGTACACTGTGCTGCCTCATCCTCAGTATACCCTCTACGCCTGGCTGTACACTGTGCCGCCTCCTCCTCAGTATACCCTGTACACCTGACTGTACACTGTGCTGCCTCCTCCTCAGTATACCCTGTACACCTGACTGTACACTGTGCTGCCTCCTCCTCAGTATACCCTGTACACCTGACTGTACACTGCGCTGCCTCCTCCTCAGTATACCCTGTACACCTGGCTGTACACTGTGCTGCCTCACCCTCAGTATACCCTGTACACCTGACTGTACACTGTGCTGCCTCCTCCTCAGTATACCCTGTACACTGTGCCGCCTCACCCTCAGTATACCCTCTACACCTGACTGTACACTGTGCCCCTCCATCCTCAGTATACCCTCTACACCTGACTGTACACTGTGCTGCCTCCTCCTCAGTATACCCTGTACACTGTGCCGCCTCACCCTCAGTATACCCTCTACACCTGACTGTACACTGTGCCCCTCCATCCTCAGTATACCCTCTACACCTGACTGTACACTGTGCCGCCTCATCCTCAGTATACCCTCTACACCTGACTGTACACTGTGCCGCCTCATCCTCAGTATACCCTCTACACCTGGCTGTACACTGTGCTGCCTCCTCCTCAGTATACCCTGTACACCTGGCTGTACACTGTGCTGCTTCATCCTCAGTATATCCTCTACACCTGACTGTACACTGTGCTGCCTCCTCCTCCGTATACCCTGTACACCTGGCTGTACACTGTGCCGCCTCATCCTCAGTATACCCTGTACACCTGACTGTACACTGTGCTGCCTCCTCCTCAGTATACCCTCTACACCTGACTGTACACTGTGCCGCCTCATCCTCAGTATACCCTCTACACCTGACTGTACACTGTGCCGCCTCATCCTCAGTATACCCTCTACACCTGACTGTACGCTGTGCTGCCTCATCCTCAGTATACCCTGTACACCTGACTGTACGCTGTGCCGCCTCATCCTCAGTATACCCTCTACACCTGACTGTACACTGTGCCGCCTCATCCTCAGTATACCCTCTACACCTGGCTGTACACTGTGCTGCCTCATCCTCAGTATATCCTCTACACATGACTGTACACTGTGCTGCCTCCTCAGTATACCCTCTACACCTGACTGTACACTGTGCCGCCTCACCCTCAGTATACCCTGTACACCTGACTGTACACTGTGCCGCCTCATCCTCAGTATACCCTCTACACCTGACTGTACATTGTGCTGCCTCCTCCTCAGTATATCCTGTACACCTGACTGTACACTGTGCTGCCTCATCCTCAGTATACCCTGTACACCTGACTGTACACTGTGCCGCCTCATCCTCAGTATACCCTCTACACCTGACTGTACACTGTGCCGCCTCATCCTCAGTATACCCTCTACACCTGACTGTATGTTACGATGCCTCGTTGTCAGTATTCTCCTTACACTTGACTGTACATTGTACACTCTACAGCTACCTGTATTCTGTGTGCTTAGTGCTTGAGATACTCTGTACTCCTGCTTGTATGCTGTGATGTCTTGGTCTCCGTTTGCATAAATATATCTGATGTATGTCGCAGTGCCTTGTTTTCAGTACGCAATCTACACTTGATTGTATGTTGCAGTGCCTTGTTTTCGCTATACTTTTTACACCTGATTTTATGTTGCGCTGCCTCTTTCTCTGTATGCGCTCAGAATGACTGCATGTTTTGCTGCCTTGACTTCCACACGTGACCTCTTTGGCCGACTGTGCGTTGTGCTGCCTTGTTCTCTCACACTCTGATTTGTAGTTGTGGTCACTCTACTTTTCCTTTATTATCACCACTGTCTGTTTCTTTAGTGTCGAAGGCGGCGACTCTCTCGGCAGTGAATCTGGAACAATTGTTGACAGTCCGGGCCAGCAATCTTCATACCGTAGTGAGGTGAAAAGCGATCACTACGACTTGCCATCACCCACCCGTCACATCTCTCACCCGGGGCTCCAGTGGAGTCAAAGGGCCAGATTGCAACCAGCCAGCGTTGCCTTACGCAAGCAGGAAGAAGAAGAAAATAAAAGATCTAAAGCCTTGTCTGACAGCTATGAATTGTCTACTGACCTACAGGACAAGAAGGTATCTTCTCCGCTGAGTCCATTTCTGTCCTCTGTCCGTTCTTTCCCTCCTGTTTTGTATCAACTTTGAACCTTTGTCTGTAACTTCAGTCTCTTTCCCCTGTCCTTTGTAGAGCAGTTGTTTTCAAACCTGTAAGAATTCCGAACAGGTCTTGATTGACAGTGATCAATCACACTGTAGGATTTAATAAGTCCCAAAATTAAAAGGGGTTTTGTGGCCTATGAGCCGATGCCAAGGACAAGTTTGAAAACTCTTCTCCCTTGTAAAGTCTGTGCATCTTTCCTGTCTACTCTTGCTCCCCCTCCCCTCGTGTCTCAGACTCTCCTCTACCCCTGTGCTGTGTCCTGGGGCCCTCTCTTATACACGCACTCTACCTGTCTCCTGATGTAGGTGGATATGCTGGAGAGGAAGTATGGGGGATATTTCCTCAGTCGGCGAGCGGCCCGCACCATCCAGACCGCGTTCAGACAATATCGCATGAATAAGAACTTTGAACGCCTCCGCAGCTCTGCTTCTGAGAGCCGCATGTCCCGTCGGATCATCCTATCCAACATGCGCATGCAGTACTCCTTTGAGGAGTATGACAAGACCCACACAGCCCCGTACTTCCAGGGCAAGCCTGTGTCATTGGATGAAGGGGTAGCTGCATGTCGTGGGCAGGGGGAGCGAGGTCTTCTATATGGGGGTTCCTGCAGCGGGATGGACGGTGATTCGATCAACACCTCGGGGGAATTTTCCAATGAGATCACGGAGCTTGAGGATTCCTTTTCTAAACAGGTGAGTAGGCAAGCAAAAGGGAAGAGTGTTACTTTGGGAGGAGGAAAGTGGGATGGGCTACAGTCACATCACTACTTATACAGGAGAGAGTATGGATAAGAGGACATCCTAATCGTGTAGCTCCCAATGCAGCTGTTCTTGTCGTACACCCTAATCCACATGTAAATGTTACTGTGTAATAATGAGCCAGGCTACAGGCTCTCTGGTCATACAAGTGGATCCACCACCTACTGCTATTTTGTGGGTTGAACAGAGGTTCCTGAGTGTGGAGCACCTAGAATGGTTACGGTATAGATGATTGACAATATCTAGGTCGACCACTAATGGTCGACAGTGACTAGCTCAACACAGAAAAAGGGTTGTCATTACCAAAAGGTCATCACAAGTCTATGGTCAACGTAGGCAAGGTCAACATGAGTTTTCCGTAATTGTACGTTGACACTGTATATATGTACCATGTCCCCTCGCACAGCTCGCTTTGCCTGCCATGCTTCGGGCACGGTGCCTCTCTACACTTGGCACACTATTATGCTCCGACTCTGTGTCCACTTGTATTGTAAAATATGAAAAACCACCGTAAAAAAAACCGATTGGTGGTTGACCTAGACATTGGGCAGTATTCAAGGCCACCAGCGAGGGGGTTTGTTCGGCGAGGATGGCTAGTTTTTGAGAAGGATCGCGGGACGCTCCCTCTATTCTTGTTCCGGGGGAAGTCCTCGCCTTCAGAGGGTGGCGATGATTTCCTGGAACGGCGAGGTTCTCCACAAATGTAGGGAGCCCGCTGCATATAGTGGCGAGCCTCGCCATTTTTACGGCCACACTCGCCGGTTCCACCTAGCTGAAAAGAACCAGCGAGGTGGAAAACGGCGAGTAAAGGGGGGGGGGTCAGTTCTGTCAATACTGACCGTGAGCTTTGACAGCAAAGTATCGCCACTGCTCGCCATCATAGCATTGACCACATAGCACTTACGTGATGTCAGACGCATGGTTGGGTAATCTAGCTTCATCATTGTCTATAAGTCCTGATGAATTAATATGCTGAATATTGGTTTAAAACGAGCAATAAAAAAGATTCCTGCAGAGCCCATGGTGAACATTAAAGAAAAAATTGCACCGTTGACATAATTACAATTTATGTAAGGAACATGCAGTGCACAATAATTAGCCATAAGAAGATTGACTCATATAAAAATCAATAGCTTATATTTAGTAGTGAATCAATCAATATAAAAAAGGAAGAGGTAATTATACTACTATTCAGGGGATCACTCAATTGAATGGGACTTTTTACACAAAGGATCCCCTTAAATAGCGTAGCTCAGGCATGTCCAACCTGCATCTCGCCAGCTGTGCCTTGCCACAGTTCTGCTATTAGGGAATGCGAAAACTATGGCAAGGCATGCTGGGATGTGTAGTTTCACAACAGCTGGAGGGCAGCAGGTTGAACACACCTGGTGTAGCTTGTTGTAGCTGTTTGTGGTTCCCAAACTTTCTTGAATTACGGCACCCTAGAGTATCAGAATTTATTCAAGGCACTCCTAGGCCCTAAGCTTCTTATAAATAATTCTATATATACACATATATATATTTTTTAAATTAAGTAAACTGTGCTTTCTTGCCATTAGTAGTGTCGGTTATGTGATGGTGGGCATAGTTGGGGTTCTAACTGTCGACATACATTATGGTTGGCAGCCACTAACACTGGTTCTAATGATCACTTGGGCCATAAATTTTTTGAGGCACCCCTACAAGACCCTCACGGTACCCAGGGTTCCTAGGCATACAGATTGGCACAGTGTTATAATTTTTTAATTTTTTTTTATAAATATACTGTGTTTGTATTTATATTTTAAGCTTCAAAACCTAGTATCCAGTTCAGTAATATCAGTTACTGATAGCAAAGTCATTGTATCCGCTTTGTTCTACCCAAGCTGCAGTGCAACAACGTATACAGACTTGGATTTAGAATGGTTAATATATCCACTTCAGTCTGCAGAATCGGCACAGATGGCGGAGCTGCGCCAAATTATCCTTTTCTACTCATCTTCCTAACTGGATTATTGTATGACTAATCTTTCATCAATTAGATGCAATTAATTTCTTGATTACTCCTCTAAGTAGTATTGTATAATTTTATGTTGTGTTTGATCCAAAGCAAATTCATAAATCAAAAGCCTCTAGATTTAATAAGATCTTGTATAAAAATAAGAGAAAGTAACGCAGAAACATAAAAGCAATGATAAGATATTATGTGTAAAAGGTGCTGTTGGTCTTGTGGTATCTATATAATATTATACTGTATATATAAAGGACCAATATAAAACTGGAAGATAAACATTGCAGTTAAAGTAAAACAGAATAAATTAAATGGCGTTTTAATTAGCTTAATATTACGAGGGGTGCCAATGAATCTTGTGTAAGCACATCCACATAAAAGTAATGTCCTGGTAGCATAGGGTGCAGAGAAAAAAAAATTGGACCCAGAACAATCAAAGATCTGACGGCAGTCGTGAAGGAGAACGTGGGCCGCTTATTCAGTGTGGAATTCTGACCATCGGAATGTCCCGTCATTCGGAATCCCGGGCCGTTTTGACCCAGCTTTCCTGCCATTTCGTCAGGCAGAATTCAATATTCTTCCTGTCGAGTGTCGAAAAGTGGGCGTGCCGGCGAAACCGGCCGTGGATTGTCAAGAAGCAGCTGTGAATTTGATGATCCACGGCCATTTCTAACAAAAAAGATCCAACTTGTTTTAGTCAGATCTGTTTTGTCGAAATCCGCCTTCAGTGTTGTTGGAAATGGCCTGCATCTTGCAAAACCTGTGCAGTTCCTCTTCCCTGCCTGGTGTGTCGCTCTCTGCTGTGGTGCTTCTACCACTGTGTGGTCTGTATATCAGCACCAGTATGGACCAGACCTGTGCTAGAAGCAGCACAGCACAGAGGGACACCCAGGCAGGGAAGAGGAACTGCACAGGTTTTTAAAGATGCAGGGTGCTAGAGTGAACACTAGATCAATGTGCATTAAATTCTGCTTTATTCCTTTTTCTCCAGTATGAAAGTATTGCATGTAGTCTAGGCCATTGAAGACAGCTTCACTGTAGGGAAAAAGTCCACCAAAAATTAGCAAAAATATATAACCAGAAACATTTTGACCTTTTTCTCCTGACGACCTTTTGGTGTTAACCTATTGACCTTCCACCTGACATTGGGGCAGATGTAGTAAGCCTGGGGAGGAGATAAAGTAGAAGGTGATAACGCACCAGCCAATCAGCTATGCTTGAAATGATTGGCTGGTGTGTTATCACCTTCTACTTTATCTCCACTTTATCTCTTCACCAGGCTTAATACATCTGCCCCAGTGTGAGCCATCTGGATACTGAAAGAGGCGGTATCCAATGCCTTCGGCAAGGGGGTTTGTATGGCAAGGATGGCTTTTCCTCGCCAAAAACAAGTCATCCTGGCCATCAAACTCCCTTTTAACGGCAATCTTTATTTAAACCACAATAATTATACTTCTATCTTATTACTATTATTATTATTATTAATAATAATAATAATAATAATAATACGATCTTACATGAAACGGGAGGATGCTCTAGGAATTATATTGTTTCAGCCCCCGGAATAGCTGCTTCCAATGTGAATGGGTGATGGATCCAAATGTATATATCTTCCTATTGTGTTCTCTCTCCTAGCTGTGTCACTTGTATACAGCTGCATTTGTCTTCCTCCCGCAATACTATTGTGACCCCCCCCCCCCCCCAGCTTTTTTGTTGTTGTTTTTGCAGAAATTGCAACATTGTACCCTCTCCCTTTTATTCGTGATGCAAAGATATAATTATGTACATTGTCATTTTTCTTTCTCTTTCACAATAGGGTAAGTTACAGATTTACGTGTACAGTATTTGGGGACTATTAAGCAGTTATGTTGGTTTCCAAATTTTCTTTTAATCAAGGCACCCCCGAGTAACCAAATTTTTTCCCACGGTACCCCGCAATAGTTTCTCATTGAGAAAATCCCCCAAAAATATAAAATTAAGTAAATTGTGTTTTTATCTTATCCTTAAGGCCCATACACACTGGGCAGCTTAGTTTTGTTGTTTGAGCGGCTTTCAGCACAAAAGCGGCCCCGTGTGTACGGGGCAGCAGTGAGCGGTGATGCGTTTTCCCGCCTCATCGTTGGCCCGGCGCTGATTTGCTGGTATTTTAATTTTGCCTTAAAAAAAGCCGCACATGGCTATAAATCAAATCACTCGCCCAATACGCCCTGCATTCCAACCAGTGCCCCCACTTGCTCCAGAATTACCCCACATGCCACTCAGAATGCCATTTGCATCTAAAGTCTGGATATGCCCCCACAGGTCACTGAGACCTCGCCACAGAAGTCCCAACATACTCGACTACACTTTATCACTTAACCCCTCGTGATCCCTCCTTGATGCATCCTCGAGGAACAGACAAACATACATTACTAATCTAATAACCCCTGATTAGTTGCTAATTAATGTAGATTATGTTTATAATGTCTTCATTTCGCTAGTGATGTTCTGTAATTTCCCACAGAGGAAGAACAGAGACCACATATGCATGTGATACTTCCTATTCCTCTGATTGCCTTCGTTTTCAAGTCTTATTCCATATTCGTTCAAAATTTCACTTGAGATTTTCATTTGGAAGAAAAAATAGAACCTTTGGCTTCTGTATATAGAATTTCTGACTTTCAGTAAAAGATGTTTGTATTCACAACTAGTTTTATTGGTGTGATTGTTCTCACCTTCTAAGTTTACCCTTCAGCACTATTTGAAGCAACGGTGATGATGTGTGTACAGTGGTAAACACTTTGGTACATACAGATGGAGCCAGCCCGCCAGCACGACATCCATAGCACTGGCGGGAGATGTGGGCGGCCGACGGGGATGCGATAGAGGCTCACTCGCGTGTCCCACTTACTCACTTGGTGGAGGGGACCGGGCACTGCAGGGAGCGGCAGCGGGCAGAGGAGACAGGCAGCCGGTTGCAGGGCAATGGAGCCTGCAAGCATCTTGTGCGCGTGCGGACCATTTTGTCTTACTCTGGCAGAGTGCCCTGAGGCGCAACAAGGCTGACGCTCTTAGAGTATATATATATATATATATATATATATATATATATATATATATATGTCTAGTATATATGACTCCGAAACACTGACATCTGTTGGCAGCATGTGAAACTACATCTACTAGAGTTGGCTTCGGGCGGGCTTACTAGTATGTAATATGTCATTAGGTTATTTCCAGGTTAGTCACCGCAGGGAATGACCATTCCCAACAGCAAAAACAGAAGTGACAGCACTGACAGTATATATCCATAAGGCGCTTGAGCCACCCTTTGCTGCACTGGTGCTCCTTATACAGCCAGTCTAGAACCCTGAGAAGTATATTCCGATCTGACAGCTTCACAATATGTAATGATTATTCTTGATTCTTGATAAGTTTACATGCAGTCGCTAGGTAGCGTATATTTGCCACCCCCGCCGAGCGTATGCTTACACATCCACTCCCATGCAGCCATAGGAAGGAAAAATCATCAAATTGAATGATTTTTTTTTCACCATTGAATGATTTTTTTCCTTAGTCCATAATGAAAAGTCAGGACTTACAGAACGCTCTCCTCCGAAGTCGGGGAGGGCACTGTGACGTCAGCCGCCCGCCCCAAGCATCGACACGCCTTTGTGGGAACACCCATAAAACACTAGGCATTGCCCTGACCTCCCACCATGGAGCAAACGCCCCAGCAGCTGTGAAACTCGCCGAAGGCATTTGCTGATCATCGGAGACTGGGCTGAATTCGGCTCGCTGCAAGCAGGCCTGAATCAGCCCCTAAGTGCGGAAACACGTGTAAACAGATTGATATATGAAGCAGCCAACACCAGACCACTGATGCCGGGATGATTTTAACAATATCTTTGCTTATTCTGCTTTTTGGAGTCAGAAAAACATGTAAGTGACAAATCCAGCCAAGGTATATTCAGGTGACATATATACAGGTGACATATATACAGATTGGCCATAATAAAACTTTCCCTATTCAAAGTACCAGTGGCTTGACCTAGTAATCAGAATGTCACCAGATTTGGTAGGGAGACCGTTAGGACGTTTGGAGCAAGATTGCAATAAAAAAAAAGTCACCTTCACCGTTCAGGGGACTATGGTGCTGTACAGTGTGAGAATGGACAGAGCAATGAGTAACCACTCTAAACTGTAATGAATCATTAGCTTTATTGGGTTACACTAATAACACAGCAAAAAAACAAAACATTGGGCTTGATACATACCTGATCGCACGGCTGCTAATTTCCAGAGCCCTGCGGTCAGGTATACACCGCCCAGCCAGAGTGAAATCCCGCCCCGTGCAAGCCTGCGTATCCATTGGCTAACTGCTCACCATTGAATCATTTTATCAGTATGTGCAGTCTGTGCGTAGCCCAGGACTTACCAGGTGGTTGCGATAGAAACGGGGACGGACCTAACATCACATGACTTCCCCTCAAACACCTGGGCACACCTGTGTATTCCCTGACACTCCCAGCAAATGTCCGGTTACCATCCCCAAACGCCGGCTTCCTGTCTGTCATCCTGCAAATGATAAGCGATTAAAAAATATTGGGATTTTATCGCAGGATGGCCTTACTACAGGTTGGATGGATAATTGCTCAGCGTGTGAATTCACAGCCGTGCAATCAGATCTGAATTAGGCCCAATTCCCATTATCACATTGTACAGCGCCTAGGGATGCCAATCCCGGGGCATTTTCTCAATCCCGGGAATCGGGATTGAAAAATGCTCAATCCCGGGATTCCCGGGATCCCGGGATTGTCATCTCTAAACGGTATGCACGGGTAGAATAGGCAAAAAAGGAGCCCTGTCCCCCCCACTCCGGCCGCCCCGCACATATTTACTTACATGAGAGCATGGGAGGGCGGGCGGCCAGAAGCAGGGCAGACATCAGCGGGTGCAGGCAGCGGGAACGAGAGGAGCAGGCGGGTGACGGCGTCGGTGGCAGCCAAAGCTGCAACTTGAGGACTATGGTGAGGGCTGAGAGGTCACTCTGGAGCAGATATGGGCGGTGCGGCCTGCGCAGCGTGACCCTCAGAGGTCACGCTGCGCAGGTTGGACTGCCCATACCCGCTCCAGACTGAAGGCCGGGGATCGGGAACTCCTGGGCAGCGTCTGAGCGCACGCTCAGACGCTGCCCGGCTTTGATATGCACATACACAGCCAATCCCGGAATCCCGGGATTGGAAGGTCCAATCCCGGGATTCAAATCCCGGCGTTTTTTAGGCCAAATCCCGGGATCCCGCCGATCCCGGGATTGGCCACCCTAACAGCGCCATATTCCCCTTTTATCTACGACTTTTCCATCCATTATTTTCTCTGTGGAATCCTGTTTCCCATGTCCCAATTAGTCTCTCTACCAAATTTGGTGACATTCTGGTTGTTAGCTCAAGTTACAGACTGCTCCGAATAGTCTAATTACGACTATATATAGTGTTTGTCCTCTCTCTAGCGGCCTTTGTGCAATGAGTCTGTTTTCTTTATTTTGTTTGAAGCGTTTACGCAATTAGACGTGTCTCTGCCTGGGGTCCATACTGTAGTCATTAGTGATAGGTAGGACGTGGTCTTCATCAGGGCTGTCAGCCCAATTCCCTACAACAGCCTGTATGCGTGACAGCGCCACAGCAGTCCTCCTATGACCTCATCCTCTTTAATAAGATCCCGACGGCCAGCATGTGGTTTTAATACACATACTGATTATTGGGCTTCGCTGGCTTAGAACCATGAAAAGTAATGGATTCTAGTAATGGTTTTGTAGAACGTATGTCCCGTGGCTAGGATTAGGTGGCCGAGCTTGTTTTACTGGTTTCAAATGGAAATCTCATTTAGCTTCATAAAGACCAGGAAAGCAAGGTACAGAGTACGGAGCTACTACACCCGGACAGAACCCTGAAGGTGACCGTGCATTCTAGCGGAAGCAGTTATTATAGTGATGTATCCAGAAGCAGCGCAGGGATGTTACAGGTGATTGCTTCTAACAAGATGTCAGGACTGAACAGACAGCTGACATTTGTATTAACATTTACATAGTGCCAGCATAGTCCTTGTGTTTACCAATAGGGCATGTAACATTACACAGTGGTATACAGACATGCATTGTGTCGACCACTGAAGGTCGACGGTGCTTAGGTCAACAGGTTGACAATGGGAAGGTCGACAGTCAAAAAGTCGACATGATTTTGTGACTTTTTTTGAGCCAACATGTGACGACAGGCGGTATTTCATGCCCTACAGTCCACTATGGCGTGGTGATAGAATAAAACAGTGTGCCGAGCACAGCGAGGCGAGCCATGTGCAGGAATGCAGTACATTTAGGGGGGTATTCAATCCTGGGTCACTACTGTCGATCCGTCCCGACAGCCGTAACCCTGGCCCGGATTCAATGTCCCACTTGGAGATCGTCGAGAAGGGGGCGTGTCCACATAAACAGCCATGGATTGTCCAGATTCGGTCGTGAGCTCAACAATTCATGGCCGTTCTTGGTAAAAGGAGCCCGACTGCTTTTAAAGTCGGGCTCGTTTTGCTGAGATGCCAATGCTGTCCGGAAAGACCGCATTGAATAGGCGCCAACTGCTATTTCCCCCATCGGATATGAATACCCCCCTAAGATGGTGTCCATGTCAGCATTTGGGACATAAACCGCAAAAAATTCATGTCCACCTTTCGACTGTCAACCTTCCAAACCAAAACCAATCCCAAGAAGTTTTTCAAGTACATCAATAGTAAACAAATAATTAAAGAGAACATCAGCCCATTAACCAATACCAATGGTAAAAGTTTTTCAGAGGATCAGGGAAAAGCAGAACTGTTAAATGAGTTCTTCTCATCAGTGTTTACTAGGGGAGAGCAGATAGTGGAATGCTCAGGTACCTCAAACAAGCCAGATCTTATTATTGCTTTCACGACCGATGAGATAATATTGCGGCTCAGCAAGATCAAAACAAACAAATCACCAGGGCCAGATGGGATACATCCTAGGTTACTAATGGAATTAAGGGAGGAATTAGCGACCCCTCTGCATTACATTTTTGATAACTCTCTTTCATCGGGTAAGGTACCAGGAGACTGGAGAATAGCAGAGGTAGTGCCAATATTCAAAAAAGGAAAAAGGGACGACCCAGCTAATTACAGACCGGAGAGCTTAACATCTATAGTGGGTAAAATATTTGAAGGATTTTTAAGGGATGGTATCCAGGAATATTTAGACCTTCATAGTCTACTTAGTGTTAACCAGCATGGGTTCGTGAAAAATCAATCATGCCAAACAAATTTACTAGGCTTCTATGAGGATGTCAGGTACAACCTTGATAATGGAAACGCTATAGATGTGGTCTTCCTAGATTTTGCTAAAGCTTTTGATACAGTGCCAAACAAGAGGTTGATCAATAAAATGGAGGACCTGGGATTACGGGTAAGAATCTGTAGATGGGTAGGGTATGACACCAGTACTAAGTGGAGTGCCACAGGGTTTGGTACTAGGGCCCATTTTATTTAACATATTAACGATAATGGGATGGGGTTATTCAGAAATGTATCCACCTTTGCTGACAACACAAAACTGAGAAGCATTATTAAATCAACCGAGGATGTCTCTGCGCTTCAGAATGATCTTAACAATCTAGATGAGTGGGCAAAAAAGTGGAAGATGAGGTTCAATGTTGACAAATGCAAGGTCATGCACCTTGGGAGACATAACCAGTGTGCTAGTTATAACCTAAGCGGGGAGGCATTGGGTAATTCAGTACTTGAAAAGGATCTAGGAGTCCAAATAGATAACAAACTGGGGTGTAGTGCTCAATGTCCTATCTCTTATATATTTAGCCAGATCTGTCACTCATCCCCTGTGTGTATAATGTTCCCGCCCAGCGTTATACACAAACCCCCCCCCCCCCTAGGGAAAAGACCAGTGTTATACACAACACCATCCCTTTGACATCACCTCCCCCCGCCCAGCCAGAGCTACAGTACACGCCCACCATCCACCATGGTGTAGGTGAACGGCACACATCCCCCTCCCCTCCCCCCCCCCCCCCCCCCCCCCGCGATTCGTGGGCCCCCCGCGCCCCCCCCCCCCCCCCCCTGCTATTCGCAGGCCCAGATCGTCGTCTCCCCCCCCCGCGATTCACGGCACCCCCCTCCCGCATTTCGCGGATCCCCGTGACCCCCCCCCCTTCCCTCGATTCACGCGCCCCCTCCCTTGAGTTCTGATTGACCCACGGCCTATTCAGTCAGATATAATGGATGACCATCGATAGCTACAACAATCGATGGTTATCCAAGTAATATTTTACTACTATCGATGGCAGGGTGCAAAATCGCCATCAATGCCAACCATCGATGGCGTATGCACCAATGGCCATCCCTACTCTGCAACAGCCAAAAACCTTTACTACCCCTCAGGCCCACACATCCCTATCACTGCCCTGCCTCCTGTTCTCCTGCCCCGTAACTTCCGCCAGTGGGGACCCTCTCACCCTGTGTTGCCCACATTCCCCTATCATGCTTTACCACCCAGCCTCCTGCTCTCATGCACCCTAACTCCCACCCAGTAGGAGGAGACAACTCTGGCGCACCGTCCTATACTCCTGCACTGGCATGCTGGATGCTCACCCACTGACTGGAGCTGCACAGTGTCCCCCACCCTCCTCTGCACCAGCGCAAAAGCTTTAGTCCCCCTCATACCCACACACCCCTATCACAACCCAGCTTCCTACTCTCCTGTACCGTAACTTCCACCACTGGGGCATCGCTGACGCTGTGTTGCCCACATACCCCTATCATGCCTCATAGCCCAGCCTCCTGCTCTCATGCACCCTAACTCCCACCCAGTAGGAGGAGACACTGACTCAGGGGCACCGTCCTGGACTCCTGTGCTGCCACGCTGGACCCTCACCCACTGGCAGAAGCTGCACAGTGTCCCCCACCCTCCTCTTTAGTCCCCCTTATGCCCACACACCCCTATCACTTCCCAGCCTCCTGTTTTCCTGTGTCGTGACCTCCGCCAGTGGGGAGCCGCTGACTCAAAAACACCCTACTATACTATTGCACACACACACCTAAACAACACGCACACACCCCCCCCCCACACCCACAAATGTCACTGTACCCTCCACACTATCAATGTACATCTTACTCTGTAACCGCTTTGTGATAAAACAATACACACCCCCTTCCAAATCATATGCTCTCTATTTAACAGATTTCACCTATAACTCAAGTTGCAATACAGGCCATATTTCATCCAATTCTTACCAGTGGCGTAAGTTCGTTCCAGTTGCCCGGAGGCAAGATATATATTGGTGTCACACACACACACACACACATACGTACACACACACACACACACACGTACACACACAACCCTATATAACCTTATATAAATATATATATTCTGTTGAGCATACCTCCTGAGTTGCGGATCCCGGCAGTATGGACAGATGCGCTTATAAAAAAAAAAAAGTGACTTTCGGAAAATGGCTGCCCCATAGGAAAACCTGTTTAGAAAAAACAGCCTCCTGCTGCTTATAAGAAAAGTGACTTTCGGAAAATGGCTGCCCCCCATACGAAAAACAGTTTTTTAAACAGGTTTTCCTATGGGGCAGCCATTTTCCGAAAGTCACTTTTTTTTATAAGTGCATCCGTCCATACTGCTGGTATCCGCAACTCAGGAGGTACCGGCTGCACATTGAGGGGGTTCTTAAACACATTGGGGGGGTTTCTTAAACACATTGGGGGGGGTGTTAGCCCTATGGGGGGTGATGTTAACCCGCGGGGGGGGGTTGCTGAAGACTGCACTGGCTACCGTTTAAGAAACGCGGCGTGAAAGGGGTTTTACCTGGCAGACCCGTTTTTGGAAATATTTTCAAATACAGGGTCAAAGCCAGTTATGCGGTCTGAAAGCAGCACTAGATGGTGAAGGAATCAGTGGAAATATAGTTACCACCCTTGAATGGATCAGAGTAGTATCCACTTTTATCCGTGTGGTCGGCCCAAGGTTTGCACAAATTACCGAAAGTCCACTGGAGATATTAGGGTTGAAATGGTCTGCAGATGGAAACAGCCTTTTTAGTCCAAATGTTGCATGAATGTCCAATGATTGACGGTTAGCTGATCTCCAAGGGTTTGTGGAGATTTCCAGTTGGAAAGGATCACGGGTTGGTTCAGACTGCAATCTGGAGTTTAGTATAGGAAAGTGGGTGTCCAGGTAGTCTTAATGATGTGTCCAGAGTACAATAGAGTGCACTGTGGTTACATCGCGCTATGTTACAGGTAGCTCGCTGATGCGTTTCGCTACTCAAGGTAGCTTTATCAAAGGGGATATGGTCATTTGGTCTACAACAACTAGGTCAACAAGCATTGTGTCAACATGGGTCTAGGTTGACAGGTCATTAGGTTGACAGCATTAGTTCAACATGGGTAAGGTCGACAGTCAAAAGGTCGACATGGGGTTTTTCAAAGTTTTTTGAGCCGACGTGCTGACAGGCAGTATTTCATGCCCTACCATCCACTAGGTGTGTGGTGGGAGAACAAAATAGTGTGCCGAGCGTAGCGAGGCACCATGCCCGAAGCATTGCGAGCGATGTGAGGGGGTGCGGTACACTTCAAACTGTGTCCATGTCGACATTCGGGTCAAAAAACAGTGCAAAAACCCATGTCGACCTTTTGACTGTCAACCTTGCCCATGTCGACCTAATGCTTGTGTTGACTTAGACCCATGTTGACCTAGACCCATGTCGACCTTGCTGCATGTCGATCTAGTTGTGTCAACCCAATGCTTGTCAACCTAGTTGTTGTAAACCAAATGATCCACACCCTAACAAAGGTAGGTAGATATCTGTGCAAAGGCTGGATTTATATACCCTGGATGAATATGTCACATGACCAACCAGTCTTAATTAAGATAATCCAATCAGCCGACTGATCTTGCACGTTGGTGCGGCAGATCAGGTAGGTTTTCATTGCATTGCCGGTTGCTTGGTTACCAGTTATTTGGTGAGGACAAACCAGGAACTGGAACATAAAACTATTGAGTTTATTCACCTCATCAAACACATAACCATAATTTCTTTGTATCATAAATAGAATAAGCGACGTATGTATATTTTAGCTTGGCTAGAAACATAAGAAAATTATAAAAAATATATGATATAACCAAATACATAGTCCCATAGGGTACTTGTTTCCTAGCACGGCCACATTCGCGGTGTCATTTTTAGTGGTCTGCGACGCGACCGACGCGATGCCCCCGATTTTCCCATTGAAATGCATTGAAAAAAGTCAAAATCGCGTCGGTCGCGTCGCAGGCGGCTAAAAAAGGCTTAAATGGTCCAGACGCGATGCCCCCGATTTCCCATAGGAAACAATGTGAAATGCCTCAATGTACCCGCGATGCCCCCGATTTCCCATAGGAAACAATGTTAAATGCCTCAATTTAACCAAATCATCATAGGGAACAATGGTAAATGGGCCAGAAACCCCCCAAAACACCCCTGAACAGTGAAATGTCCCCCCAAAAGTTTACGCCACCCCACGATCAACGTGAACCCGAAGCGTGGCGAGCCCGCGAGGAGCGGCGGTACGCGTCCTCCGACCTTTTCATACCCCCACTATCCACGTCGGCGTGGAGTTGAGAATAGAATAGTGTGGCGAGCGCAGCGAGCCACCGAGCCCGAAGCGTGGCGAGGGGACGCGGATACCTTTACAGGTAAACGCGTCCCTTCGCGGGCTTCACAGGTATCCGCGTCCCCTCGCGGGGCTCGCTGCGCTCGCCACGCTTCGGGCTCGGTGGCTCGCTGCGCTCACCACACTATTCTATTCTCAACTCCACGCCGACGTGGATAGTGGGAATATGAAAAGGTCACGTTCGCCACGCTTCGGGTTCACGTTGATCGTGGGGTGGCGTAAACTACTTTTGGGGGGACATTTCACTGTTTAGGGGTGTTTTGGGGGGTTTCTGGCCCATTTACCATTGTTCCCTATGATGATTTGGGTAAATTGAGGCATTTAACATTGTTTCCTATGGGAAATCGGGGGCATCGCGGGTAAATTGAGGCATTTAACATTGTTCCCTATGGGAATTCGCCCGATGCCCCCGATTTTTACTAACGATGCCCACGATCATGATCGGTGTGGCCATGCTAGGAAACAAGTACCTCCCATAGTGTTACAGACATATAGGGCAGAAATGATGTGGATGTGTACAATTGCTCTTGGGAATTGTAGTCCTATAGGAAAATCCTTTGGAATCTCACAGTTAAAGTCACATAGATATAGACATTTTTTTTCTAATCTTTCTGGGGATTATAGTTCTGTAGTCTTAACGATGTGTCCAGAGTATAATGGAGTGCACTGTGGTTACATCGCGCTATGTTACAGTTTTCATATAGAGGTATTGACCCACAGAGGAAGATTTTAAGGGAGAGGAAAAGGAAAAGATTTATAAGGGGGGAAAAAGGAGGGGGGCGTGGCTATATTTTTATAGCATTCATACCACTGAACAATGTAAATTAGGGCAATAGTTTGAAAGAAGGTTATTTTCTTAAGGGACATGAAGGAATCACCATTTGTCCAGATATTATCATTAGAGGATGTTATTCAGTTCAACCATTTCATTTAAGCCAGGGGTGGGGAACCTTTTTTGTGCCAAGGGCCAATTGTATGGGGAAAAAATCCTTTTGGGGGGCCATATGTAAAAATTTCTCTTAAAAGTTGTCCTGCTGCAGCCCCCCACGCTCCGGCGGCTGCCGTTGGATAGGACTGACAGTCTCCGGCTGCTGTTGATTAAGAGGAATATCGCAAGAATTACCAACCTCATGCGAGAATTCCCCGGTGCTTGACTCCCGGCAAAGTCGGGTGGGTGGGCCACTCAGACCGGCTACGGGGGCTGCATACGGCCCCTGTGCCTGAGGTTCCCCACCCCTGATTTAAGCCATCTGGATGTATAGAATTAATCAAATGCACCCAGACTTCGTCCTTGCATGGTCCAAACACTAATGTAAACAATCCGGTACACCCCAGTTTGTTGAGAAACTTCCGCCTGGTGTACATTCTGAGGAGACCTAGGGTAGTCACGTGCTTAAACACTTAGTAGGGTTCAAAGCGTTTTTCCAAACACGTTTTGACAGCTCTGTTGGAAGTAAGTGCAAAGTGTAAGGCTTCTAACCGGTTTTGGCTTTCAACACCCATGTATATATAAGGCCTATATATAGATGTACACAGACACAAGGGGTGGTGGCAGACACACAAGGGTTAAATTCCTTTCTTGCAGCTAATAGTGTATGTAGTTATAGCCAGTGATAATTAACCAAGGGAATACATCTGTTTGACCTTTATGGCAGCAAGATACGTTTTTAAGGTTTTTTTTTTCTTTTTTTTTGCAAGTGCTTTTAGAATAATCTTCGTGACACTGGGAGTTTTTTTTCTTTTCTTTTGTAGATCAACAATTAAATGAAAAAAAATACAATAACTTCTCCTGTTGCTGATCGACACTGTAACTGCGCTAGTGTACACAGTCACCTTTTGTTTATTAATTCACCTTGTGTTCAGGACACAACTATTCTAATGATCATTTTCACCGCTCTTCCAATGGATTGATGAACCGGTGCATTGTACACCTTCCCACAGTCTTTCATAATTCTGTTCTTGCTTTGTTCTACTGTTGGGTATGGGAAATAGGTCGACACATGAAATAGGTCAACATGGCTGAAAGGTCGATACAAACATTAAGTCGACAATGGCAAGGTCGACGTGAGGTTTTCAGGGTTTTTTTTGTCCAGGATGTCGACACAGGGTGCCGGACTGGTTCCCGACAGTCGGGATCCCGACAGTCGTTTACCCGATGTTGGGATCCCGACTGTCAAAACAGCGACAGCTGGGTGCCTGACGGCCACCCGCTATTTTCCCTCGTGGGGGTCCACGACAGCGTGGCGAGCGCAGCGAGCCCGCAAGGGGCTTTTCTGCGCTCGCCATGCTGTCTGACTCCGGGCAGTCGGGATAATGACTGTCGGGATCCCGACTGTCGGGATCCCGACTGTCGGAGTCCCATACCACACCCGTCGACACAGACATAGTCTAAGTGGACCGTTACGCTCGTCATTCGAGCACGTAACGTCACACCGTGCTCGAATAATGACGAGCGTAACGGCACACTATTTTATTCTCCCACCATGCACTAGTGGATAGTAGGGCATGAAATACCGCCTGTCGGCACATGTCGGCTCAAAAAAGAAAGTGAAAAACTCATGTCTGCCTTTTAACTGTAGACCTTGCCATTGTCAACTTAATGCTTGTGTTGACCTTCCAAGCATGTCGCCCTATTTCATTGATGACCTAAGCCATGTCGACATTTAGTGGTCAACCTAATACATGTCGGCATAATGTATCCCCTACTGTTCTATCTTTTTACTATGTTATTCAAAAAATGAGTCCCTGTTATATGATTTTCCGTGTCTTTGTCTACTTAGGTAAAGTCTCTGGCTGAGTCCATAGATGACGCTCTAAGCTGCAGATCAATGCATTGCACAGATCCACGAGATGAAAAGGGAAGCTTGTCCAAAGGAGAAAGCAAAGAACAACATGGCGACAGTACCGCCACTTCCTTTAGTGATGTCACACTTTATATGGACGAGGGAGTTCCCGTGTCTCCCCTCTCTCTTGACCGACCTCCAAGCTCTGATCAGGACACTCCACAAGGAACTAGCTCCCGGCAGGAGTACTGGGCAACCTCCTCCTCACGGGAGGACAGCAGGGAAAATGGCAGCAGGCGGAGCACACCTTGCATGGAGTGCCGAGACTTTCGTATGAGAGGGGCTCATCTTCCATTGCTCACTATTGAGCCCCCCAGTGACAGTTCTGTGGACTTGAGTGATAGGTCGGACCGAGGGTCTCTAAATAGGCAGGTTGTTTATGAACAAGAGAACTGCAGCCCACATGGAACTCTTAAACAAGCACTTAACAAAGCCCCCGCCCGTTCCCCACATCCGCATCGACACTACCATCCAGAACCTCCACCTCCTGAATCTGGAGCGGGGAATAACGGTGCACCGGTTGGAGTTGTGGTTGGAGGTGGCATGGGAGGGGTGCGGCATCTCCATCATGGTAAACAGGAACTTGGGGAGAACTCTGATGGTGATAATGAAAGTCTAAACAGCACCACTAACTCCAATGAAACGATCAACTGCAGCTCTGGCTCCTCTTCCCGTGATAGTCTCCGGGAGCCACCCAACACTTTGTGTAAGCAGACGTACCAGAGGGAAACTAGGCACAGCTGGGACTCTCCTGCTTTTAACAATGATGTGGTGCAGAGGAGACAGTACCGCATTGGTCTCAACCTCTTTAACAAGTAGGTACTCTCGTAATCAAGACGAGTTCTCATTGCCTGTATGAAAGGTGTTTATGATATAGAGCTGGCAAGAGGTGTTATGGCTTCCTGTGAGTGTGCCACAATGGGAGACTGGTACTGTATGTGAGCAGGCGGTATCAGATGTATATAGTTGAGATGTTTAGCCTAGTCCCTTCATGTGTTTATTACAGTAGAAGGAATTTAGAGGCTCCACTTAGTGGTTTCCACCATAATGGTGCTATTACCTTCTTGCAAGAAAAATACATATATATATATTTATTATTAGTTAAAAGCCCATCAAAATGACAGCTTCTGCAATGTTTTACTTTCACTTTGAGCTGTGTCCATTTACCTGTACTTGCAAGAGAGAAAGAGTCTCTTTATTTGGTACTCTTTACCTAGCACGGCGCCCACGATTTTGATCGTGGGCATCGCAGGTAAAAAAATTGCGGGCATCGCGGCCATTGAATGCACTAAAAATCGGGTGCGACACGACCGACGCGATGCCCGCGATTTCCCATAGGGAACAATGTTAAATGTCTCAATTGACCCGATTTTCATGTTCAATGGCTCAATTGACCAGATTTTTCTGGTGAGCGCAGCGAGCCCGCGAGGGGGCGGCGGTACGCGTCCTACGACCTTTTCATACCCCCACTATCCACGTCAGCGTGGAGTTGAGAATAGAATAGTGTGGCGAGCGCAGCGAGCCACCGAGCCCGAAGCGTGGCGAGCCCGCGAGGGGACGCGGATACCTGTGAAGCCCGCGAAGGGACGCGTTTACCTGTGAAGATATCCGTGTGCGCTCGCCACGCTTCGGGCTCGGCGGCTCGCTGCGCTCGCCACACTATTCTATTCTCAACTCCACGCCGATGTGGATAGTGGGGGTATGAAATGGTCGTAGGACGCGTACCGCTGCGCTTGCCACGCTTCGGGTTGACGTTGATCGTGGGGTGGCGTTAACAATTGTGGGGGCCATTTCACACTTCAGGGTGGCTAATTGGCCTCTGTGGGCCATTTAACATTGTTTCCTATGGAAAAATCGTGTCAATTGAGGCATTGAACAAGAAAATCGGGTCAATTAAGACATTTAACATTGTTCCCTATGGGAAATCGCGTCGGTCGCGTCGCACCCGATTTTTTAGTGCATTCAATGCCCGCGATGGCCGCAATGGGCGCCGTGATAAGTAAAGAGTACCCTTTATTTTTAATACTAGTTAAATGCCTGTGAAAATGACAGCTTCTGCAATGAACTTTCACTTTGAGCTGTGACCGTTTTTACTTTCACTTTGAGCTGTGACCGTTTTTACTTTCAATTGGAGCTGTGACCGTTTTTAGCCCACAAAAAAGGCGTAATGTAGTCTGTTGAGAGCCTCTAGTGGTCACTGACAGTACTTCTCATAGAAATGAGGAGTAGTTAACCTATATATATATATATATATATATATATATCATATATTTGGCTACATCTGTCACTCAAAGTGTGTGAGTGTATCTGTAACGCTGGGTGGAGCCTCTGACTCACATGACAGGGAACCAGCCCAGTGAGCCCACAGACAGTGCCAGACACCCTCTGCCCCCCCATGTTGCCCAGCAAAGACTGCTACTCCACAGCCACCAGGTAAGCGCCCCCCGCCACCCCTCCCGCGATTCGCGCCCTCCCCCCTCCCACGATTCGAGGCAAACACACACACCCCCGCGATTCACGGACACCAATGAAGTGCCACACTTATGTCAACATTTACATGTGTTGACCTCCCACGATTCGCGGCAACCCCCGCCCCAGCGACCTCCCGCGATTCGCGGCAAACCCCCCCCCCCCTCCACAATTCGCAGCACCCCACCCCCCGCGACCACCCTCCCGTGATTCACGGGAAAAACACCGCTCACCCCTGCGGACTCTCCCCAATCCCACGATTCGCGGCACCCCCCCCCCCCCCCCCCCCCGCGACCCCTCCCGCAAACACCCCTATCACTACCCAGCTTCCTGCTCTCCTGAACCGTAACTTCCACCACTGGGGAGTCACTGACGCTGTGTTGCCCACATACCCCTATCATGCCTCATAGCCCAGCCTCCTGCTCTCATGCACCCTAACTCCCACCCAGTAGGAGGAGACACTGACTCAGGGCCACCGTCCTGTACTCCTGTACTGCCACGCTGGACCCTCACCCACTGGCAGAAGCTGCACAGTGTCTTCCACCCTCCTCTTTAGTCCCCCTTATGCCCACACACCCCTATCACTAGCCAGCCTCCTGTTTTCCTGTGTCGTGACCTCCGCCAGTGGGGAGCCGCTGACTCAAAAACACCCTACTATACTATAAAATGATTTCTGGCCAATCAGGAGCCGACTTTCTCGGCTCCTGATTGGCCAGAAATCATTCTGAGCAGAGACGCCGAGGAAGAAGGATCTCTGCGTCTCTAATATACAGCGGAGGCAGAGCGGGTACCAGCAGCCGGGAGCAGCGGGACTTCAACAGAAGATGCCGGGGTGGTCGCCACAGGAGCAGGTGAGCAGGATTTCCTTCCCCAGGTACCCCTTTGGATTACTACGGATCCAGGACCCCGGACTCTTCAGCCCTGGAGCCCCGGACCCTGGGACCTACCTACGGTATCAAGATAGGTAAGTATCAGTGTGTTTGTGTAATGTATGTATTAAACTTTTATTGGTACTTGTGTATTTTGGCGGCGCCCATCGCATCGCATACCATAACGTATGCGATGGTATGCGATGCAACGCGATATCGTGCCATAGTGTGCGATGGCATACAATTTTCAAATTGTATGCCATTGTACATGGCATACAATGCCATACGATGCGATTAAACATTGTATAAGCACCCTAATGGGTGCTTACAATGTTAAATGCACCCCCACGCCACCCCCCCCCCCACACACACACACACTATAAACGTGAACCCGAAGCGTGGTGAGCGCAGCGAGCCTGAGAGGGGCGGCGGTACGCGTCTTACGACCTTTTCATACCCACACTATCCACGTCGGCGTGGGGTTGAGAATAGAAAGTGTGGCGAGCCACCGAGCCGACGCGGATACCTTCACAGGTGTCCGCGTGGCGAGCCACGCGGACACCTGTGAAGCCTGCCAGGGGACTCGGATACCTGTGAAGGTATCCGCGTCCCCTTGCGGGGCTCGCTGCGCTCGCCACGCTTCGGGCTCGGTGGCTCGCTACGCTCACCACACTTTCTATTCTCAACTCCACGCCGACGTGGATAGTGGGGGTATAAAAAGGTCGTAGGACGCGTACCGCCGCCCCTCGCAGGTTCGCTGCGCTCGCCACGCTTCGGGTGCTTTTACGATTTTTCATCGCATAGGGGGTCAAAATCGAATCGCATCGCATGCCATCGGGTACATGGCATGCGATGCGTTCATCGAGCGATGCTGAAATCGGGCGCCGCCAAAATACACAAGTACCCTTTTATTTTTCTAATGTGTCAGTGTGTATTTATTTAACTATTTTCTTTACTGTGGAACTACTGAGACTTGAGGTTCTCCAAGTCCCAGCTTGCAGGGTAGGCTTGCTGGGACTCATAGTTCCACAGTTTAAAACAATAGTTTATTCATCCATTTTTTACACTGAAATCATCTCGATGCCCACCGCCCAGGGGCATCGAGGACAGCACCAGGCTTCAGTCTGGTCAGGTAAGTCCTGGAGGGGGGGGACCCCTTAATTGGGGGGGGTCCCCACTCCCCCAGGACCCCTGGCCAGGCTGACCGGTCAGAGGGCTGAATGCTTTGGCCGGGGGGACTTGTATAAAAAGTCTCCCCCCAGCTGTGGCATTACCCTGCTGGCTGGTTTGGCCTGGGGCTGGTTCTTAAAATACGGGGGACCCCTAGTCATTTTGTCCCCTGTATTTTGGGAACCAGCCCCGGACCTGGAGCCTGGGGCTGGTTTTAAAAAATCAGCAAAGCCCTATCTGGTTGGTTTCCTGATTTTTTAATACCAGCCCCGGCTCTTCAGCCTGGTGCTGGTTGCAGCCGTGGGGGGGACCCCACGTCGTGTTTTTTTTTTAAATGAGTAAAAGGGTGACTAAAATGTAGACGCAGTAACCCATCTATATAGAAGTTTAGTCACCCTGCTGGCTGACTAAAGTTCTATATAGACGGGTTTGCGCCTAAATTTTAGTCAGCCGGCAGGGACCCGGGCCAGCCCCGGAACCAAGCCACCGGACCCAGGGACCTACCTACGGGATCAAGATAGGTAAGTATCAGTGTGTTTGTGTAATGTATGTATTAAACTTTTATTTTTCTAATGTGTCAGTGTGTATTTATTTAACTGTTTTTTTTTCTGTGGAACTACAAGTGCCAACGGGCCCTTTAATGCCCCGCATGCTGGGACTTGTGGTTCTCCAAGTCCCAGCATGCGGGGGAGGCTTGCTGGGATTCATAGTTCCACAGGAAAAGACAATCGTTTTTCATCTATTTTTTACACTGAAATCAGCTCGATGCCCACCGCCCAGGGGCATCGAGGACAGCACCAGGCAACCTTTATTGGGGGGGTCCCCACTCCCCCAGGACCCCTGGCCAGGCTGACCGCTCAGAGGGCTGAATGCTTTGGCAGCGGGACCTTATATAATAAGTGTCCCCCGGCTGTGGAATTACCCTGCTGGCTGGTTTGGCCTGGGGCAGGTTCTTAAAATACGGGGGACCCCTAGTCATTTTGTCCCCCGTATTTTGGGAACCAGCCCCGGACCTGGAGCCTGGGGCTGGTTTTAAAAAAACAGCGAAGCCCTATTTGTCGGGTTTCCTGATTTTTTTAATACCAGCCCCGGCTCTTTCAGCCTACAATTATACAATTCTAACCATATTTCTCACAATACAAACGTTCACAAATTAAGGGGGCGCAGCCCCTTATGACGGTGTGAAGAGCGCCATGAATCACCTGTATATATAGTACTAGCTGAGGCACCCAGCGTTGCTCGGCTTTGGTTATGCAATTAGCATTACTTGAACTTGAACCTTTTTTTGTTTTAAGCTTAACCGCTCGCCATGCCCATGCTGTGACCGGCATACGCCCGTCTGTGGGGGGCTCCCGGATCTGAGCAATTTTTTTTTTCTTAAACCCCATGTCCTATACCCCTTTTATGTTATGCAACTCTGCCATATCTTGCATTGAGTGTGAATTTCAGCTGCTGTATCCACGGAATGTAAGATAGATTCAAATTCTAATATTTAATTAGTAATGCTAACACTTTACTGGTTACTACTGGTGATATCCTGCGGGCTGGTTTACCGCAAAATAGAATCCAATGACCTATTTCGTTGCACTGCCTGATTTAGTGTTATGGGTTACAGCAGTTCATCATGTATATTTTGTGTTTCCAACCCATTAGGTCAGGTGGTCTGCATATTATACAGTATGCAAATCCACACTGCAGCAATGACTGTGTGGGTAATAAGATCTGTGTAAGTGTGAGCGAATGAGTTCATTGTCATTGAGTTGCTCACGCATCCAGTTCTGTCCAGTCCTATCATAACTTCAATGGCCAGCATAGATTATCATTGCAAGGCGTCCTTTGCGACAGTTACAGGTCATTTCCTTTGTGTGTTAAACAGCTTGAGACATTAATTTTTAACGATTATGGTTATTCACTCCTCAAAACTGAAGCATGAAGTGTGCAATGTGTTTTATATGAGGATTGTGCACAGGACACAGGCCCTTATTCTGGTTCACTATCAGAGGCAAATTCCTTCTCAAATGGACAAAACCATGTGCACTGTAGGGGGGGCAGATGTAACATGTGCAGATAGAATTAGATTTGGGTGAGTTATTTTGTTTCTGTGCAGGGAAAATACTGACTGCTTTATTTTTATACTGCAATATAGATCTCACTGTAGTAAAACCCCACCCAAATCTAATTCTCTCTGCCCCACCTGCAGTACACATGGTTTTGTCCATTTGAGAAGGAATTTGCCAAAATAAGGGCCACAGTACGGATGTGTAATGGCAATACCGATGGTGTTTCATGGGTTTGATCCCCACCATGGCTGTAACTGTGCGGAGTTTGTATATTCTCCCCGTACTTGCGTGGGTTTCCGCCGGGTACTCCGGTCACCTCCCACAATCCCAAAATATACTGGTAGGTTATTTGGCTCCTAACAAAATTAACCCTAGATGTGTATACATGTGGTAGGGAATATAGATTGTAAGCTCCACTGGGGCAGGGGCTGATGTGAATGTTCAAATATTCTCTGTAAAGCGCTGCGGAATCTGTATGCGCTATATAAGAAACTGTTAATAATAAATAAAGGACACATGGACACCCTCTAAGATTAGAGGACAGGAAGTTCCATACTCTTTATAGGAAGGGATTTTTTAAGGGTGTGGAATAACACACCGACAGTCGGGATTCCGACAGTCAGGATTCCGACAGTCATTAGCCCGACGTCAGAATCCCTACTGCACAGCGGGGGCAGCGCAACAAATACCATTGCGGGCTCGCTGCGCTCACCTCGCTGCACTCGCCACCTATTTTATTCTCACTCTATGGGGGTCGCGGACTCCCACGCGGTAGCAGTCAGGATTCCGACATCGGCGTAATGACTGTAGGAATCCTGACTGTCCGCGAGTCGTCCGGCACCCATTCTTTCAGTATAATCTACAGAATACTCAGTATACAGAATACTCTACCGGAATATGTTGTGATGGCAGACTCAATAGTCATATTTAAAAAAGGGTTAGACCATTTTTTGCAAAAAAAAAAAGTATCCAGGGATATAAATAACCATGAATTGCGTTGTAACATTTAGGTTGATCTTGATGGACTAAAGGGGCTCAGAAGGATCAGCAAGATCGATCAGCACACAGCGATATGCCAGTGATGTGTGCTGAGCAATCTGGCCCTTATTCTGAATCGTGCGGTACGGCCCGCGTGCGGCCGTACCGCCGATGTTTTCAGTCTGCACATGCGCAGAGGTCAATCTGCGCATGTGCAGCCCAATTCGCCGCAGACGTAGTTCGTCCGCCGCAAAGGGGGCGTATAGGGGCGTGAGGGGCTTCATACCCTCATTTCCCTATGCATACGCCCCGCGTTTCATGGGCGTTCCCATGCAAACGCGGGGCGTATGCATGCTAATGAGGGTATGACGCCAGTGATGGGGGCGGGAAGCTGACGTCGCCGGATGTCAGCTCTCAGCCCCCATACAAGCTACCACACGGACGATTGTCCGTGTGGTCTCAGCTTGCGGGACCTGGTGGGGCGTGCGGCCCTGCCTTCGATGGTCGCCGACCATCGAATGCAGGGGGCAGCTCCCTCCATGGTGGAGGCGTACGCCCCACCATTTTCTTGCGGATCGCCAGCCGTCCGTGTACGGACGGCCGTGGCGATCCGTATCGTGGGCGGGGTTTGGTTTGTGCGGCCGGAGCAACGTATGCGGCTCCGGCCGCACAGACCAGAATAAGGGCCTCTGTCAGGCCCAGTGTTCCCCGCTGAGAACATTGTCCCTGACTGGTGATCTAACTAGATTTATCCAGCATTCAACCTCCTCGGTATCCAGACTGATCATAGACTGACTCATGATAGACAGTCATATGGTCGACCACTAATGGTAGGCAGTCACAAGGTCTACAGGGGGGTCAAAAGGTAGACAGTCAAAAGGTGGACAGGGTTTAAAGGTCGGCACACAATAGGTCGACAGGGTCTAAAGGTCGACATGTAGACGCTGAGTGTAGTGAGGCACCGTGCCCGAAGCATGGCAAACGCAGCGGTACTTTTCGGTGTCCATGTCGACATGACATGTGCCGACAGGCGGTATTTCATGCCCTGCCATCCACTAGGGCAGGCCTCGCCAACCTGTGGCTCTCCAGATGTTGTCAAACTACAAATCCCATCATGCCTTGCCACAGTTTTGCTATAAGGGAGTGTTAAAACTGTGGCAAGGCATGCTGGGATTTGTAGTTTCACAACATCTGGAGAGCCACAGGTTGGCCTGTCCTGCACTAGGGCATGGTGGGAGCATAAAATAGTGTGCCAAGCCATGCGAGGGGACGTGGTGCTACGTTTTAGTGTTTATGTTGACTGTGTCGACATTCGGGTAAAAAAAAAACAGCCATGTTGACTTTTTCAATGTTGACCTTACCCATGTCGACTTAATGACCCTGTTGACCTCACCCATGTCGACCTTTAGTCATGTCGACCTATTTGCTGGTGACCTAATGATCCATAATAATAATAATAATTGTAAGTACATTTAAAACACAAATGTATAGATTTTCTGCCAGATCACAGTCTGAGATTATGGGCAGTGGTTTCTCAACGTTTTTGAAGAAGATGCCATTCTGTGTATTCAAATATTTTCCTTATTTCTATTTGTATATTATCAGGCAACATTTCGATAAAGTCTAATTACTCCCTTTTCAATATATGTTAAAGATGAGTATTAAAATATAACATTTTAATAATAGGATCTTCTAATTTAGAGGGTACATGAGTTATCCAAAGATATATTATGACTTTTTTGGCAGCAGTAACTAGTAGAATGAGAAAAACACTTGTCCTGTAGAGTCCAAATTCCAATTTTGGAAGTCTGCAATCAATAAAGCCAGTGGGTCCTGGGAGACTTGGTATAGGAAACCATATATTATAAAAGATATACGCTCTATGTAATAAGAATTTCTTGTAAGGGACCAGGTTGTGGAATGTGTGTTGTGGTGTCAAAGTGGGTGTAGTTGGTAACTAGTTATGGTACTTGTGTAGTTTCAAGGCGCCCGATATATATCGGATGCGATATCGGTATACCTGTTCATAACCCCACTATCCACTACGCATGGAGTTGATTTTATATAGTGTGGCGAGCGCAGTAAACCGCGTCCCCTCGCGGGGCTTGCTACGCTCGCCACACTATATAAAATCAACTCCATGCGTAGTGGATAGTGGGGTTATGAACAGGTAAAAAATCACGGTACTTGTTACCTAGAACGGCGCCCACGATTTTGATCCTAGGCATCACAAGGTAAAAAATCGCGTTGTCGCATTGCATGCGGCCAAAAAATCGCAATGCGATGCGACCGACGCGATTACCGTGATTTTACATAGGGAACAATGTTAAATGGCCCAATTGACCCGATTTCACATAGGGAACAATGTTAAATGGCCCACAGACCCCAAATAGCCACCCTGAAGTGTGAAATGGCCCCCCCAATTGTTAACGCCACCCCACGATCAACGTCAACCCGAAGCGTGGCGAGCGTAGCGAGTCCGCAAGGGGCGGCGGTACGCATCCTCCGACCTTTTCATACCCCCACTATCCACGTCGGCGTGGAGTTGAGAATAGAAAGTGTGGCGAGCGCAGCGAGCCACTGAGCCCGAAGCGTGGCAAGCGGACGCGGATACCTTCACAGGTATCCGCGTCCCCTCGCGGGCTTCACAGGTATCCGCGTCCCCTCGCGGGGCTTGCTGCGCTCGCCACGCTTCAGGCTCGGTGGCTCGCTGCGCTCGCCACACTTTCTATTCTCAACTCCACGCCAACGTGGATAGTGGGGGTATGAAAAGGTCGGAGGACGCGTACCACCGCCCCCTCGCGGGCTCGCTGCGCTCACCACGCTTCGGGTTGACGTTGATCGTGGGGTGGCGTTAACAATTGGGGGGGCCATTTCACACTTCAGGGTGGCTATTTGGGGTCTGTGGGCCATTTAACATTGTTCCCTATGTGAAATCGGGTCAATTGGGCCATTTAACATTGTTCCCTATGTAAATCGCGTCGGTCGCATCGCATGCGTTATTTTGGCCACATGCGATGGGACAGACGCGATTTACCTTTTACCATTCATTTCTATGTGAAATCGCGGGCATCGGTCACATCGCATGCCATTATAATGGCATGCGATGTACATGCGATGCCCGCGATGGGCGCCGTCCTAGGTAACAAGTACCAAAATCACTTTGGATTGCAACGATATATCGGCCGATATCGCATCCGATATATCTGGCGCCGTGAAACTACACAAGTACCCTAGTTACTTGGTAACATAGGAATATCTTTTTGCCATAACAATAATATGGATGTCCCTATTTCCTTAGAGTGAGGTTTGAGAAGCGGTTAATATAAGTATCTTGTCCTAGAAGTGTTTTTTGTTTTTTTTCTTCAACTATGGACAGCAGAGACATGAGGAAATCTGAAGTCCCAGGAATAAACACATTTCTACAAAATGTATTGTCTGAAAATAGGCGTAATAGAAATCAGACCACACTTTTCTTGAAGAGCCATAAAAGAGAGTAGTCCACTGCCTGGCTCGATGACATTGGCAGTGGTGCGTATGCCAAATCTTTCTTGAAGAGAAGTCAATTGGAGTAGTCTGTGGACTGGGTCAAAGACTGTAGCGGTTGTGCATGTATGCCTTTTGGTTTGAGTAATTCTCCAGTCCAGGCAGGAACAAGGGGTTATGCCAAAGAGGAATCCTTTTCCAGTATCTCAGGTCTCTGTTTAATTTCTTAGTAATAGCCTACAATGCTAGGTATGGAAGGTAAGATACTAGCTAAAAGGTATTAGGTATTTTAGATTTGCACCTGGAGAGTAAGATACACAACAGGCACAGTCTAATGCATAAATCGATATTTGAGATGGGTGGAGATATTCGTATATCTTGTAATTGTGTCAGGTATAAGGTACTTGGACCCAGTGGCATCAATTCTGACTTGGTAATATTGATCTTACATCCCAAAAGAAGCCCAAATTGTGATATGATTTCTAGAACTACTGGAAGGGATGAGCTTGGCTCCGTTAACTGCAGAAAAGATGTATGAGGACCTATCTGTACACCCCAATGAGACGGGCCACTACACCTAATATTCCTTGCCCTCGCACCTAGACTGAGCTTGGATGCCTTGATCTCTGCCATGATCTGTTGATTGGATCACTGAAAGGAGGTTTAACACTGGTTCAAGCCTACCGGTGAGTCTTCTTTCTTGCAGCTCTTGGAGATGACATTCCCCAAGCGCTGATGAGCCAGCTTTCCCTGTTCTTTTAGCATGACCAGATTGCTCATTTATACTGCATTATTATCAAGGTCCTTCCTGGTTTTGCTCCTGGTAACACGACCCAGGTTATTGTCCCGCCAATTACTAGTTTATAAGTTTGGTTGGAATTGAGTCATAGAAGATACCACTGTTGCCATATTGTGAGAGTACCCTACACACAAAGCAGCCAATCGTAAGTTAGGATTATTTTTCTGAACTGCCCTAGTATAATATCAGGGAGCATATGATTGGCCACTGTAGGCATTGCAATGGTTTTCCGTTTATCATTGCAACAGGAACATCAGTCCTGTCAGGTTTGTTACCAGGGCTATACATTGCAGCGATGGCTCATAACATTTCTCATCGCTCTACTTTCTGCTCAGACTCCTTTAACACTAGAACATTTCTAGAATCATTTACAGTGCCAGCTCTTTTTCATTGAATGCCCGTAGCTGCTGTAGAAGCAGGAGCTGACTGGGGCATAATATAGAGAGACAGACATGCATACATACATAGATACATACATGTACAAAGCAACTTTACTTTCCTGGCCTTTACTTTTGGGGTTTTTTTTTGCGCAAACTGAATTTTTAGTCATAAAAGAGACAGAATGGAATAGAATATAAACACTGGCATGTAGTATCTTGATTACAACATTACTTTTGTGTCAGGAATAACATAAAATAAAATAACATAAATAAAATCACGAGATGAAAGAGAAGAAAGAAACGAGGGGAGGATATAGTAAAGGAGAGGTAGATAGAGAAAAAGAAAGAATATAGGGATTCATTGCTGTGGTTTTAGGATGCTGAGTCAGACTGACCTTGACGTTTATGCACATCTATAAAGGAAGTGAGCTAGATATGGGAGCACACATGTTCTCCACAGTGCAGCAGCCATCTTGTAGGCTAGATTTTCAGTAATGTAAGAGAAGTGAGCTAGACATGAGAGCGCACATGTTCCTCACAGTGCGGCAGCCATCTTGTAGGTTAGACTGCAAGTGATGTGTGCGAATGGGGCTACTGTATACATGAGAGCGCACATGTTAGTCACAGTGCGGCAGCCATCTTGTAGGCTAGATTGTCAGTAATGTTAGAGAACTGAGCTAGGCATGAGAGCGCACATGTTCCTCACAGTGCAGCAGCCATCTTGTAGGCTAGATTGTCAGTAATGTAAGAGAAGTGAGCTAGGCATGAGAGCGCACATGTTCCTCACAGTGCAGCAGCCATCTTGTAGGCTAGACTGTCAGTAATGTAAGAGAAGTGAGCTAGATATGAAAGCACACGTTCTTCACAGTGCGGCAGCCATCTTGTAGGTTAGACTACCAATAATGTGTGAGAATTGTGCTAGACATGAGAGAGCACATATTCCTCACAGTGCAGCATCCATCTTGTAGGTTAGAATGCCAGTAATGTGTGAGAGGTGAATTAGACACGAGAGCACATATGTACTTCCCACACTGCGACAGTCATATTGTGGAGGAATGAAGGCCATTTCTTCAGTAAGAACCAGCACCTCCGTGACATCAGTAGTTCCTAGTGAGGTGACAAAATGGCTGCCTCCACTCTGTTTGCGCGAGTGGTGATCTTTAGAAGTTGAGCACGTGTCAGAATTTCCCTAAATGTTTCCTGACCCACTTAACGCACATCCTACTTTTAGCCAAGGAATTTCAGTCCTTTGTTCTAGGGCTAAACACATGCCCTGAAATTGTGTTTTTGTTTTCTGCATTTGTGTGCTTGTGTGGAATCTGGAAATGAATCATCAGAAGTGTATCCTTGTTCCCGCTGAAGGGATCTTTTATGTAATCCAGCATACTTGTGTGACTTGTCACCTCTGTTTGCTACATAATGCATAGTGTGGATGATCTGTAAGACAGCAGCGTTGACTATTTTGGCGGACTTCCAGGCAAGGCATATATATGTGCAATAGTAAGAAGTAGCATAATCAGGGGGAGGCACCGGAAATAGTACTCATCCAAAGTGGACATGAAAACCAGCAGTGCTCCCACCCAAAATAGTCACCAACAGCTGTTTCGGTGCTAGGACAGCACCTTTATCATGGGCCTAGCTGTCCTAGCACTGAAGCATTTCCTCTACTTCTGTTACTCATCATTCAATTAAATTATTATTTTTTCCCGAAAACCCTGTATTTTGAAGCATTTGCCCCCAAAAATATATTATATTTCAGGCTTTAAATCAGTTTCAAGAGGGTTATAATTCTTCAACAAATCATGTTGGAAATATAAATATGAATCACAGCAACCAATAATATGAGCTCTTGTCGTACTCCTGTTCACTTGAATGTAGTTCCCACCAATACAACAATAAGAGCCATGTTCTTTTGCAGATCCAAGCACTGTTCTATGATATAGGCGCACTTCTTCATCTGAGATCTGGAACCACACTGGTCCACGTTTTCCAAATCACCTAGCTGCTGCACCGCTGTAGTGATTACTAACGATCACATGATCAAACATGCGGCATTCATTCCTACTACAGATCCACAGGTGGCATGAGACACATGAACTGATGGTAGATCTTTAGGACAGGTTGGGCCACCCCTGCTGCAATACAGGAAGCTGTAGTACAGGAACATCTTATATGAGATGGGGTAGATTTAGCACCAGCACATTACTAGTGGATTTCAGCTGTTTCCCTGAGTTGTTTTCTTGTGGAAAGATCTGTACATGCATACTTTAGGAATGTGGTGTATAAAACAAATATTTCCATTTAAAGCCATATCTAAATGACAGATACTTCAACCCGTTGGGGAATCTGTAGCTGTTGCTCTGTGCTTTGTAAGTTTTAGGGATACTGCATTAGTCCAGTGTCAAGGTAGCACATGCCAAAAAATGAAATGAATAATTACATGGTGATCCTTCCATTGTTGGTGCACAATATGAAAACATGGTGGTTTTTTATTATGCTGGGTGTACACTAGGATGAAAGTACAGCCGTCTACCGGATCCTCCGGCCTATTTGGTAGTCGGTTAGTGCATGCACTCTTACCAATTGTTGGCTCAGTGTGTCAAGCCAGATTAACGTGTGCCCGCTCAGTTGCGCCGGCACACTCTACAGCAGGGGAGGGTGGCTGTCTGCCCATACACATATCCACGGACATATTACTAGTCTATAAACAGAAAGAATAGAGGGTTTTTTTCTTGAGAGGGGGAAACCCACACATATTACTAGTCTATGCCCGCTGGCGCGCCCGTGATATATTGGCTGCTCGCTTGAACATCCTCTATATATCGGTCGGTGTGTACTCTGCTTTATGCGAGTTTATGTTTGCAGCTATTTAGACAGAGCTACAGTTTTTAGTTAATTGTTTCCCAGTCCTCACAAGTAAATTGATATGCTGCCTGTGGATCTTTTAAAATGTGTCAGCCTGTCTACCACCAATTAGGAGATCTGCAATACATGCACTGCTAGGGGTCTCTGAGGACTGGATTTAGGAAATCTTTAACCCCTTTTACACTGAGCAGCAAGTTACCGGGTTGACCCTTTTCCACTGAAGGAAATACCCGTGTACTTTGCTGCTTGTGTAAAAGGGGGGTCAGACTGCACCCGGCAAAAATGAATTGGCTCTCAAAATGCCAGGTAGTTGCTGGTTGGCATGTTTAAAAGTTGTAGTTGGTAATGATGAGTTTAAAGGTGCGTACACACTGGGTGATTTTTTTTAAACGATATTTTGGCCCTTCTGAGCAATATAGTTTAAATGATTGCCCAGTATGTGGGTGGGGGCAAACAATGCGCATTCCCACAGATCGTTAATAACTCTTTCCCCCGCCCCCTCCTCCTTTGCTTTGTGAATGCATGCAGCTCAATTTGACACCTCTTTAAACAACTGCATGCTCAGCAAGGGGACTCGAAGATTTAACTGAACGATGTCAATTATGGTATTTTTCAGTGTTTAGCGCTATATCATTCACCGGCGGAACCAACAATACCGTTAATGATATCGCCAGTGCCATGAATCGCCCTGTGTGTACCTTAAGATTGAGTAAAAATAAAAATGTTCAGCTACAGCAGGCATGTGAAACCTGAAGCCCTCCAGCTATTGTGAAACTACACATTCCAGCATGCCTTGCAATAGTTTTAGCATTCCCTAATAGCAATACTATGGCAAGGCATGCTGGGATGTGTAGTTTCACAACAGCTGTAGGGCCGCAGGTTGGACATGCCTGAGCTACAGCAAGCCTGGCCAACCTTTGGCCCTCCAGCTGTTGTGTAACTACGCATCCCAGCATGACCTGCCACAGCTTTAGCAATCCATACTAACAAAACTGATGCAGGGCATGCTGGGACTTGGAGTTTTGCAAAAGCTGGAGAGCCACAGGTTGCCCAGGCCTGAGCCACAGTGTGAAATTCTGCAGGTAACCACAACCTCCATGAGTGCACACTCAAGATTCCATTGTGGAGTGTGTGTGTTAGGGGGGGGGGGGGGGGGGAGGGGGTGTAAATATTAGTAATGCTTGCAAACAATCGTGGCTCTGGTGTTTTTAATAAAGGGGACTTATTGGCACATTCATGTTAAATTACATGTAAAAGGTAATAACCATAATAAAACTGAAAAATTCCTGCTATGTCAGTGTTCAGATGTCCAATTAAAAGGCTCTTGTACATTTACAGGGTTATTTATCTTTAAAAATGATAGGGTTAGGGTGCCTTGCATTCCGACTCCATGACTCCAGCTCTCTGCAGTCTGGATGATGATATTATGTACAAGTTATGCATCCAGTTTCCATGTCCTGTAGTGGTTGGGTGTTTTTTAAAATCTGTCCATTTCTGCTGGTTATATTACTACACTGTGTGGGAGGCGCTTTTAAGTACGGGTTTATCATATCTAGGGGGAAATTTACTAAGATGTGAGTTGTATTTCACATCTTAGTGAACCAATTAGAAACTAAAGGCCCATACACACTTGTAGATTTTAATTTCAAAAGACTTTGCCAAAATCTCTGATAGATATATCTGTCACCAAAGTAGTGCATACACACTGAGCTATTTTCCCCAAAGAGCAAAAGATTTTCAGGAGGCGAAAGACTTTGCTGAAAATCTTTCATTATAAGGCTATTTACATAATAGGCGGGGTTTGAATTCCAAAGTTGTGGGAGCAGGGTCCATTTTATTCAGTGCATTTCTGTCCCCCCCCCTCCCCCCGGACTTGGCGGCCACATCAAGCTCCCCCCTCCCTCGGACTCGGCCCCCGCAGGGGCCTCTTCACACCCCCCACCCCCGGACTTGGTGGCGGCCACTGCATCACCTCTCCCCCCTCCCCCCGGTGAGCAGCGAGGCCACCACTCCCCCGCCTGGGGCGCTGCGGTGCGTGGCACAGCCCTGGGTAAACGCCACCCCATGCCGCACCGCCAGGGTGAAATCCCACCCACCTGCACGGCTGCGATTTCATTTGCTGCCGTGCACATAGGTAGAAACAAAATATACATTGGTGGGCAGGGGTGCCAGTTATATATACATTGCTGGCATGTGCCAGCAATGTATACATTACTGGCTAATACATAACGTTGGTGGGCAGTGGCTGTGTCTATACTCAGCAGGGAGGAGGAGGGAGCGGCCAGTCAGCCGGGGGGGGTGGGGCGACCTGTCAGATGTGTGCCATGTCCGGGGCGTCCTGTCAGATGCCTGCTCTCCGTGCAGCAGTTTGAGCCAGAGCAGACAGCGTTGGAGCGGGCCGGGTGAGTATTAGAGGGAGGGAGCGGGGCGGACGAGCGGGGCGGCGCTGGTGAGTATGGAGCAGGGGGAGGGAGGGAGTGTGCAGGGCGGTCACCTGGGCTGAAAGTCTCTTATCTTTCAGCCCGGCGGCCGTACACACCTAGCGATGATGGCTGAAAAACCAGCCATCATCGCTAGATGTGCTGGTAAAACCAGCAGACTGCCCACCTCGCTAGCGATGATGCGGGAGCGCGCATCATCGCTAGTCGGCAATCTCTGGGGTATACACACTGGGTGATTTTCAGCTGAAAATCGTCAAGTGTGTATGGGCCTTTATTCTCATTTTTGTAGCACCTTCTAGAAGATAATAGATAGTATCTGATTGGTTGCCCATAGCAACATCCCATGTGAAATACAACTCATATCTTAGTAAATTACCACCCTAGTGTTTAAAAATGATCAGGGGTATTCTTATGCCCTTGTTGAGATCTTTTAATTAACATACACGCGTTATCCTTCTGGTTCACAATAAAAAAAAATCACAATTTAATAAAAACAATCCAAGTTTTACAATTATTTCTATTAAAAGCATTTTATTTCTTATAGCAATACACTTTATCAAGATTTCATATTAATGGATTCATATATCCGACGCATTTCGTCTTAGACATGAATACATATCTTATTCGTGTATAAGCAATTTTAGATGTGTATACATCAATACAAAGATATATTTAATGTGTTTTGAAAAACAGTTATAAAAATATATATATATATATATATATATATATATATATATATATATATTCCTTTAAATGAACCTACTGTTGTTGTCCCTCTAAATGTGAGAGAGTGGGTAGCTCAAATATCTTTTTGCACAACTCTTACTATAATGCCGTCGGGCCCGTTCTGCCGATAACGGCCGTGTATTGTGGTGATCCAGGCCGCAGATCGACAATCCACGGCCGTTTTCGCGGCCACGCCCTCTTTGCGCCCATCGGCAGGCGGAACATTGAATCCCATCTGTTGTTATGCGGTCGATCTGACCACAAACGGGCCAGGATCACGGCTGTCGGCGGGGATCGACAGCCATGATCCCAGATTGCATACCCCTTCTTTGTGTGCCGAGGGAATATGTCAGAATAGGTGTAAAAATGGCCAAGCAAACCTTTTTATTCATCATAATAATCTGTAATGTTTACCTTATATAGGAAATAGAATCTTTTTTTAAATATTTTTTACTTGAATTTATATAACAAATTCTCCCCATGCATTATTGCGAAGGCACCCCACCTGTTGGCAGCATTTTCTCAGGATCTATCTGCCTCACATCTACCTTACTTCAGTCTACATCTGCCTACTTTCTATATAAACTTACTTTAAATCTATCTCATCTCTATATCTCTCTGATATTTATTGATCTACCTCATATTTATGCATCTTATATCTATCTAAGGGCAATATTATATGGGCCAAGTTGTTTTTATCTGTCGTGAAATTCCATGTTTCCTTTCGTGTAAAGACACTTGTGTTCTGTTTAGAATGCTTCGAAGATGAAAATGTTCCATGTGTTTAGTAAATACAATCTCTTTTTCCTCTTGTCTGCAGGAAACCAGAAAAGGGGATACAGTATTTAATTGAGAGGGGATTCCTATCCGATACTCCTGTGGGGGTAGCACATTTCATCCTTGAACGGAAAGGCCTGAGCCGACAGATGATTGGAGAGTTCCTGGGAAACCGCCAGAAACAATTTAATCGGGATGTTTTAGAGTAAGTGACCTCAACACGGCTCTACATGAAAGAGATACTAATTTTATTGTCTCCGATAAGTGTACTGTATAGTGAGGAGTCCTGCCACCTTGTATGTGTGATACGTGTACTCTATAGTGAGAGATCCTGCCACCGTGTCTGTGTGATACGTGTACTCTATAGTAAGAGATCCTGCCACCGTGTCTGTGTGATACATGTACTCTATAGTGAGAGATCCTGCCACCATGTCTGTGTGATACGTGTACTCTATAGTGAGAGATCCTGCCACTGTGTCTGTGTGATACGTGTGCTCTATAGTGAGGAGTCCTGCCACCGTGTCTGTGTGATACGTGTACTCTATAGTGAGAGATCCTGCCACCGTGTCTGTGTGATACGTGTACTCTATATAGTGAGAGATCCTGCCACCGTGTCTGTGTGATACGTGTACTGTATAGTGAGGAGTCCTGCCACCGTGTCTGTGTGATACGTGTACTCTATAGTGAGAGATCCTTTCACCGTGTCTGTGTGATACGTGTACTCTATAGTGAGAGATCCTGCCACTGTGTCTGTGTGATACGTGTACTCTATAGTGAGGGATCCTGCCACTGTGTCTGCGTGATACATGTACTCTATAGTGAGGAGTCCTACCACCGTGTCTGCGTGATACATGTACTCTATAGTGAGGAGTCCTGCCACCGTGTCTGTGTGATACATGTACTCTATAGTGAGGAGTCCTGCCACCGTGTCTGTGTGATACATGTACTCTATAGTGAGGAGTCCTGCCACCGTGTCTGTGTGATACGTGTACTCTATAGTGAGGAGTCCTGCCACCGTGTCTGTGTGATACATGTACTCTATAGTGAGGAGTCCTGCCACTCTGTCTCTGTGATCTAAAGGTACTCTATAGGAAGGAGTACCGCCCTCATGTCTGTAATGAAGGTGTACTCCTATAGTGAGGAGTCCTGTGTGGGTGTGGTATGCGGCTCCAGCAGTTGGGATTTCCGACCTCCAGTACCTCCAGACAGGAGGACGAGTGCAGAGAAGCCCCTTGCAGGCTTGCTGCGCTCGCCACAGGTTCTATTCCCCCCTTTGTGGGGGCCACGGACCCCCATGAGGGAGAATAGCCCTTTTCAGTTGAGATCCTAACTGACGTACATTTTTCAGTCAGGATCCTGATGTCGGTGTACTTCGTCGGAATTCCGACTTTCGGGACATCATCTGGCACCCTACTGTGTGAGGAAGGCAGGTTTAGGGATGTGTGTGTATAGGAGAATTTTAGTGAGGAAATCCTGTGTTTCAGAAGCATAATGTGCTAGAAAGAGCTGGAATGAAGATCATTGACATCTTGTGTGAGAGGATCAGGATGAGCTGGAGGCCTGCCATTTTGTGGGAGACCAGCATGTGCCAAAATATTGGATGTTGCCATCTTTTCTGTAAAGGATAAAGATGTCTTTTAAATAGAGAATCCTGTGATGTACTGATCACGATAGTTATAGTGTTGTCCATCTTGTGGGAGAGGGAACACAACATTGTCCATAATGTTAATGTTTTCTGAGGGTAGTAAATACTGTATCCTAACTAGTAAAATACATAGTATAGTGTTCATTCTAGCACTCGCCATCTTTGAAAACCCATGCAGTTCCTCTTCCTTGCCTGGGGTGTCGCTGTCTGCTGTAGTTCTTCTAGCACAGTGTGGTCTGTATATCAGCACTGATATGCAACCAGACCTGTGCTAGAAACACCACAGCATACAGCGACACCCCAGGCAGGGAACAGGAACTGCATGGGTATTCAAAGATGGCGGGTGCTAGAATGAACACTAGTATAGTACACAATCCACCATCTGACTGTATGCAGTTTGTCATGTCTCTGTTAGTGCCATATTACATCGCTGTGCCAGATTCACATCTCCCAAGCTATTACATCTGGGTGATATGATCACTTGAAAATGTCACAGCATCGTTTAGATCAGGGGTTCTCAAACTCAGTCCTCAGGCAGACAGTTCACGATTTTCAGGGCACCCGGCAGGTGCACAGGTGCATTCATTGACTTACTTTAAAAGATCCACAGGTGAAGCTAATTATTTCACTTGTGATTCTTTGAGGAGACCTGCAAAACATGTACTGTGTGGGGTCCTGAGGACCAAGTTTGAGAACCTGTGTTTTAGATCACAAATGAATAAAAACACAGGTGTTCACTGTGTGCATTGATTTGTATAGAACCAATTAGATTGTCCTCAACTTACGGACTACTGCAGTCTATAGTACTACCTTTTTCCCCTCACATAGTTTCTTGATTGGCTGTAATGGTCACTTCCCTGATTGGCTGTAACAGTAACTTCCCTGATAGGCTGTAATGGGCAGTTCCCTGATTGGCTGTAACTTGCCATTCTGGACGGGTGAAAATCCCAATGACCGATAACTGTGCCTTCTATTAATGCTGATAATTATTTCGATCACTATTGGATTTCCCGTTGCTTACCTTTTTTTAATGTTTCCAGCTGTGTGGTGGATGAAATGGATTTCTCCAACATGGATCTGGACGATGCTCTTCGGAAGTTCCAGGCCCACATCCGTGTTCAGGGGGAGGCCCAGAAAGTGGAAAGGCTCATTGAAGCTTTCAGGTGAATCTTCCATCACACATTGTGTACTGTATACTGTCGCTGCAGTCCCTTCCCCCACATTTACACTTCTGCAATCTCTTTGGTCCCCAGTCAGCGTTACTGCGTGTGTAATCCGGCACTGGTTCGTCAGTTCCGTAATCCGGACACCATATTTATCCTGGCATTCGCCATCATCCTGCTCAACACGGACATGTACAGCCCAAGTGTGAAAGCCGAGCGCAAAATGAAATTAGATGACTTCATCAAAAATCTGCGTGGTAAGAGCGGGACATTTATTAAGGCTCTACAGACACAGGAGGAGACATCATCCTGCAAACTTTTTATTTTTTTTATTTTTGGTAGCCCCCATTCATATGTTTTGTGCATGTTTCGTCCCCTCCGTCCCGTGTCCCCCCCCCCCCCCCCCCCCGTCCCCCCCCCCCCAAATAAAAGTAATTTCTTGTGCTTGCTAGGGGTTGATAATGGAGAGGACATTCCCCGAGACTTACTAGTTGGCATATATCAGAGGATCCAGGGACGAGAGTTGAGAACAAATGATGACCATGTATCTCAGGTGCAAGCCGTGGAGAGGATGATCGTTGGAAAGAAACCGGTGAGAAGACAGCCCTGCTTGAAAAAGTTTTTTAAATCTGATTTTCTTTTTGTTTTACTTTTTGGATTTTTCCTTTTCTCACCCCTGTATCTGCTCATTTCCTCCCCATGACAGGTGCTCTCTCTTCCACACCGCCGACTTGTCTGCTGCTGTCAGCTCTACGAGGTTCCAGATCCAAACCGTCCACAGAGGATGGGTCTGCACCAAAGGGAGGTCTTCCTCTTCAATGATCTTTTGGTGGTGAGTTGACGATTTATCTGGCTAGTCAATAGCGGGTAATAAGTACTGGAAACAGAATCCAACGTGTATATCTTTCATCATATGTAGGTTACAAAGATTTTCCAGAAGAAGAAGATTTTAGTGACTTACAGCTTCCGGCAGTCCTTCCCACTGGTGGACATGCAGATGCAGCTCTTCCAGAACTCCTGTGAGTAGTGACACCTTTTGCCTGGGGGCGAGGGGGGTATTTGACCCAATGTGACCCAATTGTAGTGCTATAGAGCATATAGAGACTTTCAGGGGGGGTAGGGACGGAGCTTTGCTCTGAGTCCCGTCCCCAGTACAGGAAATACCACGAATAGCAGGTGTACTTGAAAGGGGGCAGGAGGCTTGCCTATCCTTTCAGGGGGCTGGGAGGAGGGCCCGATTTTCTGGAGCCTCCCGGCCATTCCGGAAGAGTAGGCAAGTACGCTATAGAGTACAATTATAACTTACCCGATATCAGCTACCGTAGGTCACATTGACGCCATATTGAAAGTTAAATATTTTCTCTCCTCCCTCCCCCCCCCCCAAACTGCATGTGAGCATTAAACAGCCAAAAGTCCATTTGATAATGTGTTTGTCCATCAGTATACACCTTAATCAGTTACTCTTGTGCACAGATTACCAGCATGGCATCAAGTTGCTCTCTGCTGCCCCTGGTGGTGATAGGAAGGTACTGATCATCTTCAACGCTCCAAGCCTTCAAGACCGATTGAGGTTCACCAGTGATTTGCGAGAGTCTATTGCAGAGGTGCAGGAAATGGAGAAGTACAGAGTAGAGTGTAAGTCTCCGATTTGATATGGTCATCTATACAGTACATAAGATTACCTATGCATATGTGCAATGTTTTGTTTTTTTAGCTACACATTGCTCAGTCATCTGGGTTTACGTTTGAAGTACACTGATGTCTATTATCTGGATAAGGAAGTAATTTTATGTAGTTCTAAAACTGCTTCCCTGCTTTCTTTAGCCGAACTGGAGAAGCAGAAAGGTGTCATGCGGCCAAACACTTCCCCGGGTCCAGGGATGAAGGAAGCGGTGAATGGCACTCTAGGCCGGCCCAGTCTGGATGACACGTATGCCCTTGGTGAAGGGCTGAAGAGGAGTGCGCTGAGCAGCTCCCTAAGAGATCTTTCTGATGTTGGTAAGTATTGTTCCCTGTCCCCCATGATCCTCCATTCCATCATTCATGAAACATGTCCGCGTCCTGCCCAGAAACATCTTACAAACTTGATAGCATGGAGCCACTCTCTCTATAGGTCAGCTGTGTTTTTAACTAATACCAAGGAAGCCTCAATAGTTCAACATTTATTGGCTAAAGTTCCAAATTTGCCTAAAGGCTCCCATACACCTGCGTGCGGTTTGCCTGATGAGACCAGAACCGCCAATTGCAACCAAGAATTGTTTGTTAAAAGTCTCTGAATTGCCCAAGGGGGAGAATAGATCCTGTGCATCAGGATGCTGTCTGGCTGTAATGTCGGCAGTCCGGATCCTGGCTTCCGCATCTTGAGCGCGGGAATCCCGAGTGTCGACATATTAACTACATCCCGAATAATGTACCATTGCAAGATTCAACACGACAAGGTGCGTACACACGGCTGCAATTATGCATTAAATCGCTGGCAAAATGGTCGCTCAGTGACCATATTGCCAGTAATTTAATGTGCAGCCAGCGATAAATGGCTGGGAGCGCGCTCCCGCGGCCAGCGCTTCATGGTCGCTGGTCGCAGGAGCTTGCTCCTCAGATTCTGCACAAAATTGCAGGTCGCTGGTGCACAAAGCACTGTGCACCAGCGACAAGCGACACTAGCCTCCTGCGCCGGCCGGGTACCCGGCCGGGTACCCGCCCACCCGCCTTGTCACTCACCGCCCACCCGGCTTGTCACTCACCGCCCACCCGACGGAGACACGGAGCCAGCCCCTGCTTCTTGCTCCGGTCTTCCAGCGCGCCGCACACAGCAGCAGCTCCCCCACATCAGCACACTACTACACAGCCGCACTATCCAGTAAGTGCATAGGCTGTAGTAGAGGGCATTGGTGTCGGGCAGCATGATTATGTTCATGCTGCCCATCGATGGTGATTTGCACCATCGGTGGGCAGCATGAGCATTACCATGCTGCCCCACACCAATAGTATCTGAGCAGATTTAAAATGAAGGGGGCATTGGTGTCGGGCAGCATGATTATGTTCATGCTGCCCATCGATGGTGATTTGCACCATCGGTGGGCAGCATGAGCATTACCATGCTGCCCCACACCAATAGTATCTAAGCAGATTTAAAATGAAGGGGGCATTGGTGTTGGGCAGCATGATTATGTTCATGCTGCCCATCGATGGTGATTTGCACCATCGGTGGGCAGCATGAGCATTACCATGCTTCCCCACACCAATAGTATCTGAGCAGATTTAAAATGAAGGGGGCATTGGTGTCGGGCAGCATGATTATGTTCATGCTGCCCATCGATGGTGATTTGCACCATCGGTGGGCAGCATGAGCATTACCATGCTGCCCCACACCAATAGTATCTGAGCAGATTAAAAATGAATAAATAAATAAATGAATAAAATTAATAAATTAATTTTTTTTGGGGGGGGGGAGGGGTTGGGGCAGTGGGGACCGGTGGCAGGGGCCGCACGGCCGTCTTGTGCCCCCACACCCCTGGTGGGAGCGGGGCACTAGCGGCTGCTGCCGCTAGATTATCCTGCCCCTACAAAGATGACCCCTGCTACATCTGTAGGTACTTGTGGATTATCACGGCTCCCATCGCATGCCATCGCATGCCAAATGTAGTGGCATGAGATGGCATGCGATGGGATGCGATTTTAGCCGATTTTTTGTGATCTTTTGAAAAACCGCATGCGATCGCATCGCATACAAACAAATCGCATGCGATGCGATTGCACCCAATTTTGCACTGAAATGCATCCAAATGTCATTTTTCATAGTGTACCACCCTCACTATCAACGTCAACACGAAGCGTGGCGAGCGGACGCGGACACCTGTGAAGCCCGCGAGGGGATGCGGATACCTGTGAAGGTATCCGCGTCCCCTCGCGGGGCTCGCCATGCTTCGGGCTCGCTGCGCTCGCCACACTTCGGGTTGATAGTGGGGGTGGTACACTATGAAAAATGACATTTGGGGGCATTTCACATGTTTCCTACACATTTCAATGCATTTGGATGTATTTCAGTGCAAAATCGGGTGCAATCGCATCGCATGCGATGCGATTTTTTTAGCATACGATGGCCATCGTGGGAGCCGTGATACTCCACAAGTACACCATATACAGACTTCCCACAACCCATGTCAATCATAAATGAATTTAAATAGAGGGTAAAAAAAATCTAGTCAAAATTGCTTTTCATGGAAAATTGCTGGTCCCTCTGAAAAACTGGACACTGAGCAATATATTGCTGAGAAATATATTGCGGAGATATATTGCAAGTACACCGAGCAATATATTGCTCAGCAATATATTGCAAGCAATATATTGCTAGCAATATATCTCCCCTGTGTGTACACAGCATTAGAATGCAAAGCGTAATCTAATATCTTCTGTCGGGGTGCAGTTTATCCTTCTTTAACAATATTTATAGATAGGAATTTCTTAAGGCCGCCATCCACTAATGCAACTTCTTTGAGGTTAGACGTTGCAGCAACCCCTTTGAGCCGCCCCGGGAAGGTCGCATGCGACTCCATTCCCCACTTCAACAGCAATGACAATCTCCGATATGATGCCCACAGGACCGCGGGTCGGAATTGGAGGTTGAAAATTCGCCCCACTGCCTCGGATTTGGTTGAAAAGGCCCCAAATCGCACTAGTGGATGCAGGCCTTAAGAGTTAAGCAAATACTTAATGAGATTTGGGAGATTCCAACTGTGCATCATTCACATTGTTTAACAATTTTGTTCATTGCACACTTAGAAAAGAGAACCTCTGACCCGTATTCTCTTGTTAGTTACAAGCTATTTAAACTGCGTAGTAAAAAAATTATTTTCCGCCCTCCCCTTGAGGAAGCACGTTCAGTATGCATATTGCATAACCAAGCAGCTCTCTGTCTCTCCCTCGCCAGCCTGATACTGCAATACTCCATGCTGGTGTGGTGCTCCTTGCAGAGATGTGGCGTTGGCTGATTAGCATGCTGGTCAGGCTATGTAGCCCGTTTGATCTGCATTCTGCTAATTTGGCCTGGGATGGTGGGATCTTAGATTCTACAAAACCTAATTACTGCCCGGTTGTATACTCAATTAGTGGACCTGACCAATCGGTTACAGTGTAGGTAAAAGGATGAAAGGCATAGTATTGGTGGATCACTTGAACAAGTTTGTTATGCAGTACTGGGTGGCAGCCTGGGGTCTTTTAATTACGATAGGTTATGACTATATGGGATCTTCCCCAGAACCTGTAGACCCAAGTCCACATCATCCAAGAAAACAGAATGATCTCAATTTAAGCCTAATGGTAATAACTGAGTTATCCAGTTATAGCCCTGTTTAGGGGGCCAAGAAATGTCTAGTTTCCGGGCGACAACACATCCAGAATAATCCCCCCAACCCACATGTTATTCCGGATCTAAGGTTTGTTTATCAGGGACATTACCACTGCTAAGTGGATATTCCGTCTAAGACTGGGTACACTCTGTCCAATATATTGTTCCATCAATTACTTATATCATGGACCCATCAGCAGGTGCGTGCCAGCAATATATTCTGTGCACTATATAGTTCATAGATATATTATGTTGGCCTTGCAGCATGGCCGATATATTGCTGCAATGGCCGCCGGTGACATCACAGCTCGGCGGGCATATGTAAATGCTAGGCCAGTTGTGACATCAGGCACTACACATGCGGCCGACGATTGGTGAGTGTGTATGCAATTACCAAGCGTCATGTAGGTCAGTGGAAATAAATACTGGTGTCAGATAATTTGACCTTCACAATATCCTCACTGACATAATGTCGACCATTCTTTTGTGCGTTGATTCTGTACCAAACTCTAAACCGAGTATGGGTCCTAGGGTCGACACATGAAAAAGGTTGACATGGTCAAAAGGTAGACACAAGCAATAGGTCAACATGAAAAAGGTCAACATGAGTTCATTTTTTTGTGTGTGACTATGTTGACATAAGTTGATATGAACACCGTATAAGTGTACCGCGTCCCCTTGCACAGCTCTCTTCGCACGCCATGCTTCGGGCACACTATTATATTCTCCCTCTACTGTATGTCCACATGTCCCATTTCTGGGGAAAAAAACATGAAAAACTCATGTCAACCTTTTTTCATGTCGACCTATTGCTTGTGTTGACCTTTTGCCTGTCGAACAATAGTGGTCGGCCTATTGACTGTAAATCTCTAAACCGTAGCTTAGCTCTAAAATTGTTTTGACAGTCACAATGTTAACATTTTGTCAGTGGGATATTGTGAATGTCAGCATTCTCGTGTCAACGTTAACAATGTCAACATGCTGAACCGTATACGGAATACTAATCATCTATAGCAATTATCTGAAGATATATCTTTAGATGAATTGGGAAGTGTGTTCTCCATACATGCTGCCCAATCAGTTGTGACAAGCGTCTGCCCAGTTGGGCTATCAATCACCGCTGTCTTGTTCAATGGGTGTATGGGTGATTGGCGGATCGCTTGTACGCACAGTGATTTTGGCTGTGTTGCAAAGCCTATGCTATATGTCTGTGAACAACATCGGTAACAGACATATCGCTGGTACACAATGGCCGATCGCCAGCGAACGGCGACATATCGATCAATGTGTACCCAGTATAACAATGCAAGTTTTAGTGATGTCCAGGCTTAACCACAGATGGTTAAATAAAAAAAAACTGAAGTACTCATTAAGCCAACTGTGCTCAAGCACGGATATCGGTAAAAGTGTACCTTGAGGACCGAAGTTGGGAATGCCTGCAATAGACTGTAAATGATAAGGTGTACTTCCCCTATTCCATGTTGTCTGCAGCACCCAGTGCCAACGATGGTAATGCATTCGCAATCAGACTGTGTAATACAATCCAGCTGGTTAAGTACATTATACGCCAACTTTATTAAGAGCCATAGCCTGCATGATAGGTTTGTACCCTAGTGCGGAGTTTTACGAAAAAACCTCCTTCACTCATGGTGCTACCATTATATTGTCCAGCTGCCAGAGTCCTTTAAATACACATTGAGTGACATTTAATAGGATGCGAATTTTAGTCACTTTCCAGAATCGCACCCTATCGCACTTTTCACAATTGCATTTTTTTCTCGGAATACGCATATTTAATGGTTTGCAAAACCTGGGTAAAAAGGTGCGATAAAGTGCGATTGTGTGCGATTGTTAGTCATGAAAATGTGCGATTTTTGTCATGAAAATTTGGGAATTTGAGGAAATGTGGAATTTTTTTTTTTTTTTTAAATGGCGTGAGGTCCCCCCCTCCTGAGCATAACCAGCCCTGGGCTCATTGAGCTGGAGCTGGTTCCAAAAATACGGGGGACAAAAAGCGTTGGGGTCCACCGTATTTCTGAAACCAGCCCCGGACTCTTGGACCGGTCCTGGTTCCAAAAATACGGGGGACAAAAAAAATCTGGGGTTCCCCCATATTTTTGGAACCAGGACCGGTCCAAGAGTCCGAGTCTGGTTTCAGAAATACGGGGGACCCCAACGCTTTTTGTTCCCCGTATTTTTGGAACCAGGTCCGGATCAATGTTTATAAATGTTTAAGACCGGACCATGCACAGATCTCAATGATGGTTCTGGCAAATTCGCCATTAAATATGCGATTTGTATACTTTATAATGGGAAAACATCTGGATGCGAGATCCGGTGTTACTAAAAATCACACCTTCAGAATGTGCGAATTTGCGGCAAAATTCGCATTTTTGTCACTTTTTGCATCTCATTAAATATGCGATTTTGGAAAACCGTGCGATTTCGGCCATTTATGCTGAAAAATCGCCCCCAAAAAAAACAGTTTTCACATCTCATTAAATGTCACCCATTAAATCTAAATATATTTCTCTTCAGTTTTACTTTTATTTTAAAGGGAGTTTCCACAAGTTTTATTAGTATAGTTTACAGCACATCCCCACCCTTCCCTTCCCCTAGTGGGGATCCCCTACATTACGTTCTCCTTCCCCACAGACCGCTTTAGCAGAAGACAATATCACCCACTGGAGATGCTGTGTGTGTGGCTATGAATAGGCGGGTATTTGGCCATTGACCTAATTTGGGTTGATCACTGAAGGCCTTAAGTCACACCTAAAATAAATCAACACGGGGGTGTCGACACAAGCTTAAGGTCGACATGATTTGTTCACTTTTTTTAAACCATGTGCCGACAGGCGTTATTTCATTATCCCATTGTCGACCTAATGCTTGTTGTCCTTCCGACACTGTGGACCTTTCCCATGTCGACCTACTTCAAGTGTCAACCTAAGGCCTGTCGACCTTCAGTAGTCGACCCAATAACTGTAAACCGAATGGGCACATTGCCTCTCATTATCAGAGAACCTCAGCTATCCAGTCTGATAGTGTTCAGTACACTCCCACATCCATGCCAGGTGTATACTACCCATCCTCTGCATTCCTCTTCTGTGCATGGCAACAGTTGCCGGGAGCTCCAGCAGAGTACCCTACCAACAAGACAGTGATACATGAAAGCGAGCACCGACTCTGGTATATATAGATGGTTTGGTTACATATATCCATTAGGTAGAGGAGGATTTTTGGCTTCACATGCTTCCCTCTTTCTCTGGATCAGTGCATTGCGAAGACTAGAAGCAGTTAAATGTCGCAGGCAGGGGAGCGGGATGTAACGTATGAATGGATTTCTGCTGCTGGCGCTGGGAGTGTTGGGACACAAACATTGTGCAGACCAAGCAGTATTGAGACTCGCGTGTCCTTTTGCAGCCGTAACAGCATTAATCTTGTTGAAAGCGCTAAATAATGGCCCTGGTTGTACATGGCTGACAGTGCTGATACTGTGATTTTAGATTTGATAAATAATCCTCAGTCACCCTGGTATAGTGTGCCGGCCTGGTATCTCCCATTAGCAATTTTCAGATTGCTGCAAGTTTATGCAGAACATGGTAGAGATTTGCTGCCACCTAGTGTTGATGAGGCTTTATAACAGGCCATAGATTAACCAGAGGCTGCGTGGGCAGGCATGTAACTTGCAGCACAGCAGCAGCAATCACTCGACAGCTTGCCACCTCTATGGGTGTAAATTGGGACTGCGTATCTAAACTGCTCACACACAAAATGCCCTTTTATTCTCGACATGATCTTACTGTTCTCTGCATTTGTCTGTTTCCACCCGGTGTGTTCCCGCTTACATATAAATGCATCTGCCCTCACATCTCACAGTTAGTCCCTCGTTCTTCCTTTGGCCTTTCCATCTCCTCCACCCTTTCATCCATCGTCTTCCTCTCTTTCTACCTCCTGCCCCTTAATGCTTGCTTGTTACTAACTTGGTGCATAGGTAAGAGAGGGAGGCGTAACAGCGCGGGATCTCTGGACAGCACCATTGAAGTAAGTGTTGAGATGCAGCTGCATGTGACTGTGTGTGTGTGTTTGCTAGCATTACCTCCCACCCAGCTAGTACCCTGTGTCGTGGGGCTAAAGGGATAGCGGCTTACTGTTCTTCCCTCCTCTTGATGTCATTGTGGGGGGGGGGGGGGTTGCAGTGCATGTAATAATCAGGGGAGGCTCCAGAGGAGGGGTTGCCGCAAAGTTCAAATAGGGGAGTCCTTGCAACTCCCGTGCCAAACTGGCTCACTGGCAGTTGGTGTGTTGCCTCTCTTTGTATTTTGGACTGTGCTGCAGCCCATCCTCTGAAGCTGCCACTGGTGATAATGTTGGAGTCTCTCTTATATCTTTGTGTTTTTCTCACAGGGGTCTATCATTAGCAGCCCCCGGCCTCACCAGCGGCTTCCTGCTCCACCACCGCCGCCCCCGGAGGAATACAAGACTCCCAGACCAGCATCCAATTCTTCCTCTTTCCTGGGCTCTCTGTTTGGAAGCAAGAGAGGAAAGGGCCCCTTCCAGAACTTGCCGCCAGCCTCATTGCCAGCCCACCCTATCACACCACCAGGGATTGATGGACCATCCAAAATCCAGGCTCTGCATGCCCAGTACTGCCACAGTCAGGGAATTCTTGCTCAGCCTCCACCTCCATATCACTCCCAGCCTCCACCATCTTCTGCACCACCTCAGCAGCAGCACCAACCACCCCCGCCACCTTCTCATCGCTATCATGTGCCGCCATCGCCAGCTCAGTTTACACTGCAGCGCCCAGGCCAGCAGAAGAGACCACCCGTAGGAGCACCTCCCCTGACCCCCAGCTCTCCACACCCACAGTATACCCTGCACGGCAGGCACCCTTCCAACCAGCCGCAGTCCCCCTTACCCATGTATGGCTCTGTGCCGCAGCATGCCATGACGCACACCTACCCCCAGCACATGCACCAGTCCCAACACTCCATGCAGAAGCAGCCACCCAAGCACTTCGTGTTCAGCCATCACCCTTCTCAGATGCCTCCTCAGCAACAGCGCCCCCAGCAGGCCCCGTACAATCCGCAGCACCCCATGCAGCACAACCAGTCTCCATGCTCCCCCTTATCGCCCATCCCACCACATCCATCTTATCCACCTCTTCCCCCACCATCTCCACACACTCCTCATACTCCCCTCACGCCACACTCCCCTCTCCCTCCAACATCCCCCCTGCCGCAGCATGCCTCCCACCATCCCATGGGGACAAACAGCTCCCAGGGCAACCCGAAACAGAAACCGGTTAACAGGATCAGTACGGTAGTGTGAGAAGACGCCGGCAGACCCTCAGGTGACATGGGGCAGGAGCACGTACAGAAGGTGCAGGATCTGAAGCGAGGGAACAGCATGCACGTGGGGAACTGGCTGAAGGATCCCCGCTGTCCCTTCCCCATCAGAAGTCCTCAGCACCAAGACTAAGCCACAGCTGACCATATACTCTCTCGCTGGAACTTTCTGCCATTTAAAGCAGTGACACACAAAGCCGTCAGTACTGATATATGCATCGTCCTTCCATCTCCTCTGCACGAAAGCTAGTCCTACTAGGTTGGGAGGTGGGTCTTGCTCTAACCCCAGGCTCACCCAGGGCCTGAGAGGAGATGAATATCCAAGATCCATGTGTGTAGTCTTGGTAGGAAGTGATGGTGTAGGGATTGTTGTGCTAACGTGTGAATCGGTTACTTGTATGTGACAAGAGAGAGTCTGCTTGTGCATCGGAGAGAGAATAGGACTTATGGGTCACACCCAACTCTGCTGCTACTGCTATAAGGGCCTGTGAATGTGATGAGAGACGGGCTGCTGGCTGTGGTTACAGAAGGAGCAAGCATGGGCTCTGGAGCAATGCTACCACTTCCCAGTTACTGCGACTTTGAGGCCTGCTCTGTTCCCCCAATCCCGTGCTATTCATGCATTGTGTCAAGAATAGCCCTCTCTTTTATATTCTCTCTCCTATAAACACTCCCCTGTATATTTGTAGTCCAGGGTATAAACCACTAAATCAGGCATGTCCAAACTATGGCCCTCCAGCTGTTGTGAAACTACACATCCCAGCATGCCTTGCCATTGTTTAGCATTGCCAAATAGCAAAACTGTGGCAAGGCATGATGGGACTTGTAGTTTAACACCAGCTGGAGGGCCATAGTTTGGACATGCCTGCACTAAACAATGCAAGGATGGGTCCCCCTTTAGTAACATTAAGAAAAAATGTATATAGGAATAAGAAAATACATTTTGGGGTGTCTTCTGTGCACGACCATTACCGCACAATCATTAAGCAGTCACTGCTTTTTTTTTTAAATCTAAACTATATAAAGAAATCTATATAATCCTTTGTACGAGGTAGTATGTCTGCTTCAGATGTTCTTTCATGTGAAGATTTTTCCGGATGAACGGAAGGGTATCGCAAGAACTGCATTGAATTACCTCAGCAGCACACACCTTAACCACATTCACCCAAAATAAGCCTCGTAGTGTACACAGGCAGAAGAGGCAGCCATTTTGTAAGCTAAACTGTAAGCTCGCTGTGAATCGGTAACCTCGCTGAGGCAGGAGGCACTTCGTACCTCATGATCCATTAATGGAACTAGTTCCTTGTGAACTAATAAGCAAAACCATTGGTTCAGACCACAAAATGGCTGCCTCTTCCATGTATACAGTTCAGAGTCCACTGTAAATCTTCCATTCATAGCCACACCCTAATCAAGGTATAGGCATCTGACGCATTCCTCGGATCCATACTATATGCAATGGCATCTGTAGCTCTACATGCAGTTGCGTGTATAGCTCGGCGCTGAAAGGCAAGGAATATACGGCTTAGATCCCTGCAGGTACCAGTTCCGATAATCTGCAAACGCTGTGGTCTTCCTACTAGATCACTCAATGATATTAAACCTGTAACAGGGATCACTATCTCTCTGTCCACCAAAAGCAATGTAACACCAATGTACATTGAACTAAATGTGATATAGGTTTTAGTGGGAACCAGTACTAATCTGTTATTTATATCTCTTTCCTATGCCACATGTGAGTTCTATTAAATGATAAATATACAGGCACAACATGATCTGCTGCAGGGGGATGTGCCTACAAGGGTGGGCAGAAAGCGTTGGGGACTATATGAAACCTTTACAATAAAGAACTGAGGTAGTAGCTTTATACCATGGAGATTATATCAAATAGTGATTACATTTAAAAAATATTCTCTTGTATTGTACACTACTTGTAGGCAAGTTAGTGCAATAGATAAGGCCAATTCGCAGCTGCACACAACCTCCGCTCTGCCCATATACAGTAGATTTACTATTAATGTCATGTAAAATAGGATTTGTATGTATAGGAATGAATTTTTTAAACCTGTCGTTTGGGCGTGACAGAATTGTTCTCGTATCAACACCCATCTGTGTTCCAAATATCCAAATTTCCCCTGATATAATGAATGTGAAATTGCAGCTAGTTGGGTGGTGCAATGTATGAATTCTTATGGAGAATGTATTTTCCTGTAATATATCTATATATATAAATATATTTTATTTTACCCACATACAATGTAAGGCATACCACACATTTCTTCCTTCTGGCTTTGTCCTATAGGGTATAGCTAGCCAGATATAGGGCCGCATTCAGGTTTACTCGGTCGCAGAGGCACTTGCAGGTGAGGGAAGGGGGCGGGCAGCTGGCTGGTGCAGGGGGGGCGGGCAGCTGGCTGGTGCAGGGGGGACACCCAGCGGGTTTTTTTAAACGTTGAGTGTTCCTCTGCGAACGGAGGTGTGTCGATGCCTGCTCGGGCGGGCGGGTGATGTCACTTGGCGTCAGCACCCGCCCCGAATTCAGCCATCTCCGGCCTAGATAAAAGTTAGTCTAGACTGACTGTTATCTGCAAACGGGGAAAAAAATCATTAGAAGGTCGGCGACCCTCGAACGATTTTTCGCCTGTGCGGCAGCATGCGAGGGAATATGTAAGCGTACGGAGTTTACCTATTTGCTAGGCTGCAAACAGGTCTGAATCGTGCCCATAGGGTTGATTCAGCTGCTTTGTTAGCAAAGCAAAAAAGCACGCATATGGCCAACACCATGCTGAAATGCAGGTGGGCCAGACGCAACCAACTGAAATCCAAAGTGCAGTGTAAAAAGAAAGCGAACATCTGTAGGATACTTGTAAAAGAAGAGCATATTTACCCTACACATAAACTATAGAAATGTATTTGCTCGCCTTTCATGGTTTGTTCCAGACACAAAATAAATTGCTGTCAGGCCCATAGGTCTAAAATCAAAGTTCATCTCTAATACTAAATTCTTCCTCAAAGTTCTAAGCCTGTGAGTGCATTCAAAGAACCTGCATTTGCCTGCAGATGTTACAAACGGCAATTTTTCTTTTGCTGATTTGTATTCTTCATTATTTACCATTCTATGCTTCAAAAAGTCCCGTGTACAGAAGATTTATCTTATATAATGCACTTTAATGTAATGACCTTGTTGTCATCTGCAATTATCCCCATATTCTTTCCTTAGAAGGTCATTCCAATGTACCGTGGCCTGTGTGTGGCTTGTGTAGACCATATAAATACTGTTTTTACTCATCTTGGCGATCTGTAGTATATACATTTAATATTCCTTTGACTACAGTCAGACAAATCTGTGCATATAGGGGTGATTCAGGTTAGCTCGCTGTGAGCCGAATTCGGTCTGAGGACCGATGTTGCAGCTCTGTGCATGCATATGGGCGTATGGGGCAGGATTTGTACTGCTAAATCTAAACTAGCGTCAAAATGAATTCAGAGGCCATTTCTAGAACGAGCGTTTAAACTAGTGGTGTCAAACTCATGGCCCTCCAGCTGTTGTGGAACTACACTTCCCAGCATGCCCTGACACAGTTTTAGCAATCCATTTTATAAAAACTGTTGCAGGGCATGCTGGGACGTGTAGTTCCACGACAGCTGGAGGGCCATGAGTTCGACACCACTGGAACATTCTTAAGATTACTTCCCAGATAGTAATACTGCTTTAAATGAGTCAACTGGCAGTATTATTAGTTGTTAACATAGCCTCTTCTATTGAGGACCATGTTAATAGGCTTAACATGTTGGACTATAACCAAAACTATAACAGACCTAAAAATTAAATAGAAGCGGAACCGGTTTAAGGGGATTTACCACAAAACGTTTGTGTAATATTCTTTAAACATGGTGTTCTTATTAAGTCCAGTAATGAACCGAATAAAAGGTGGCACATATATATGGCTAAGTATTCCTCACCTCTATGAGGTGAAATACGTTCAGTAGCCACTAGAGGCAATTCGACGGACAAAACTAAAGCCATTTTTGCAGGGACACTGTTTCAAACTTGGTAGATATGGAGAGAGGGAAGCTGTGAAGACAGAGATTGGAGGTAGGAGCAGATTGGGGGTGGGGTGGAAAGATTGTGGGCTAAAATGTCACAGCTCAAAGTGAAAGTAAAAACTGTCACAGCTCAAAGTGAAAGTACATTGCAAAAGCTGGCAATTTGAATGGCTTTTAACTAGTTGCTAGTAAAGAGCAATCCCTTACCCTACACACTAAAATGGCCTTTACACAAGAATTGTCTAACGGAAAAAACGTGAACATTTAATATGTATCCGCAAATGTAACTGCGCACAATCTGATTGGATGAGAGCCTCCTTATTGCCGAGCAGACGTTGCCACGGTGGGGTTTTTTTTAATCTAAGACATGGCAGACACTGCTACCCTCGCCACACTAGGTCACTACCTACATAGTACATTACCGCTAGTCATCAATTACATATAAACGTTTGATGAAATGTTGTAGTAATTCTCAGGGTGTCCTGTGGGAGGTGCTGTTTTGTTCAGTATAGACCTTCTGCAGCGATTCTAACTATAAAAATTATATACTCACTATAAATGACTCATTTTAATTTAGACGCCTCAAATTGGAATTACCACTCTGTCCAGTCTCAGAAAGCTCATTAAGACCCAATAGAGTTTGTTATTCTCACAAATGATGTGACATTGGAGTGTTTTTGACGCCTTTGGTCTGTGACACTGTCCAGCAGAGATAGGTGAGGCAGATTCATTCACTATCGTTTAAAAAAAAAAAAAAAGTATTTATTTTTATTCCCACACGGCCAAAAAGTGCCATTTTTTTTTTATTTTTCTCTTTAACTGGGTTCAGTCCCCTTGTGTATGCACATGGCATGCTTGTGGTGTGCTGCTTGCAGGCACAGCACTGCTGTACAGTTCTGGATGTGTGTATAGACTATATATGATAAATATTTCCTATGGAATGGTAATCCAGCCTGTGCCGCGTGGGGGGTGGGAGAGGGCTTTATGGGGAAGTATTGCGCCATTTCTCTGTGGGACAGGTATCTTGTCCTTATTTTCATTTGATTCTATTATTTTTAGGTCTGTTTTTACGCCCAGTTATGGACTGATTTATTTTTGTGTGGGGGTGTGCTTGGGGGCGGGATCCAGGGGTAAATGAAAATCCTATGAAATATATATTAAATCCAGATGTATATATTGTGTATATTTAATGCCACAGAAATGGAAAAAAAAGTCTGTTACTGGTGTGTATTCTATTGTGTCCTTTCTCTTTTTTTTATTCACCTGGTGTCTCGTTTCTGCATACAGTACATCCTATATAATAAAAGGCTTAAGCTGCTCCTCTCCGCTATGGGGGTGTTTTGTGCGCCGGAGGCCACTAGATGGCGTCCGATGGAGCATGTCAAGTGTTGCCCTGTTTGGGTGTGCACAGCCAACTGCGCTGACATAGCTGTTAGGATGTTCTGCTGGTAATGAGTTTATCCTAAAAAAAAATTTTTATGGTTGGTTATCCATTGATGGTGTATACCATGGATGGGGAACCTTTGGCCCTCCAGCTGTTGTTGAACTACACATCCCAGCATGCCCTGCATAAGCTTTAGCATGGCCAAAAAGCAAAACTGCTGCAGGGCATGCTGGGATGTGTAGTTCAGCAACAGCTGGAGGGCCGAAGGTTTCCCATCCCCGGTGTATACAATCTGTAAGAAACCCTGCACAAGTGAACAAACTTGGGGGGTGATTCAGTAAGGTTCAATAAGCAGCATTCGTTCGATGCTTAGTGAGCCCAGAGATGCTGAATCCTCTCAGTACCCTGCGAGTGGAGAGAAATCATTAGATGGTTGCCGACCGTCTAATGTTTTCTCTCCCCTTTGGAAATAAAAGCCAGCCTGAACTGACTTATTTCCTTCAGCATCCTGTCAAGTCTGCTGCCCACCCCCAGCAGGCATTGGCCCACCCATGCTCCCAGGGAATGCCCAGCACTTTCATGGGGACACCCATCAAACGTTGGGCGTTCCCCTCATACCCCCCCCCCATACACACACGCACACACACACACACCCTTCCCTACCCGTGACTGTGGCAGTCACGGAAGGCGTTCGTACAGAGGCCCTGGCATTGCCACATAATCGGTCCCCAGAGTAAATACGCTGGGGAACGATTGATCTTGAATCAGGCCCTTAGTTTGAACTTGCAGCTGACCCCGATCCAGTTATTATCTTGAAGTGCAGGTAAATCTACTATTGTTCATCTGTAAGAAACTCATCAATAGTTTCACCCACGATCATCACCTCTGCTTTCCTGATAAGTAAGCTACAAGCCAATTAGGGCTCGGGTTGAAACTTGTGTCGGGGGGTTGAGCAAAGCTACGTGATCCCACGCTTGGTGAAAAAATATACAAACGATGACGGGAAACTATCATCGATGGTAAAAGAAGTCATAGACCATCGATGATTTCAACCCCTCGAAAGTCATCTCTAAGGAAAAAGTGTAGAAAGTACTGGCCAATGAGTTCCTGTCAGTTTTTATTTTTCAAACAGCCTGTCACATGGCAGGAGCTGATTGGGTTGGTATTTGATTTCTCTTCAAGGCACACAGAATATAGACCCCGGAAACCTTTTAAAAATATATAGTTCATTTGTTGCCAATAGCAACGTATATTCTTGAAAAATGCTTGCTAACATAACAGCTCCTTGGAGAAGGTTTGACAAATCTCCCTGGTGGCCAATTAACTGAAGAGTGTAAAGGTGTATGGTCCGATTGAGTACTCGCGTTAATGATGAAATGTGTTGCTTTGGGCAAGCAGGAGGATTTCATTGCATGTCTATCGCTATTTCTCTAACGTCCTAGGGTATACTGGGGTTCAGGTAGACAATGGGGTATAGATGGGTCCAAAGGAGCCGGTGCACTTTAATAAAAATTAACATCCTGTGTGCTGGCTCCTCCCCTCTATGCCCCCTCCCACAGCCCAGTTTAGAAAAAAGTGCCCTACGGGCCGGTAGCACACTCTGGAGCTCCAGAGTTTTTACGTTATTTTTCTATTTTTATTTTTTACTTTTATTTTGCAGCAAGCTGAGCTTACTGCTGTACTGATGGAGGGACACGGCACCAACCTCTTACAGGGTTAATGGTCCGTGTCCTGCTGCCGGGGTTTGGTCCCGGACGGTGATGTTACCGCAGTCATTAAGGACTGACGAGCACACCATCAGCCCGCCGCCCCATCAGAGTGACGGAGAACGGCGGCAATAAGTCTCCCTTTAATAGGGATTCTTGTAGCCGCGGCGGCGTGTATTTTACACAGAGCCGCGCCATGTTGGGGGCGGAGCCTCCCGGAGAGCGCGAAAAAGCAGCAGCAGCCGGCGCCATTACAGCTTGCTGAGGGCACCGCGACGACGCAGCAGAGACCGTACAACAGACTGGTAACACAGTGGGGTTGTGGGGGTCCGTGGGTGCTTGTATAGTGCCACACTTTTGTCCTCTGTAGGACAAAACTGCGATTGTTGTTAGCCCGGGTGCCTACCTAACGCCCAGCTAAGGGCTTGTGTGCTGGCTCTCTCTCTCTGTCCCTTCTCACTGCTTGGGGAAGAGACAGTTGCTCTGTGGGTGCAGATAGTCTTATAAAAGCTTTATATACTTTCCGACAGCATGGCAGGGAAGAAGTCTGTATGTCAGTCATGCCACACAAAATTCACCCCCCTGGTGGAGGGGTCTCTTGTGTGTGAAAGCTGTATGCCACCTGAGCAGGGTACTAGCAGCCAGGAGCCTGCTTGGTTGGATTCCATTAAGGGAATGATGTCTTCTATTTCTTCTGAATTAGCTGTGGCTAGACAGGAGAGACATGATTTACAGAAGTCTGTGGCTGATCTTAGAGCTACACCTGCTGCTCAAAGGCCACCTAAGCTTCTTCCTCAAAAGCGCTCTTTGCCTGCTCTGCTTGGCACAGACACTGAAGATGAGGAATTAGAGGAGGATGAAGTAGATATTCCTGAGGTAGTTGAGGAATCTCACTCTCAAGGGGTGGATGCTCTCATCTTTGCTATTAGAGAGGTCCTAAATCTTCCTGACAAGGAAGAGGAACAGACAGAACTAATGTTTTTCTCTACAAAAGAAAAATCCTCTGTCACTTTTCCTGTCTCTACAGAGCTTAATAGGAAATTTCAACAGTCCTGGGCTCACCCAGAAAAGAGATTTCAGGTGCCTAAAAGGTTCCGATCTATTTTTCCTTTCCCTCCCGAGGATAGGAAGTTGTGGGAGACCCCACCGGCAGTGGATACATCACTATCCAGGCTCTCTAAAAAGATAGTGCTCCCAGTCCCCGGGGCAGTATCTTTGAAAGATCCAGCAGATAGAAAGCTGGAAACTACATTAAAGGCTATTTATGTGGCATCTGGGGCAACTCAGAGGCCAGTTATTGCAGGTTGTTGGATAACCAAGGCCATTAGCAAATGGGCTGAGGCAATTCAGGCTGACTTACAAGAGGATAACCCTCAAGTGGATATGCTTACTCTGTTGAGGCATATCCAGGAATCTGCGGATTTCTTATGTGAAGCGTTAAAAGAGATTGGCGTGGTGGCAGCTCAGACAAACACGATGTCTGTTTCCGCCCGCAGAGTCTTATGGTTGCGACAATGGGCGGCCGACCCAGAGTCTAAGAGGGGTGTAGAGGCTTTACCTTTCACCGGGGAGGCTCTATTCGGTGAAGAACTAAATAAGTGGATTTCACAGGCAACTGCTGGGAAGTCCACTTACTTGCCGTCTGCCCCTCCACCCCCGCGGAGAAATTATTCAGGCCCCTCCTTGCAGTCCTTTCGGACCGCGAGGTTCAGGTCCAGAGGCCGTGGAGCCTCAAATGCAGTAAGAGGCACAAGAGGCAAGTCCCACAGAACCCAGTCAGCAGTCCTGCCCGATCAGGCTCACACCTCCACTCAGGAAAAGCCCTCAGCATGACTGTTCTCTTCCTCAAGGGGGGGACATTCCAGTGGGAGCACGTTTACAACATTTCAGTCCGGTCTGGCGGGCGTCTGCCCTGGACCCCTGGGTGCTAGAAATAGTGACTCAGGGATACAGAATAGAGTTTGCCTCTACCCCGCCTCAAAAATTCTTCAAGTCAGCCTTACCAGCTTCACAAGAATCTCAAAGGAACCTTCTGGAGGCGGTTCGGAAACTAATAGATCAGGCTGTGGTAATTCCAGTACCTACCCATCTCAGGGGAAAGGGATACTACTCCAACGTGTTCGTCGTACCCAAACCAGACGGTTCGGTACGCCCTATACTGAATCTTCGGTTTCTGAACATGCATCTCAAGACTTTCAAGTTCAAGATGGAGTCCTTGAGGGCGGTCATTTCGGGATTGGAGGAAAAGGAGTTCTTGGTGTCGTTAGACATAAGAGATGCCTACCTTCACATCCCGATATGGCCGCCACATCAGGCCTATCTTCGCTTCACGATTCTAAACGACCACTACCAGTTCAGGGCTTTGCCGTTTGGCCTGTCCACAGCCCCTCGGATATTCACGAAGGTCATGGCAGAGATGATGCTTCTACTCCGCCGGGCCGGAGTGAATATTGTGCCATACCTGGATGACCTTTTAATAAAGGCCCCCACCAGAGAGTTACTGGAGGAGAGTGTCAGCACCACCTCCAGGATCCTGTCGACACACGGATGGATACTGAATCTAAAGAAGTCGCAGCTGGTACCATCTCAAAGACTTCTCTTCCTAGGGATGATACTAGATACGGTGGCACAGAAGGTCTTCCTGCCAATGGAGAAGGTTTTGGCCATCCAAAGGATGGTGCGGTTGGTTCTGAAACCGCGCAGAATATCTGTCCACTCCTGCATACAACTACTCGGGAGGATGGTAGCAGCATACGAAGCGATTCCCTACGGACGCTTCCATGCGAGGACTTTCCAACTGGACCTCTTAAACAAGTGGACGGGTTCTCACCTCCACATGCACTCCTTGGTCACTCTGTCATCGGAAATGAGAGTCTCCCTCCTGTGGTGGCTGAAGTCATCCAACCTTCTAGAGGGAAGGAAGTTTGGAATTCACCCATGGGTACTCCTAACAACAGATGCCAGCTTGAAGGGTTGGGGAGCAGTAACTCAAGGAGTTCACTTTCAAGGTCTATGGTCAGAGCAGGAGGCCTCTCTCCCCATAAACATTTTGGAACTAAGAGCAATACATCAGGCCTTACTACAGGCCTCCGATCTGTTGAGAGGAAAATCAGTTCAAGTCCAATCGGACAATGTCACGGCAGTGGCATATATAAATCGCCAAGGGGGCACAAAAAGCAGGTCTGCCATGAGAGAAGCGGCAAAAATCCTAAGGTGGGCGGAAAACCACGCAGAGGCCATATCGGCCATCTTCATTCCGGGAGTACAAAACTTACTAGCGGATTATCTCAGCAGACACACTCTACACCCAGGGGAGTGGAGTCTACACCCTCAGATTTTTCAAATGCTGGTGGACAGGTGGGGGCGTCCTCAGGCAGATATGATGGCCTCACAAATGAACAAGAAGCTTCCGAGGTATTGCTCTCGAACGCGGGATCCTCTGGCAGTGTCGGTGGACGCACTGACGGCGCCATGGCCCTTCAGTTTCATTTACCTATTCCCCCCCATCCCATTGATCCCGAGAATTCTCAAGAGGATAAAACGGGAAAGGGTTCTGGTGATCTTCATCGCCCCATATTGGCCGCGCAGGACCTGGTTTGCGGACCTTCTGTCCCTGTCTCTGGAAGACCCTTGGCCTCTGCCACATCGACCAGATCTTCTGCAGCAAGGGCCGTTCATTTATCACGACTTACGTCGGCTAAATTTAATGGCGTGGAGATTGAAAGGGAAATCCTAGCAAGAAAAGGCATCCCAAGTGCCGTTATTCCGACTATGCTCCAGGCGAGAAAAATGGTCACTTCAAAGCATTACTACAGAATCTGGAAGCGGTATGTCTCTTGGTGTGAAAGCCATAGATTTTCTCCTTCGGAATTCAAATTGGGAAGATTCCTTAGATTTTTACAGGCTGGTGTTGATCTGGGCCTTAGGCTAGGATCCATCAAGGTCCAAATCTCTGCACTGTCTATATTTTTTCAGAGACAGTTGGCGACTCTCCCAGAGGTGCAGACCTTCATCAAAGGGGTCCTACACATCCAGCCACCCTTCAAAAGTCCGGTGGCGCCTTGGGATCTAAACCTCGTTTTGGAGTTTCTACAATCATCCTGGTTCGAGCCTTTGAAGACAGCAGAAATAAAGTTCCTTACTTGGAAAACGGTTCTGTTATTGGCGTTAGCATCTGGTAGAAGAGTCTCCGAGCTGAGCGCACTATCTTGCAGAAGTCCATATCTAATCTTTCATGCAGACAGAGCTGAGCTGCGTACAGGGCCGAAGTTCCTCCCGAAGGTGGTCTCGGCTTTTCATATTAACCAGCCCATTGTGGTTCCATCGGTTACTACTGGTTCTTCCACCCCTAAATCTTTGGATGTGGTCAGAGCCTTGAGGACTTACGTTTCTCGAACAGCGCGTACAAGGAAGTCTGATGCTCTTTTCATTCTATATGATGCTAGAAAGATCGGATGTCCAGCGACAAAGCAGTCCATCGCCAGATGGATTAGATTAACTATTCAGATGGCTTATTCGCAGGCCTCGATTCCTGCTCCGGCCTCCATATCCGCTCACTCTACCAGGTCGGTGAGTGCCTCGTGGGCGGCTGCTCGGGGGACTTCATTACTACAGTTGTGTAGGGCAGCCACCTGGTCGGGGAACAATACCTTTGTACGGTTTTACAGTTTTGATACTCTGGCATCAGAGGATCTACAGTTTGGAAATTCGGTTTTACAGGGACCTCAGCACTCTCCCGCCCGTTGTGGGAGCTTTGGGACGTCCCCATTGTCTACCTAAACCCCAGTATACCCTAGGACGTTAGAGAAAAGGGGATTTTGATTACCTACCGGTAAATCCTTTTTCTCGTAGTCCGTAGGGTATACTGGGCTCCCACCTCTGTGCTTCGTTCTACTGTTTGGCGTGTTTGACTGACTGGTTTCGTCAGTGTTATGCTGTTGGTAGTTAAAGTTAAAGTTATTCCTCCTCTCATAGTATGACCGTCTCCTTCGGGCACAGTTTTCTAAACTGGGCTGTGGGAGGGGGCATAGAGGGGAGGAGCCAGCACACAGGATGTTAATTTTTATTAAAGTGCACCGGCTCCTTTGGACCCATCTATACCCCATTGTCTACCTGAACCCCAGTATACCCTACGGACTACGAGAAAAGGATTTACCGGTAGGTAATCCAAATCCCCTTTTTACCTTCATCAATGCTACATAGACCAATAGATTTTATTTTATTTGGCATTGTCCTTAAGCCGGCCATACATCAGAAAGACCGGTCTTACAATAATGATTGTGTCCAATTTCCCTTAAACTCCCCGGCAGTCCTTGGTGGTTTTTGGACACACAATGTACTCACATTCTGTCATTCAATCCATCTGCTGTATGATTGAAGCTTCATTTAAATAGGGGGCTGGCCTACTAGGATCAAAAGGATAGGAGTACCAAAAATCAAATTTTTTAAATTTAATTTACCAACTACCAATCTGCTGACATCTGCTGTGTTAGGCCATTATTAAATAGCCCAAATGCAGCAATCCTCTGAAAACTGTTTTCATAGTGACAGAATTGTGCAAAAGGACGTCCACCGCTCTCTTCAGCCGCTCGCCAATCTGCCGCTTGGAAACTTCTGTGGCTCCCAGCATCTTCACTGCCACGGGCCGCCCGGAAGCTGTACCTCTCTTCTCTGCTAGTCAGGGAGGGAGTGTCACATGATTGTAGGAACCATCTAAAGACAAATTGCATGTGCTTAAAAGTACATGCAATCTGCTCCCAATCCTAACTGATCTTAAGGCCCCCATACACTATGCGATTTGGTCCCGATTTCACCAGATTCAGATGGATCAGGCAGTGAAATCGGACCAAATCGCAGGTATAGACACTCGGTTCGACCCAATGTGCGGTCCCGTGCGCATCGGGTCAGAGTCGGGAGGTCGGACCGGCTGCACACAAGATTTGCTAAATCTTATGTGCAGTCGGGCAGGGGACACAGGCGGCGGATGCTGGCGAGGGAGATGGGCAGGGGGAGCCGGAGCAGGGAGCTGTCCATGCTCCATCCGGTGAAGGGAGCAGGGGGGGGGGGGGGAGACGCTTCTAGTAGCGCAGAGGCAGCAGACGCTGTGGGGGACACAGGCGGCAGTAACGTAGAGGCAGGCAGCGGGAGCTGTCAGCGCTGGAGAAAAAAAAAGCCCATACAATGAATGGGCAGACTGTGATTGGCTGAGCGCTCTCAGCCAGTCAGCAATTGGCTGAGAGAGTGCTCAGCCAATCACAGGCCGCCCATTCATTGTATGGGCTTTTTTTTTCTCCAGCGCTGACAGCTCCCGGCTCCCCCTGCCTGCCTCTACGTTACTGCCGCCTGTGTCCCCCGCAGCATCCGCTGCCTCTGGGCTACTAGCAGCGCCCCCCAGCCACCTCGCAGCGTCCTCCACCCGCCACCTGGATGCCCCTTGCCCTCAGCTCCCTCCACCTTGTAGCTCCCTGGGAGTTGCAAATGATACATCGCATGCGATGTATCATTTGCAAAACTTGGCACATCAGTGCCTAATCGTGTGTCCCCCTCCCGGGGAGCTGCAGGGGGAAATCAGGTCCGACTTGTCCTTAGGACAAGTCGGACTAATGTATGGGGGCCTTTACATGCAGCACGTCAGATCAGAGGACCAATTCTCCAATCTCCCAGGGACAGAATTGTATGATTGTGTGCACATGATGTCCATACAATCCATTGAGATTGTATGATTGGGTGCAATGTCTTTCTGATGTATGGCCACCTTTAAGGCTGTCATACACTACGTGATTTAGGACCAATTTCACACGATTTCTGGAGGATCGGGCAGAGAAATCGGGTGAAATAGGCCCATTTTGCGTAGTGTATGACATTCGATCTGATATATGGATAAATCTTTTGCGCAGATCCAGGATAGCAGCAGGCGGGGACCGGCGAGCAGGGTCTGGGGTAGTGACAGGCGGATCCAGAGAGCAGGGTACAGGGTAGCGGCGGGAGAATAGAAAATAATTCTATTCAAAAGACTGGGCAGCTGCTGATTGGCTGAGATCTCAGTCAATCAGCAGCCCCCCCAGTCTTTAGAATAGGATTTTTTCCATGGTCTCCCCGCTACCCTGGACCCTGCTCTCCGGTCCCCGTCTGCCGCTATCCCGGACCCTGCTCTCCTGCTGCAACCCCGCCTGTAGCTCCCCTGGGTTACATGTGATATCGATCCAAGGGCCTAAATCACATCCGGGGGCCTTTAGAGTTATTTATTTACAGTATTTACAGTTTGTTATATAGCGCAGCATATTCCTTTGCGCTTTACAACCATATGGAATAATTAAAAAATGAAAGGCTTGTAGGATAGACTGTGGATAGAGACATTATACAGGTTTCTTTACAGTAAGTTTTTTTTATGGAAAAAGTTTTTATGCAAAGAATACTATGTAAAACAATCATTCATATTATGCAATGCTGTACTTTGAAGGGATCATAGGACAAACATACAATGGGATTGTCCTGTCCAAATGATTTTACAATCGGAAGGTGCCCATACACGGTACAATTGCTGGGTGCGACGAGATGCGCGCTCCCGTACACATGTCATCGCACAGCTCAATAAGTATCTGCTGCACATAGTTTTTGTACTAGATCTCATTGCATTGCAAAACATATGCAATGTGATGCGATCTAGTCCAAATGGCATACAATAACTGTACCGTGTATGGGCACCTTAAGACGTGTGGGAACCGTTACTACGACAAATAAATAATGCTTGCAACGGATTTCCGGGAAGATTTTCGGTTTTATCCTGAAAAACAAAATTCCGACAAGACGTAATCCCAGGAGACTACTAGCCAGAATAATCTAGCAAATGTGTTTGTACAGTCTCAGCTGTTTAAATTACACGAATGCTCACACATACTGAGCAAGAGTGATGATTGGTGCAGCCACGTCGCCGGGGACCTGATGCGCTGAGAGGGATTATTTGGCATTCCTGAAACTACTGAGTGAAGGTAAAGGTCGACAGGGCTTACATCGACACATGAAATAGGTCGACAGTCAAAAGGTCAACGTGAGTTCTCCAAATTTTTTGTACCAAATTTTTATGTAAGTAGCCACTGAAAGCAAAACCAGCCCCAATAAGTTTTTCAAATACATAAATAGTAATCAAATAATTAAGGAGAACATAGGCCCATTAAACCGATATCAATGGAAAAAGTTCAGAAATGGGACAAACAAGCCGGAACGACCGAGGAAATAATATTGCGGCTCAGCAAAATCAAAACCAACAAATCATCAGGGCCAGATGGGATCCATCCTAGGGTACTAATGGAATTAAGGGAGGAACTAGCGACCCCTCTGCATTACATCTTTGATAATTCACTGTCATCAGATAAGGTACCAATAGACCGGAGATTAGCAGAGGTAGTGCCTATATTCAAAACAGGACAAAGATCCTTATTCTGGTTGGTTCGGATGGATGCGTATTTGCGGACTGGAACCGAGTGTTCTTAGCCCCGCCTTCCGTACGGATCGCTCACACTGTCCGAATGCGGTAAGACGCCGACCGAACAGACCGCGAGTGGATTTTCCATGTGAACACCTACTCCATCTGTGAGAACCTCCCCCATCATTCGATCGTTGCCGACCATCAAATGCTGGACCGAGTGGTCAGGCAGCACCGAGTGCTCCAGACCACTCGGGCATTTCTCTGTGCAAACTCAGGGATATGGGCGGGCAGCTGACATCCGTCTATGTCATATGTCCGCCCCCACACGTGCGTCACGGCCGCATTACCATACGTACGCCCAGCGGTTTCATGGGAACGCCCATGAAATGCGGGGCGTACGTATATGGTAATGAGCCCAAAGAGCCCCTCACGCCCCTCTCCACCCCCTGTTCGGATTGTTCCAACCGATCGTTTTCTGTACAGAATTCACGCCGTATTCGGACGTGTGCGGCGTTGGCACATGCGCAGATACACCTCTGCACATGCGCAAACACCAAACATCGGCCGTCCGTACACATTCGGAGCCATACGGAGGGAGGATCCCGCTAATTACAGACCTGTGAGTTTAACATCAATAGTGGGTAAACTATTTGAAGGATTTTTAAGGGATGGTATCCAGGAATATTTAGATCTTCATAGTTTACTCAGTAATAACCAGCATGGGTTTCGTGAAAAATTGTTCATGCCAAACTAATCTACTAGGTTTCTATGAGGAGGTTAGCAAAAACCTCGGACACGCTGTAGATGTGATTTTCCTAGATTTTGACAATCTAGATGAGTGGGCAATAAAGTGGAAGATGAGATTCAATGTGTGCTAGTTATAACCTTAGCGGGCGCCGTGAAACTACACAAGTACCCTTGAAAAGGATCTAGGAGTCCAACTAGACAACAAACTGGGGTGTAGTGCTCAATGTAATATAGCAACAAAAAAGGCCAACAAAATTCTAGCATGTATTAAAAGGGCATGGAAACTAGGGAATAATGGAAACGGAATTATGCCATTGTACAAAGCATTGGTTAGACCGCACCTCGAATACGGAGTACAATTCTGGGCCCCACACTATAAAAAGGACATCATAGAATTAGAAAAAATCCAAAGAAGAGCAACAAAGCTTATTAGGGGAATGGAGAATTTAAGCTACGAGAAGAGATTAAGCCAGGCATGTCCAAAGTCCAGCCCGGCCCGTGCTGTCATTTCAAGTGGCCCGCAGCCTCCAGCCAGAAGCGGGTGGAGTATCAGATGCGGGACACACAGCACTAAAGGTGGGGCCCCAGCGAGAGTGCCTTTACCTTGCTGTCTGCAGCAGTAAGGAGGTGCTGGCCGCCACAGTGAGATGTGTTTGGCGTCTTTCGGGTGAGTATGCATCCAACCCCAGCAGCTGCAATTGTATATCACCCTCCTCCACAATCACAGTGACAGCCGTGTGTGGGGAGGGGGGGGCTTGCTCCCGTAACATGCAGAGAGGAGGAGGGCGGCAGCGGAAGCCTAAGCATCGCCTGTCCTTGCAGTTCCTGCTTTGCCTCTCCATCCTCTGGCTCACACAAGGGGCTGGGAAACACAGAGAAGGGGGGGGGGAGCAGAGTGGGGGACATACAGTGAATGGAGGCAGTGATGGACATTCAGAGAAGGGGTGGCAGGCTGTGGGACAGAGTGAATGGGGCAGAGTAGGGGACATTATGAATGGGAGTCATACAGTGAATGAAGGCAAATTGGGGGACATACAGTGAAGGAGGGTCAGGCTTTGGGACATACAGGCAATGGAGGGTCAGGCTTTGGGACATACAGTGAATGGAGGCAGTGATGGACATTCAGAGAAGGGGGACAGGCTGGGGGACAGAGTGAATGGGTGCAGAGTGGGGAACATACAGTGAATGATGGACATCCAGTGAAGGAGGAGCAGGCTGGGGGACATACAGAGAAAGATGGTCAGGCAGGGGAATATACAGTGAAGGGGGCATACAGAGAAGGGGGGGCAGGCTGTGGGACATAGTGAATGGGAGTCATACAGTGATTGGGGGACATACAGTGAAGGAGGGTCAAGCTTTGGGACATACAGTGAATGGAGCAGTGATAGACATTCAGAGAAGGGGGGACAGAGTGAATGGGTGCAGAGTGGGGAACATACAGTGGAGTAATAGCAGGCTGGGGGACTTACAGAGAAAGATTGTCAGGCAGGGGAATATACAGTGAAGGGGCAGGCTGGGGATGTACAGTGAATGGGGCCAGAGTGGGGGACCATTCTGATGTGATTAATGATTCAAAGAATGTCAGGCTGAATGGTCGGCCCCCCACATTTTCACCTCACCAAAACTGTCCCTCATCGCAAAAAAGGTTGAACACCCCTGGATTAAGCAATTTGGGACTATTTACACTAGATAAGATGTGTTTATGGGGGGATATGCTCAACATGTATAAATATATTAGGGATATAAGGAACTGTCAAACACCCTTTTTTCTGCTAGAAAGGAATCTAGGACGAGAGGGCACGAGGTTAGATTAGAAGAAAAAATATTTTGTTCATCTAGAAGAAAACAATTCTTTACGGTCAGAGCAGTCAAACTTTGGAACTCTCTTACTGGAGAACGCTCTTCGTATGGCTCGCTGCGTTCAATATACTTCGGGCACGGTGCTTCGATGCGCTCATCACACTATTATATTCTCCATGCCCTAGTGCAGTGGTAGCCAACCCTAGCCCTCAAGAGCTTCCAACAGTTCACATTTTCCAGACAACCTAGCTGCTGCACTCATTAATCACTGACACATTTTAAAAGATACACAGATGGAGCTAATTAGCTCATTTGTGATTCTGTTAGGAGACCTGCAAAACATGCACTGTTGGTAGCTCTCGAGGACTAGGGTTGGCTACCCCAGCCCTAGTGGATGGTAGGGTATGAAATACCACCTGCGGTCAGAAGTTGGCTAAAAAAAAAAATGTGAAAAACTCATGTCAACCTTATCATTGTCGAATGTGTCGAGCTTCCGACCCTGTCAAACTTAGCCATGTTGATCTATTTCATGTGCCCACCTAAGCCTTGTCGACCTATAGTGGTCGACCCTCATAGTGTCGAACTAGCGACCGTATCCCGGTAAAGCAAGGAATAGAACAGCTGATCAACTAAGCTCTTTAAATCAGTGCTTGGAAACCATAGACAACGCTTAGGGTGAAATTTGGTAAGAAATCTCCAGGGTTGTTGTTTTTTAAAGTGGCAATCATTTACACTTCAAAATCAAACTGGTTTTACAGTGTAAATGATTGCCGCTTTAAAAGAAAGAAAAAAACCTGGAGATTTCTTTCCAACGTTCTCACTTTCTGAATCTCTCATGCTATTAAATTCCCCCTTATATTCTTAAGCCTCACACTGTGGGGGAAATTTACTTGATAAGAGTTCTATTTCACTTGGACAACCAATCAGAACCTACTTATTTATTTAGCACCTTCTAGAAAATAATAGATAGAATCTAATTGATTGTCCATAGCAAACTTCCCATGTGAAATAGAACTCCCATCTTAGTAAATTTCGGTACTTGTGGATTATCACGGCTCCCATCGAATGCCATCGCATGTCATATATAGTGGCATGCGATGGGATGCGATTTTTGCCGTTTTTTAAAGTTTTTTGACAAAATTGCATCGCATGCGATTTTTAACAGAAAAGCATCCAAATGTATTGAAATTAGTATGAAACATGTTCAATGGCCCCCAAATGGTATTTTTGAGGCTGTACCACCCTCACTATCAACGCGAACCCGAAGCGTGGCGAGCACAGCGAGCCCGCGAGGGGCGGCGGTACGTGTCCTACGACCTTTTCATACCCCACTATCCACGTCGGCGTGGAGTTGAGAATAGATAGTGTGGCGAGCGCAGCGAGGCGAGCGGACGCGGACACCTGTGAAGCCCGCGAGGGGACGCGGATACCTGTGAAGGTAATCGCGTCCCCTCGCGGGGCGCGCTGCGCTCGCCACGCTTCGGGCTCGGTGGCTCGCTGCGCTCGCCACACTTTCTATTTTCAACACCATGCCGACGTGGATAGTGGGGGTATGAAAAGGTCGTAGGACACGTACCGCCGCCCCTCGCGCACTCGCCACGCTTCGGGTTCGCGTTGATAGTGGGGATGGTACAGCCTCAAAAATGCCATTTGGGGGCCATTGAACATGTTTCATACTAATTTCAATACATTTGGATGCTTTTCTGTTAAAAATCGCATGCGATGCGATTTTTTCATGTACGATGCCCATCGTGGGAGCCGTGATACTCCACAAGTACCTAAATTTCCCCCTAAGTTTCTCTGCAGCAACCTTCACTAGCTCACCATCTGCGTAACAAGAAAACTATGAACTAAAGGGTGTACTCCGTGTACACTCTGCACCCAATTTTGATAATTTCCTAAAAGAGAATGTAAACCACACTGGCATTAAGAAAACAAATAAAGGCTAAAAGCTCATAGTCCCAACCTTCCAGAAACCTGGGAGCAGGAAGGAGAAGAAATTATTTTGCGCAGGGACTTTGCTTCTGGGCACTAATTACCATATATCAGGACTTCTTCAGGACTTTTTAATTACCTTTGATTAAATGACCTAAATTACTATACTGTATGGACTTCACAGCGCAGCAGAGAAAGTAGATACTGGTCAAGTTTAGCGTAAAGCTGTCCTGGTCAGGACAAAGACCCCAAATATGGACTGTAGATCCTACATTGGGTCAGCTGGGAGGAGTACACCGTGGTGCATAAATAATAGCAATTGGAGTTCGGTGCATGATTATAAAGGTGGCCATACACTACTGCGATTTCTTGCAGTGTGCGGCCAGCCCTTACCCCGTGAGCCCCGGGACGCATGTGATCCATCACAATTTGTTGTGATGGATCACATGCAACCATGCTCCCCAGCCGGCCGCCGGGAGGGTGGTTGGGCGTCCAGCAGGTCCGACCACCACTTCAGGTCCAATGCTTACGGGACCTCACATTGGCAGCTCGATTCATCAGAATCGGCCCAGTGTATGTGGCCTTAAGAGCTGGGCCGGTGGCACCGGAGCGCCCCGGGGGGGGGGGGCTCACACGCCTGGGGTGTGTGTGTGAGTAGCCGCGGGTAAAGCCGCTGCGCCAGTCTCCGGGGGGGGAAATACAGCGACCTAGTGGCTCCACAGGGGGGGGGGGGGGTTGCTCACCTCCATTCTGCTCCCTCCAGGAAGGGGGGAGATGCAGCGGTGGCCAAAAGGCTCCACGGGGGGGGGGGAGTGTTGCTCATCTCCATCCTTCCTCCCACCGCGTCACTCCAGGGGAGGAGAAGCGGCGGCGGTCGAGTGGCTCCACAGTGCCACATCCTGCTCCCTCCTGCCGCCTTCCAGTGGCCGGTGCCCCAGGCAGATGCCTAAAGCTGCCTAGTGGTGGCGCTGGCCCTGCTTAAGAGTTGTACAGTGACAGAAATAAATAAGTAATATGAGGGATAATGGAGCTCCCAATAAAGGAGACACATCCCGTATCATCGCTGTGGGAGATTGGCCATCACTGTGAGAGCTGCTGACCATGCCTCCTGCCCCCACTGTCTCCCTGAATAGATGCTGTGTGTACAGCATCTATTCACTGCACTGACATGGGGGATTCCTAACTGCAGGACCCTGTCGGCCTCAGGTGGGACTGTCCCACAAAAACAGGACTAGCCCACAAAAATCGGGACAGTTGGGACATAAGCCTAACTTCCCCTCCATCATCCTAAACCTAACTTTTCCCCTAGTGCCTTACTCTAACCCTTTGCCTTGACCATCATTTCCCCTAGTCTAGTGCCTAACTTCCTTTCACACAGTCTATGCCTAACCCTCCCCTCCCAGCCAAAGTCTAGCTATAAACCCTCCCTCCCGTAGCCTAACCGTTATTTCCCCCTAGCGCCTGACCCCATAATTTCCCGTAGCGCCTGACCCCATAATTTCCCCCCTAGTGCTGGCCCCATCATTTCCCCTAGCACCTGACCCCATCATTTCCCCCTAGCACCTGACCCCATCATTTCCCCCTATCGCCTGACCCCATAATTTCCCCCTATCGCCTGACCCCATCATTTCCCATAGCACCTGACCCCATCATTTCCCGTAGCGCCTGACCCCATCATTTCCCGTAGCACCTGACCCCATCATTTCCCGTAGCACCTGACCCCATCATTTCCCCTAGCACCTGACCCCATCATTTCCCCCTAGCGCCTGACCCCATCATTTCCCCCTAGCGCCTGACCCCATCATTTCCCCCTAGCGCCTGACCCCATCATTTCCCCCTAGCGCCTGACCCCATCATTTCCCCCTAACGCCTGACCCCATCATTTCCCCCTATCACCTGACCCCATCATTTCCCCCTAGCTCCTGACCCCATCATTTCCCCCTAGCGCCTGACCCCATCATTTCCCCCTAACGCCTGACCCCATCATTTCCCCCTATCACCTGACCCCATCATTTCCCGTAGCACCTGACCCCATCATTTCCCCTAGCACCTGACCCCATCATTTCCCCCTAGCGCCTGACCCCATCATTTCCCCCTAGCGCCTGACCCCATCATTTCCCCCTAGCGCCTGACCCCATCATTTCCCCCTAGCGCCTGACCCCATCATTTCCCCCTAACGCCTGACCCCATCATTTCCCCCTATCACCTGACCCCATCATTTCCCCCTAGCTCCTGACCCCATCATTTCCCCCTAACGCCTGACCCCATCATTTCCCCCTAGCTCCTGACCCCATCATTTCCCCCTAGCTCCTGACCCCATCATTTCCCCCTAGCGCCTGACCCCATCATTTCCCCCTAGCGCCTGACCCCATCATTTCCCCCTAGCACCTGACCCCATCATTTCCCCCTAGCTCCTGACCCCATCATTTCCCCCTAGCACCTGACCCCATCATTTCCCCCTAGCACCTGACCCCATCATTTCCCCCTAGCACCTGACCCCATCATTTCCCCCTAGCTCCTGACCCCATCATTTCCCCCTAGCTCCTGACCCCATCATTTCCCCCTATCACCTGACCCCATCATTTCCCCCTAGCTCCTGACCCCATCATTTCCCCCTAACGCCTGACCCCATCATTTCCCCCTAGCTCCTGACCCCATCATTTCCCGTAGCGCCTGACCCCATCATTTCCCCCTAGCTCCTGACCCCATCATTTCCCGTAACGCCTGACCCCATCATTTCCCCCTAGCTCCTGACCCCATCATTTCCCCCTAGCTCCTGACCCCATCATTTCCCCTCGCGACTGACCCCATCATTTCCCCTCGCGACTGACCCCATCATTTCCCCCTAGCACCTGACCCCATCATTTCCCCCTAACGCCTGACCCCATCATTTCCCGTAGCACCTGACCCCATAATTTCCCCCTAACGCCTATGCCTAACCCACCCCTCGCGTAGTCTATCCCTAACACACCCCTCCGGTAGCCTGGCCCAAAATTCCCCCTGAATGCTACCTCTAACCCTTATGGGTCATAGGGTCGACACATGAAAAGTTCATTATGCATTAGGTTGACAAGAAAAAAAAGTTGACATAAGTGATTTACATTTTTGAGTCTGTGTTGACATGGACACCATATAAGTGTAGCGCGTCCCCCCGAATGTCTCGCTGCACTCGGCACACTATTATATTCCCCCTCTATGTCCACTGGGATGGGTTAAGTATGAACAAGTCCTTTTTTATTTGTATAAAATTGTGAAAAACTCATGTCGACCTTTTTCATGTGCCGACCTTTTGACTGTCGACCAACAGTGGTTGACCTTTTGACTGTCGGCCTAGACATTATCGACCTAGTGACCTCCATCCCACCCTTAAGGCTGCCCTCAGGTAACCTCACCCTGATCCATCACTTGTGGGCAGTGCAGGATGTTGAGATTTCAAATATCGGCATTGGGAACTTGTTCTGTAGATGCTGATGTGATAACAGGGGGGAGCGTTGCCCCTAGAAACGCTGTGTGGGCCCCATGAAATGCAAACGTTCCTTGGCCTGCTTGGGGCGGGTGGATGTTATCTCATGACGTCAGCGCCCGAAATTCGTACAACAACATACAGCCAATAAGTAAGTCTTGGGCTACAGAGGAAAAGTCATTCGATGGTGAGCAACCATCAAATAAGTTCTCCTCTGTGCGGGAGCTTGCGTAAGCCCACACATCCGCACATAGTGTAGCGAGGGGATTGGGGCAGCGTTAATCTGCTCGCTAGGCTCCGAATATACACATCCTAGAGAGCAGGTCTGAGTTACCCCAATCGGTAACTCCTAGGTAATGTGAGAGAACATTTTCCTTTAATATTCACTTTAACATCGCGGTAGAAGCGTAATCAATAAAGAGTCTCCGAGCTTCCCTGTGGCATCACTTACTGCGGCACTTAATGAGCGTTCCCATGGTGATTCATTTAGTATCTCACAGCACCTTAGTTCATCGTACTGCCATGGGCAACTTCAAAGACTGACAAAGCAAAGTTTTGCCAGGTAGTGTGCGCACGTATCCATCCGCTCTACGTTAGTCTTTGGACTATCTGCGCCACAGTACAATCAATAGGCTGTACAAGGTCTAACAGGGCATTGACAATGCTGCATCTAATAATAGGTGAGTGTGTACAGGATGTATGGGTGTTATACAATGACCCTCTGGGACTAATATACGTTTTATATTCAAATCTGCTAGAAATTTTTGCATACAATGTGGCTATTTTTAAAACAGAAGCAGGAACAGCCTTTAACGCTTTGCTGCTCTGGCAGAAGGCTTCTTTATTCTTTCCTCTCTAAGGACCTTATTCTGGTTGGTGCGGATTTGTCCGCGTGCGTTCGTTCCGCCGATGTTTTGTGTTTGCGCATGTGCAGAGGCATATCTGCGCATGTGCGAACGGGACGCACGTCCAAATTCCGCATGAATTGTTTACACTACGAACAGGGGGAGGAGAAGGCGTGAAGGGCTGTTTGGGCTCATTACCATATGTGTACACCCCACATTTCATGGGCGTTCCCATGAAAACGCTGGGCGTACGTATGGTAATGCGGCCGTGACGCACGTGTAGTGGGTGGAAATATGACATTGCCGGATGTCAGCTGCCCGCCCAGATCCCTGCTTTTGTACGGAGAAATGCCCGAGTGGTCTGAGCACGCGAGTGCTGCCTGACCACTCGGGCCTGCATTCGATGGTCTGTGATCTTCGAATGATGGGGGAGGTTCCCAGAGATGGAGGAGGTGTATACCTGAGAAATACATTCGTGCTCCGTGCGGTCAGCGGCTTACCGCATTCGGACGCAGTGAGCGATCCGTATGAAAGGCGGGGTTTAGGACGCTCGGTCCTGGCCGCATATTCGGATCCGGCCGCACCAACCAGAATAAGGCCCTAAATCTGCCATTGCTTAAGTTTGCCATTGCTTTTGCTGATATGTCTGTGAATTGACCTCAACTTACTTTTATGCAGTGGTATAACTACAAATTTTGCTCCCCCCTGTCAAAATGGTTTCTGGTGCAGCCTGCCCCCCTCTCGTCATAGTATTTTGGTAAAAAAAAAAAAAAACAGGGCTGTTTCTAGGCAATATGATGCCCAGTGCGAACAGTAAAATTGTACAATCTACAGTAAGAAGAATGGGTGTGTGGCCTTGCAGGAAAGATGGCCTTATACCCTAGTTTTGAAATCTGAAAGCACAGACATTGGCCACCATTGGGGAAAACTTGCCTGATTCATGGCTTTTTTTTACCTCCCCCCCCCCTCCTACTAGTAATGCCCCTTACACAATATGCCACACATCGTAATCCCCATTACACATTATGGCACACATCGTAATGCCCGTTACACTTTATGATACACATCGTAATGCCTGTTACACATTATGATACACATCGCAATCCCCATTACATATTATGCCAAACACCGTAATGCCCGTTAAATAAGATATATGAGATATGGTCAACATCCCAGTGGACAGGATGCTAGCGTTCAGTATATCGACGCCGGCAACCTGACATCGGAACTTTGAAACACATCAGGATGCCAATGCCTGAATACCATCAGCCAAATTCCCGAATATAATTATGAAGGGTTATGGTCAGAACGGAGGAGAGGGTTATATACAATTATATTATAAAATTTGCAAAATATATAGCAGCAGGCAGAGCGGCACTGCCTAAAAGCACTTCTTGTCTTTTATCACATACAGTGGGGAGCGAAAGTTTGGGCACCCCAGGCAAAAATTCATTTTAATGTGCAAAAAGAAGCCAAGGAAAGATGGAAAAATCTCCAAAAGGCATCAAATTACAGATTAGACATTCTTATAACATGTCAAAAAAAGTTTGATTTTATTTCCATCATTTACACTTTCAAAATAACAGAAAACAAAAAAATGGCGTCTGCAAAAGTTTGGGTACCCTGCAGAGTTTATAGCATGCACCTCCCCCTTTGGACAGCTGAGACGCGGCAGTGTCATGGATTGTTCTCAATCATCGTCTGGAAAGACCAGGTGATGTCAATCTCAAAGGTTTTAAAAGCCCAGACTCATCTGACTTTGCCCCAACAATCAGCACCATGGCTTCCTCTAAGCCAGGGCTGGGCAATTGCGGCCCTCCAGATGTTGATGAACTACACATCCCAGGATGCTTTGCATTAGTTTTGCTATGTGGCCATGCTGAAACTGATGCAAGGAATGCTGGGATGTGTAGTTCATCAACATCTGGAGGGCCGCAATTGCCCAGCCCTGATCTAAGCAGTTGTGTAGAACATTGAAACTGAGAATAGTTGACGCTCACAAAGCAGGAGAAGGCTATAAGAAGATAGCAAAGCGTTATCAGATGCCCATATCCTCTGTTTGGAATGTAATTAAGAAATGGTAGTCATCTGGAATACCAAGAAAAATATCAGACAGAACAGCTCGCAGGATTGTGAGAAAAGAAAATCAAAATCCATGTTTGACTGCACGATCCCTCCAGGAAGATCTGGCAGACACTGGAGTTGTGGTACACTATTCCATTATAAAGAGATACTTGTACAAATATGGTCTTCATGGAAGAGTCATCAGAAGAAAACCTCTTCACAAAAATAATATAGACAAGCCTGATGCATTTTGGAATCAAGTTCTGTGGACCGATGAGGTTAAAATATAACTTTTTGGCCAGAATGAGCAAAGGTACGTTTGGAGAAGGAAGGGCAAAGAATTTAATTAAACAAACCTCCGTCCAACTGTTAAGCATGAGGGTGGATCAATCAAGCTTTGGGGTTGTATTGCAGCCAGTGGCTCAGCAAACATTTTGCGAGTAGAAGGAAAAATGGATTCAATAAGTTTCCAGCAAATTTTGGATGCTAACTTGATGCCATCTGTGAAAAAGTTGAAGTTAAAGAGAGGCCGGCTTCTACAAATGGATAATGATCCTAAACACACCTCAAAATATACGGTGGATTACATCAAGATATGTAAACTGAAGGTTTTGCCATGGCCTTCACAATCTGCTGACCACCGCCCGGTCTCCAGGAGCATTGCTACTCCACTGGTGTATTCAAGATCACATCCTTTTTGCAGTTAACAGAGAATGCAGAAGTGAAACAAGGTTTTGTTTCTGTCCTACAATACACTGTACTCCCCTCCACCTGTGCCCAGGTCACATGCCAGCTTAATAAGAGTGAAGTAGAGCTACAGCAGGGGTAGCTGGGTACTGTAAGCAGCATTGGATTGAATGAGCACTAGCAAATTTATTTTGGTAAATCTTTGTTGACATCTGAAAACTTTAATCTTCTTCAGCACAGTTTATTTATTTATTAACAGTTTCTTATATAGCGCATACATATTACACAGCGCTTTACAGAGAATATTTAAACATTCACATCAGTCCCTGCCCCAATGGAGCTTACTATCTATATTCCCTACCACATGTACACGCACACAGACATTCTTGGGTTACTTTTGTTGGGAGCCAATTAGCCTACAAGTATATTTTTGGATTGTGGGAGGAAACCGAAGTACCCAGAGGAAACCCATACAAGTACGGGGAGAACATACAAACTCCGCACAGTTAGAGCCATGGTGGGGACCGAACCCAGGACCTCAGTGCTATGAGGCACTAACCATTACACCATCGGTACTGCACAGTTTCATGGGTACGTTAGCAGAAGTTGCAATATTCATAAGAGCTTTACAGAGATCATGGGGTCTATTTACTAAGCCTTGGTGAGACCTAAAGTGGAAAGAGATAAAGAGGCCAATTCAGACCTGTTTGTATGTATAAAAGCATGTGCTGACCCCCTGTGTGAACGTCTTTGGCGTCTTTGAATCAGGCCCTATGTTCCAGACAAAACAGCGAAAGGAGGGGGTTTTCTACTTTACGTTCATCTCATCCCATGCTCACCCTTAGGGTCACTTCTGGGATTCTATTGTATAGAAAAATAGTGAATTGGAAACATATGTACAATGGAGTACAATAGTCTAGTCCAGTGGTCACCAACCCGTCACTCGCAAGCTACCGGTAGCTCGAACACTGCCGCCCGCCTGTCAGTCTCTCCCTCGATCCCCGACACTAGTTCTGAGGGGAGGGGAGGAGAGCGCATTGCGCGTCTCTCCTTTCCCTCAGTGTGTATCCCTGTGACTGGGCCGCCATCAGCCAATCATCAGCTTTGATTTGCTGACGGCCCAGTCACAGGGAAGTGACAAGTGAGGGTACTTGTGAATTATCCAGGCGCCCGATTTTGAAATTGTATTACAGTACATTAAGAATACGATGCGACGCGATGCGACGCGATTTCCCTTGAAATTTCCTTGAAGACAAAAGCGTCGCATTGTATGGTATTGTATGGTATACAATGCGATGTGACGCGATTTTAACCCATTTTGCCCAATTGTAATCCCGCCCAGGCCACTATCAACGCGAACCCGAAGCGTGGCGAGCGGCGCGGTACGCGTCCTCCGACCTTTTCATACCCCCACTATCCACGTCGGCGTGGAGTTGAGAATATAAAGTGTGGCAAGCGCAGCGAGCCACCGAGCCCGAAGCGTGGCGAGCGGACACCTGTGAAGCCCGCGAGGGGACGCGGATAGCTGTGAAGGTATCGGCGTCCCCTCGCGGGGCTCGCTGCGCTCACCACACTTTATATTCTCAACTCCACGCCGACGTGGATAGTGGGGGGTATGAAAAGGTCGGAGGACGCGTACCGCTGCCCCTCGCGGGCTCGCTGCGCTCGCCACGCTTCGGGTTGGCGTCATTAGTTTGGTGGCGTTAACAATGGGGGTGGTATTTCACTTTTTTGGGGGTTTTGGGCATTTTTACATTGAAATAAATGTAAAATCGGGTCTCAGGGACCATTTTACATTGATTCCAATGTTAAAATCGGGTCCACTGCTAAAACCGGGTCCTTCTCTCGTCGCGTCGCATCGCATGCCATTTGGTTAACACGCAATGCGATTTTTCGGACCCGATCAAAAAATCGGGCGCCCGGATAATTCACAAGTACCCAAGTGAGAGATTGACAATGTGCCTAAGAAGGGGAGACGCAGCGGCGAGACCCACATGTGTGATCCAGCATCGGGGCGGACAGGGAGCCAGGTGATGAGAGGGCGCCCGTGAAGAGATGCGTATCTACACGCCGGGTGCTCCGGTGGTGACTGATGGGAGGACGTCGCCAGATAAAGGAGGAGGCCGCAACAGGAGAGAGTGACGAAAGCCTGCATCTTGGGCATTTCTGAGGTACCATCCCCTGGTCATCCCATCCACCCATTCGCCCCTTACCCACCACCACTTACCGATCACTGACTCCAAGCACTTAGAGGTGCCCCACCTGAATCCCCAGCAGGGCTCATAGAGACACTGTATAGGTACTATTGTGGGAAGATCTGGTACTATTGTGGGCATTGCTGGCACTGTGGAGGCATACCCGTCACTGTGGGGCATACTTTTTCCTGGCACTGTGGGGGCATTGCAGGCACTGTGGCGGCATTGCGGGCACTGTGGGGGAACTACTGGGAATTGCAGTCACTGTGGGGGCATTGCTGGCACTGTGGGGGAATACCTGTTTCTGGCACTGGGGGGCATACCTGGCACCGTGGGGGTATTCCTGTTTCTGGCTCTGTGGGGGCATACCTGGCACCATGGGAGCATATGTGTATCTGGCACTATTGGGGGCATATGTGTATATGGCACAATTGAGTACATATGTGTATCACACCCCCATTTTCATTGGATGCACCCCATGTGGCTTCACCAATTTTTTTGGCACGCGCCTACAGTACGGTATGTGGCATAATGTGTCAGGGGCATTACAGTGTGTGCTATAATGTGTAAAGGGCATTATTTGGTTATTAGGCAGATTTTTTTAATTTGAAATTTTAGTAGCTCTTTGGGTGGTTTATTTTGCCGCGAGTAGCTTACACCCCAAAAAAGGTTGGAGACCACTGGTCTAGTCTCTTAACCTCTAATTAATAGCAGCATTACCACTGCATTTCTACCACAAGAGGGAGCTCTCTCTATTAGTATATATATCAATACTCACAAGCTTTGGCCCTTATTCTGGTTCAATTGCAAAGGCAAATTCCTTCTCAAATGGACAAAACCATGTGCACTGCAGGTGGGGCATATGTAACATGTGCAGAGAGAATTAGATTTGGGTAAATTATTTTGTTTCTGTGCAGGAAAAATACTGACTACTTTATTTTTGGGTTGGGATCATTTGGTCTATTGCATTATGGTAGAAAGTCATTAGGTCGAATCCATTAGGTCGACATGCTAAAAGGTCGACATGATTCTATGTCGACATGGGAAAAGGTCGACATGATTCTAGGTCGAAAGGTCATTAGTTCGACAGGTCATTAGTTCGACAAGGTCATTAGTTCGACATTGTCTATGTCGACATTCACAAGGTCGACATGGGGTTTTTCACTTTTTTTACCTGAATGTCAACACAGTCGACATGGACACAGTTTAAAGTGCACTGCATCCCCTCGCATCGCTCGCTGCGCTCGCGATGCGTCGGGCACGGTGCCTTGCTACGCTCGGCACACTATTTTATTCTCCCACCACGCCCTAGTGGATGGTAGGGCATGAAATACCGCCTGTCGGCACATGTTGGCTCAAAAAACAGTGAAAAACTCCATGTCGACCTTGTGAATGTCGACATAGACAATGTCGAACTAATAACCTTGTCGAACTAATGACCTTTCGAACTAGAATCATGTCGACCTTTTCCCATGTCGACCTAGAGTCATGTTGACCTTTTAGCATGTCGACCTAATGGATTCGACCTAATGACTGTCGACCATAATGCAGTAGACCAAATGACCGCATCCCTTTATTTTTACACTGCAATATAGATCTCACTTTGAAGTAAATCCCCACCCAAATCTAATTCTCTCTGCACAAGTAACACCTGCCCCCCCTCCCCCCCGCAGTGCACATGGGGCCTTATTTTGGTTCATTCTTTCTGACAAAATCCTTCTTAGATGGACAAAACTATGTGCACTGCAGGGGGGGCAAATGTAATATGTGCAGAGAGAATTAGATTTGGGTGAGTAATTTTGTTTCTGTGCAGGGTAAATACTGACTGCTTTATTTTTACACTGCAATATAGATCTCACTTTGAAGTAAAACCCCACCCAAATCTAATTCTCTCTGCACATGTGACATCTGCCCCACCTGCAGTGCACATGGTTTTGCCCATCTAAGAAGGATTTTGTCAGAAAGAATGAACCCAAATAAGGCCCATGGTTTTGTCCATTCCAGAAGGAATTTGCCTTTGCGAGTGAACCAGAATAAAGGCCGTTGTTCCTCGATACCTAGATGGGCCTAGGACCCAGGGGGCTACTGCATGAACTATGGGGTCAATTTACTTAAACTTCTAAAAAAAAATAAAAAAGTTGATGTTGCCCATAACAACCAATCAAATGCTGTCTTTCATATCTCTATTGCATCCTAGAAAATGCAGAATTCGATAGGTTGCTATGGGCAACATCAGTTCTTTTCAATTTCAGAAGCTGTATAATTTTAATCTAAAAGAGGTAAGCACACAGGGACATACATATCAAAGTTTGAATATAGATAAAGTGGAGAGAGGTAAAGTCTCTGCCACCACATGGCTAGGTAACGTACTCCTGGCTCCGGTCGCACCACATGTGACATAGCCATGCAAATGCATACCTCCCAACTTCAGACCCAGTGAAAAGGGACACCTGCGCATCACTCCCATGAAGTCTCATCCCTTGTTGCTTTGTGAGCTGCCAGCCATGCCCCCAGCCCCTCTGTGCCCCTAAATAGATGCTGCTCTTGGCATTCACTGATACAACTTCAGGGGGGGACTCTCAACCTCTCAACTGCACCCACCCCCCCCCCCCCAGGACACTGCCAGCCACCGATGGGATGTGGAACAGTCCCCCAAAAAACGGAACTGTGCTTCAAAATCGGTAGTTAGAAGTATGCAAATGGTTAAAAGGGGAAAAAACATTGCGTCTTCTAATCCCCATTTTCTGTGTTTGAAAAATGACAGGAGCTGATTGGCTTGTTGGTATTTTATCTCTCCACTTATTTTATCTCTCCACTTAAAAATGACAGGAGCTGATTGGCTTGTTGGTATTTTATCTCTCTCCACTTATAAGGAATTATGTCCCACAACCTAACTGCTTTATACTGGGAGAAGCACGTCACACAGAGAGGAGCCAGCACAGGTAGGCTCTAATCATTTTTCAGCAGAAAAATCATACTGGCCTACTTTTGAATACTAGTTTTAGGGAGATTATAGTTGGTATTAGAATTTTATTAGTTCCATATATGGAGAGATTGTGAAAAGAGATTGTGAACGTGGCACCTAGAAGCGTGGGTGTGTACTGCTACATCTGAGAGGAATTTTGTAAAATGACTTACTGTAGATCTTTATGTAGATGATCCCCAGAGCAGTTAGCAAGAGATGCTATACTTGGTAAAGTGCTGGGAAATGGTGCTGATGATTCAATGTAAATGTATCTGTCTCTCATTCCCAAAAAATGTAACTGTATGTGATCTAGGTGACATGAGGGAGATTGCTAGACTAATGAGGGAGGGAGATTGCAGCTATTTCAGGGAGTCTCCTGCAGAATGCAGGAGCATAGGCGGCTATCAGAAAAATACAAACCAAGGCAAACAGGACCAGCTCCAGGGCTGTTCCACTAATACCCCTTATACGTCATGGCAATAACTGCAGGTAACACACTGAAGTGGTGTAGCGGAATACCACCTAGTGCAGGGCACCATACAAAAAGTATTACCAGGTATTTAAAATGTATTTTAAGTAGAAAATGCCCTTCCGTGTACCCCTGGTGGTCTAGGGAGAATCTAGAGCTCTGTGGCCTGCTGGAATTCCTAGCCCCCTACCATGCAAACGGAATGCTTTGTGATAGAGCCTCCCTGAGCAACTAGCATTGGAAGACAGAGAGAAAGCTGGCAGACAGGGAGCTCCAAAGAGAGGAGAATATATGAGAATATGCGCAGGGCACAAACATCAGTCTCCTGTGCGAACACATGGGGAACCAATCAAATAATAATCAGGGCCATTGTTCAGTATCGAAGGGGATGCACCTCTAAAGGGGTATGGATCATTAGGTCACTAGCATGATGGTCGACAGCCATTAGGTCGACATGCAGGAAGGTCGACATGAGCCTAGGTCGACAGGGGTTAGGTCAACAGGGTAATTAGGTCAACATAGGGGTAGGTCAACATTCAAAAGGTCGACATGGGGTTTTTCACATTTTTATTTGTCCCAAATTTCGACACAGTCAACATGGACACTGAAGCATACCTCCCAACATGACCCTCTCCGAGAGGGACACAATGCTCTGCTCCTGGACTTCCCTCTTAATGTATAATTGCAAGCACCTGTATTGAACAGGGTAATTGATGAGAAAGGTGTTTCACCACAGGTGATGGCAATCAATAATTAAGAGGGAAGTCTAGAAACAGAGCATTGTGTCCCTCCTGGAGAGGGTCATGTTGGCAGGTATGCTGAAGCGTAGCACCACGTCCCCTCGCCATGCTTCAGGCACAGCACTTTTTTATTTTCCCACAACACCTTAGTGGATGGTAGGGCATGAAATACCACCTGTTGGCACATGTTGGCTCCATATTTTTTGGAGAAAACCCCATGTTGACCTTTTGACTGTCGTCCTAGCCTGTGTCAACCTAATGAACCTGTCAACCTAACCCATGTTGACCTTCCTGCATGTCGACCTAGACTCATGTAGACATAAATGCATGTCGACCTAATGGTCTCCACCTAATGACTGTCGACCAACATGCTGGTGACCCAATTACCGTATCCCCTCTAGCCAATTTCCATACACTAGCCAATTTCGACACATCGGGTGTGTTTGATATCCGATCCGCGGTCCCGTGCAGAGTCAGGGGTTGAACCTGGTTGCACATTCACCCTCCGACTCAGACTATGGTCATAGTTAAGGATCCCCTCCCTCATCTGTACATGCACAGATGATGATCGGTAAAGACCCACGGGAGTGCTTATCGTCCGTCAGTTCAGGCACACATACACACTGGGTGATTATAAGGAGGTCTATCCTTCAGAAGGGCTAGAATGAGCGACAAGGCTCATTATATTGCCCAGTGTGTATGGGGCTTTAGGCCCATTCCTGACAAGGTAAGTAGTGGCTGCACCCGAAAATTGGGTCCCCCTCCCGACCCCCCGGAAGGGTGTGCAAGCCTCCCACATTCAGCTGGCTCCCCTCGCAGACCCCTCCTCCACCAGTAAAAGAGCAATATTTCCTGGCACTTCCGGGAGAATGCGGGGCCAAAACTATGCGAATAACATCATTTTATCCCCTTCCAGAAGAGCTGCAAATGGCGGCATTTACTGTGTTGGGGGTGGGGCTTGATGATATCAAGCTCCGAACCGCCCCCCGAAAATGTTTCGGAAAGTCTCCTTTCCGGGCGTCTCCCAGAGACATGTAAAGTAGGCAACCCTGAGATAATGTCTAGGTCGACACAAAATGATCCCCATCATATGCACAAGGTCAACAGTGACAAAAGGTCAACATATACAATGTCAACATTGACAAAAGGTCGACAAGCAAAAGGTCATAATGGAAAGGTTGACATGAGGTTTTTTTATTAAACAATGTTGTCAATGTTGACACCCAAGCACATGGACCCCCAAATAGCATACCCACACTTCGCAAGCCATGCTTCGGTTCAGGTGCCTCATGCAGCACACTCTGCTGCTCCCAACTGTGTGGATGGTTAAGTATGAAAAAGTCCAAAAAAAATTAGAAAGACTCCTGTCGCCCCCTGGTGTCAGCATTTTTGACTGTCGACCTTTGTCTACCTTGTACATCATGTAGACCTATTTCATGTGTCGACCTAATGTATGTTGACCTTTATAGTGTCGGCACTATGACCCATACCCAAATTAATATTTTTATTCAGTATTTAATTTCTTGACTTTCACCACAACTGATATATACTTTATCCTGGGTTGCATTACTGTAAGGACATGGGCCACACACACAACCAGTCCCCAATTCGCTTCTTCTGTCCCTTTAAACCTTATTTTCCCAACGTGCATCCTCCGACTTCCGGGTGCCGGTGACGTCACGCAGGAGGCATTCTCCCTTCCCCGCACAGCCCCGTTTCCTGCCCGGGCCACGCAGGCGCACCTAGGGCCTTTAAACGTGCGACTGGACGGGAATATCAAGTCCGGCTCTCTCCCCCCTCCTGCCGGCCTACTTGCGGTGTGTCCCTATATCCCTCCGCTGAGCGGACTCATTGACGTGCTCATCCCATGAGCTCCCTGTCCCTGCCTTTCCGACCGCTGTGGGCCTCGGCGAAAGCCCCGTCGGCCCTCCCGATTCCCCCTGTCACACCTGGCGCCCTGCTTTTGCCGCAGCGAGCCCGCTAAAGGGCGGGGTCACCGGAGGGGGCGCGGAAGGAGGACGGTGATGCGACTTCAAGATGGCGGCCGCGGAGACTGAGGGGGAGAGTCGACTCTGAGGGAAGAAAACAACAATAACAAGGTGAAGAGCTCCCCAGGTAGTGGCCCTATCAGCCTACTGGGCAGCCCTATGGATCAGGAGGTGGTCTTGGGGGGACTGAAGGCTGTCCTCTGCTGCCTGTGGGTCCCCCAGCCCTGTCACACTGCCATTAATCAGTATGTTCTCAGGGAGAAGATGGGCTCCTTAGGGATGAGCAGCTGCCATTGGCTGCTGGGGCTGTGAGTTATTATATATTCCTGGGGAAAGCTGCAGCATATGGATTCCAAGTTCTAGAATGTGAGCCCTCTCATAATGTTCCTCACAGCTTTATAATACATAAGGTTGATGCAAGGTATTTATACACAATATATATATATGTCTACACCGTGACCTTTATACGCTTAATAGGAGCGTGACCAGTCGTGGTTTTGACTGGTGCTGGTATCTAATGGTTATACCCAGCCAACATGGATTATATTAACACAACACGTCGCCAATGGACGTTTTATTCCCCCACCCCTTATGTTAATCGTGTCGGCAGCAAGTATGGCGCAACTGGGTAACAATAACATTCCGAGTATAAATAGCACCGAGGTTTGCTGTAAATTGGGAGGAAGGGTGGTGGGTTTGGTTTGTGTCTCCGTCTGAGTCTGATCACTCCCTTTTTTTTTTTTCTCTGTTTATTACACAGGCTGAATAATCTGTTTCTCAGGAACCGGCCGAAGCCTTTACACCCAGGGTGCTGTTTTACTATGCAGTCACAGGCCTAACTCACTCCACCAGTTCAGCATTGTGCCCGCACGGCCTAGTTCCCTGTGACGTGTAAGGATGATGCTGTGATTACGTGCCGACACCCAACTTTTTGGATTCTCCAGTTCGTGCTTTTTTTTCTGTCAAAGGTGACGTACAGACATGGAGTCCGATGACTTTCTACCGCCCCCGGAATGCCCTGTTTTTGAGCCGACGTGGGAAGAGTTTGCGGACCCACTGGGTTATATTGCCAGAATCCGGCCTATTGCAGAAAAGTCTGGCATATGCAAAATCCGCCCCCCTGTGGTGAGTATCGAGTCTTTCTATAGCGCGTATGCTGCTACATTTTTTATTTTGAACTCTATAAAATGAGTTTTATAACTAGAGACAAGGTCTCAATAGGGAGTTCATAATAACTTATTTACCCAGTGTTAAAGATCTTTATTGTGCTGGGTATACACCTGATGACGATCCAGTGAAACTTGGCGCTGTCGTATGCACTGCACGATCTGTTGTGCGAAATTATGATGGGCCTGATTCATACCTTCTCGCTGGGTTGCGAGTGTTCGGCAGGTAGAAGCTCCACCCAGGGAACTCCCAGAACTGTATGGTTACCGCCCCCAAACAGCCTCAGGGTGTCAATCACCCTGCCAGACTTTGCTGGCTGTCTTTGGATGGCTGGCCCATGCGCACAGCGCACCATGTGGTCTTTTGATTATCGGACAGGCTGTGAATACGCAGCCAACTGAATGTGTCTGAATTGGACCAGATGTATCATTACATGCTGATTGTAATACCATTTCACTGTAGCTTTGTCCAGCTTTAGAGTTTTGCTTATTTGTGTTCTTGATTTCTATTCTAAACCTAAGCAATTCAAATAAACAACCACAACAAAAATGGCTGATTGTGAACATTGTTCCTCAGTAAAGCATTGTGTACGTGAAGCCCAGGACTGATGTCTTTTGGACTTAACAATGTTTACTCCATCCTGTCGTAAAGGAAGGCTAGACTTCCTATCTCTACCTTTAAAGCTGCAGTGATAAGACAGGCAGGTGACTGTCACATATTTTTTTAGGCTCCTTGTAAAATACCACTGGCCCTTCTTTGTTTCCATGTCTTATGACCCTGGGAGAACAGACAACTTCAAGACCTGAGTGTAGTACAAGCCAACCCCACCCCTCCCCCCTGTTCCCATTCTGCACTACCTTCGTATTGTATGACATGGCTGCTAAGTGAGGGCCTTTGTCTACAGAGCAGCCGGATAGTTAAAGGAGACAGCTTGGGCAGCCCTGAGTATTTCATCCACACAAGAGGACAGAAGCTAAATATTCACTGGGGGTATATGTGTACAGTCGGATGATTGTTCTTTGCTACTGCTAACTTTTTGCCAATACTTATTATGACTAGATAATTGAAGCCCAAAGAGTCACATCGAGTTCTACAAGGCGAGCACTAAGTGGGCTAGGAGTGCATCAAATAACGCCTAATTAACTTCTTATATTTAATTAACCAATCCTTTTATATTTTTTGTGTGCTAGAAGCAACATGGTGAAAGGATTTTTGAAGCCATGTTGTTCCCAGGGAATCTGTGGCTTGTAGGTGATCTGCACGGGCCCCTCTTGTAATGTAGCCATACCTAATACGGATTCATTAATGTCCATTATCTTTGGTTCACCAGTGACCTATGAAGAGCTGCATTGCTGGGCTTTTGTGACATGGAAGAACGGTTTCCTCATTTAACTTGTTCTTTAAGCGGAGTGAAATCTATTGCCCATCATATACTTGATTTGACCTAAATGGGTTTATTCACTAAGCATCTGTTTCTAAAGCCTGGCGCTTCCCGTTCTTTCAATGCTTTTACTAGCAGTACTTTCAGGTGGACCTTAAAACCCAACACAGTTGTGTTGCGCGCCCTGTACTTGGCATCTATCCAAATGGTTCATTTGTTTCTCCGAGCAGACGCACAGCTCTGGTTTGATTGATTGGGCGTGTGAAGTTCTGGTTTGGGTGCCCAAACTAGCATTTTTGGTCCTGATTCCGACCCTAATGCAGATCTGTGAAAAAATCACCGGCAATTTTCTCAGATCTGTGCGTGTCAGGGTGCATGTGTCATCCCAGAAACTACGGTCACAGGAGATCGTTTCAGTGATAGCCTGGGGCGAAAACACATTGTACTGGTCCAGACAAGGTGGGCGTGCCCGGACAGCTGTGACCGGGAACATGGCTGGCTGGCACCTTGCAGGGATGGATCCAGCATGTGGCGCTGCCTTGCCCTGTGCTGGCTGTATACTCACAGGCTAGCATGGGGTATGGTCATAGTGTTGACCTAGCGACTATATCCTCTAGCATGCTATTGGGAAATCTATAGCGCAGTCACAGTACAGATCACATTTCAGGCCTGACAGGAAATGAGGTCAACAAGAATCTGAAGCATAGAGTAGTTCTAACTACTACGTCGTGTGTTTATATCATCTAGGTTCTACTGCATAACTTGCATGTTTGACATCTGACCCATGCGCATAGTCAGAGGTCGGACGTACTGCACATAAGATAAATTGTACGTGCAGCCGTCAGGTGCACATTGCATGTGCTTTATACATCCACGATGTATTGCATCCGATTTTTTTTTTTAATTTTTTTTATTTATTTTTTTTGTTTAACTTTAACTCCCCGGGAGTCTTCTTACATATGATATATCACATGTGAAAAATGGCATATCAAGTGAAGTTCAAGGGATGTCTGGTTCAACTTGTGCCTAAAATGGGCGTGGGTTATATGGTCGAGTGTATGATGGTTGACATACATTAGGCCAACATGGCTTTGGTCTACACGTAAAATAGGTCGACAGGGTCAGGTGGACAATGGGAAGGTCGGCATTCAAATAGTCAACAGGAGTTTTTATTTATTTTTTTGTCTAAAACTTTGACGTATGTTGACAAGGACACCGTATCAGTGTACCGAGTCCCATCACATGGCTCGCTGCACTCTCCATGCTTTGGACGGGCTGCCTCACTACCCTAGACACCCTTTTATTCTCCCTCCACGCCCTAGTGGGTGGTACGTTATGAAATTCCACCTGTCGGCACAAAATGTAAAAAACTCATGTCGATCTTCCAGCCCTGTCGACCTAGTGACTGTATCCCCCTGACAAGTTGGACCAATGCGTTGGGGCCTTTAGTTCACACACACACACACACACACACACACACACGCCCCCCTAGTAAGATTACCCACTATTGTAATGACTGGTAACTATGGCTGTGTGTAGTCATTGGGTAGATTAGTCATTCAGCAGATAAATGAGGTTACAGCGCGCAAAGCCTGAATTTCCTATTGTGGCAAAAGGGACGTGACTTAACAGGCCGTGTGGGTGTGTTTCCCTGCCTGCCATTATGTCATTGTTCAGACTGCATATTTAGCCTAGCAAGAGACAGTGTTATCCGGAACACAATCCCCGCACATAACGCCACATATTGGGGGAAATTTACCAAGATGTGTATTCTACTTCACGTGTGATATTGCTATGGGCAACCAATCAGATCCTGTCTACTATTTTCTAGAGCAGGGCTGGGCAACACCGGCCCTCCAGATGTTAGTGAACTGCACATCCCAGAATGCTTTGCATTGGTTTTGCTATGTGCTAATGCTGAAACTGATGCAAGGCATGCTGGGATGTGTAGTTCATCAGCATCTGGAGGGCCGGTGTTGCCCAGCCCTGTTCTAGAGGGTGCTAATTAAGTAGATTCTGATTGGTTGCCCATAGCAACATCACATGTGATGTAGAATAGACATCTTAGTAAATTTCCCCCATAGAGTCCTATGTTGCAGGTTGAGTAGGCAGAGCCCAGGCATGGTGATTACTGCCGCAGTATCATCCTCACCAGTGTGACCTTGTTGTGTGTAGTGATGGCATTGATGTTTAGCAGAATCCCCCATCATCAATACACACGGCCGAGCGATCCTGGTGATGTCACTCCGAACTACGATGCCAATTCTTGTCAAGGGTCGTTTTAATTTCCAGTCTTTAGCTGTTCTATACCTATTTTATTTTGTGTTGCCTCACTTCTGAGTCGTTATACCATTGGCTGGCGTGGTGTCCCAGCAGAGTATTGATGTTTGTCATGGTCACCCATCTGCTGACATGATTGTTGAAAAATGTACAGTCCGTCACCATTAGATGCGCTGCTGAACCATTTCATTAGAGCCAGAGGCTGTGGGAGGAAGAAAGACTTTTATATGTGTTTAGGTGTGGTGTCTAAAATGATTAAAATCTATTTATTTAGAGAATTGAAGATCCCAAACTTTCTGGGTAAACCTGAATTCAGTGCTTTAAATTGTGCAGGTATTTAGCTTTCGTTAAATGCACACTACAGACGCAGTACAAATGCTCAGCAATCCGGAGGGCCGGTGTTGCCCAGCCCTGTTCTAGAGGGTGCTAATTAAGTAGATTCTGATTGGTTGCCCATAGCAACATCACATGTGATGTAGAATAGACATCTTAGTAAATTTCCCCCATAGAGTCCTATGTTGCAGGTTGAGTAGGCAGAGCCCAGGCATGGTGATTACTGCCGCAGTATCATCCTCACCAGTGTGACCTTGTTGTGTGTAGTGATGGCATTGATGTTTAGCAGAATCCCCCATCATCAATACACACGGCCGAGCGATCCTGGTGATGTCACTCCGAACTACGATGCCAATTCTTGTCAAGGGTCGTTTTAATTTCCAGTCTTTAGCTGTTCTATACCTATTTTATTTTGTGTTGCCTCACTTCTGAGTCGTTATACCATTGGCTGGCGTGGTGTCCCAGCAGAGTATTGATGTTTGTCATGGTCACCCATCTGCTGACATGATTGTTGAAAAATGTACAGTCCGTCACCATTAGATGCGCTGCTGAACCATTTCATTAGAGCCAGAGGCTGTGGGAGGAAGAAAGACTTTTATATGTGTTTAGGTGTGGTGTCTAAAATGATTAAAATCTATTTATTTAGAGAATTGAAGATCCCAAACTTTCTGGGTAAACCTGAATTCAGTGCTTTAAATTGTGCAGGTATTTAGCTTTCGTTAAATGCACACTACAGACGCAGTACAAATGCTCAGCAATCCGGTGCATGAAATAATACAGCCCCAGCAAGGTTTGTTGTATAACTCTGAATTGGGTCTCGACTTTCGGGAAGTAGTAAGGAGAGCTAATAAAAAATATATATATATATATTAGTACAGTGCAGTTCGTATAGATGTTGGAAATCGCAAGAATACAGTTTGAATTACAAAGAAGGTCTTGAGCTATATTCATGAATCATAGAACCGTATTTGTAATGAACCAATTTACTTGAAGTGTGGGCAACTCTATTTGCTGCCACTAGGAGGTGCAGAGCATTTCAGTTATTGCCCTTTAGCCATGACCTTTCTTGCTGAAGCCTCCTGAGGTGTGAGGGAAAATGTGCGCTAAGTCGGCAGAGTAGGACTTGATACAGGTTAGCTGTAGGGTGGCAAAACCTGAGATTTGGCCCCAAAATTGCCAGGATTTTAATTTCCAATCCCAGGATTTCAGAATTTTATTGCACATACGCAGTCTGCCGGGCTGCGTCTGAGCAGCCGCTGCAGGGCTTCTCCCTCCCTCCCTCTGCTGCTTGACGTGTCGGAGGTCACACTGCGCTGGCTGCTCAGCCCCAGTCTGCACCGCCCACACTCTTCGCTGTTAACCGCCCAACCCTGGGGTGCACCTGCCAATGTAAGTAAATCATGGAAGCCGATCGCAGGATAGAGCATTTTTCAGTACCGTATTGCAGGATTGAAGATGACCTGGGATTAGTTTTCCCAGTAAGCGTTTTTTCATGCTTGAGCGCCTAATTCAAATATATCCTGACTGTTTTTGATGTCAAAATATTCCTGTTTAGATAGGCAAAGTAGACACCCAAACAATTGAACCACTACCTTTAGAAACTAGGGCTAAACACAGACTCTGATCATGTTTGCCCGGTAATGGTATTTAGTGTTCACCCTAGCACCCTGCATATTTTGAATCCTGTGTAGTTCCTCTTCCCTGCCTGCGGTGTCGCTCTCTGATGTGGTGCTTATAGCGCAGTGTGGGCTGTATTATAACACTGATATGCAGATCAGACCTGTGCTAGAAGCACCACAGCATAGAGCAGGAATTTCCAACCACGGTCCTCAAGGCACACCAACAGTGCAGGTTTTAGTGATATCCAGTCTTCAGCACAGATGGTTTAATCAGAATCCCTCAGATACTAATTAAGTCACCTGTGCTCAAGCCTGGATATCTACAACACCTACACTGTTGGTGTGCCTTGAGGACCGTGGTTGGGAATGCCTGTCATAGTGATACCCCTGGGAGGGAAGAGAAGCTGCGCGGGATTTGAACACTTTTCATCATTAACAATGGGGGACACACAATTCTCTAGATTGGTGGATTGAACTTTGTGTATATGGGGATATTGTGACCCACTACAGTAAACTATTAGTAGTTAATTTACCGTTCTGACTAGATAAAGGTGAAAGGCTGCAGACTGTGGGAGGGGGAATTCAATTAGCCGATAGTTTGCATTATCAGGGATTTTGTTTCACCTGCCTGGAGGCAGCAGACACACTATACCTGATAAGTGACTTTTTTTGCGATGACACAAACACGGGGATCTAGGAATGTATCGTGAAACCCCATGTTTTCATATGGACTTACTGCTCAAATAGAGAGGCTGCTGTTAAATCACCAGATACCACCAATCACAGAACGGTAAATGGCCCTTTTTATTTTATGTTTGTTAATTTAACATGAGCAATTTTAAACCCCCTCCCCCCCATCCCCCTCACACCCATAGTGTATCGTCTTTCTAGATCTATCCTTGGTGCTATATGGTGTGATTTCCATACTCAGCATTTTTCTCACAACACAATATGCTACATAAAGCATTAGTAGTTGGAAATAGTTTTTTTTTTTCTTAAATGAATTGATATAAAATCACAGATAAACATAACCATGCAGGTCATTTTATGACTGCTAAGTTGTGAAGGCTGCAATGTGTTAAATGGGGCTGTTAGGCACAATTTGAGGAAATTTTGCGTGTGTGTGTAAACCTCTGTAAAACATGGATGTTTGGGGCTGCATCCGGTCATCTAAAAATTGCTGGTTTTGGGCTAGTGCAGTTATTATATCCATCTGCTGATCACAGTCAGGAGTTATTGTGTGCCTGTGTCCACCAGCTGCCAGGAGCTAGCACAGTGGCTGTATGCACCATCTGTGCAGAGCTCTGAACTAGCATGGGGAAGTGCCCCAGCTACTGGGAGGTAGCCAGGGGCTAGCACAGTGTTTGTCAGCTTGCCAGAGACTAGCATTGCATCAGTCCCACCAGATGCCAGGAACAAGCATGGTGGCTGCATGCACCAGCGTCAGGGGCTAGTACTGGACCTGTGTCCACCGGATGCCAGGAACTAGCACACTGGCTGTATGCACCAGCTGTTCAGCATCAGGGGCTAGCACTGGGCCTGTGTCCACCGGATGCCAGGAACTAGCACACTGGCTGTATTTATTTATAAACAGTTTCTTATATAGCGCAGCATAATCCGTAGCGCTGTATGCACCAGCTGTTCAGCATCTGGGGATAGCACTGGGCCTGTGTACACCAGCTTCCACAAACTAGCACAGTGGCTGTATGCACCAGCTGTTCAGCATCAGGGGCTAGCATTGTGCCTGTGTACCCTAGCTGCCTTGAACTAGCACAGTAGGTGTATGCTCCAGAGCCATGATCAAGCACAGGGCAGTCTGTGCCAGCTGCTGGGAGGTAGCCAGGGGCTAGCACTGGGCTGTGTTCACCGGATGCCAGGAACTAGCACATTGGCTGTATGCACTAGCTGTTCAGCATCAGGAGCTATCACAGTGGTATACATTTTTTGGCACTTATGTAATATCTGGGCTCCCGTTTTTCTTATGAGACCGCGTCCCCTCGCCACGCTTCGGGCACGGTGGCTCGCTGCACTCGCCACACTATATAAAATTAACTCCATGCGTAGTTGGATAGTAGGAGTATGAAAAAATGGGGTGCATTTAACATGGGAGTCCAGATAATACATAAGTACCCATTTTTTAAGTTGTAAGCATACCATTTTTACATTGTCTTTTGGATGTGCAATCTGTAGATTTGTATGTAATACCCCTTTTTACACCAAAAATCCCGTATCCGACCTGGCATTTGGAACAAGGATCCAAGCCATGTCGGATCCTGGATTTACCCCATTTACACTGTGGTGCCTACCCACAGTGTAGACTGAGGCGGCGCTTGGAGATGACATAAGCTCCAAGCGCCGGGACCTCGTCATATCCGCCGGGACCGCTGTTCACCATGCTGGGGGGGGGGGGGGGCGGCAGCCCAGCACCAAGGTAAGCTGCTTGGCTGCTCCCAGCCCCTGTGCACCCCCCAGCCGTAGTCCAGGAAGTGAATGGATGCTGCACACAGGAATCCATTCACCTCCGCTGCCACTGCTGCTGCTGTCTGCAGGGTATAGCAGAAAGCAGCGGAGGCTGTGTGTGCTCCCCCATCAACGTCTGCAGATTGAACATCCACCATTCATGTAAAAGGGAGCCGGGTCGACTGACCCGTCGTACCCATTTACACCGCCCTCTACCCAGGTCCTAGCCATGTTCTACCCAGGTCAAGACCTGGGTAGAAGTCCTGTGTAAAGGGACACTGCATGACCCAGGTTTTGCGGTGGTGTAAAAGGGGTATAATTCTTATGTTAAGTGATTCCCCTCAATGTCCACACCTGTGCTGGAGTTTTTTTAAATGATATAGTGTGCTTTCATACATTTCGCAGGTCTTAAGGGCCCTACACATGGGCCAACAATCGTTGTGAGCTACTTCACTCACTAGCACACCGCTGCTGAGCGAGGTGTCAGTCAGTGCTCTCTGTTGAACACTGGCCCCAACCTATTAATAATATGCATGAAGTTTATTAAGTGCTGCCTGAATCAGACTGGTGGGGCTGCACACTTAAATCGCCGCGTGGTCTACATACATATCGATTTTACATGCTTTTTCTGAGCAATTTAGTAAAATTGTATTAAAAATGCCTGAATGTCACCCTGTGTGTAGGGCCCATTAAAAGCGGAGCTTCTCTCAACTTTAGTCCTCTACAGCTAGAGCTCCAGAGAACTCCACACCGTGGGGGGGGGGGGGGGTGTTGGTTTGGCAGGTACACTTAGGTGGCCCCGTTGGGATTTCCTCCTTTGGTTTGCCGATGTCGGTCATCTGTATGCATCCCATGGCAGTGGCTATATTAAAATGGTCTAAAACAGTGGTTCCAATCCGTCACTTGCGACCTCTCTGCAGCCCCCCCCCTGTCCCTCCCATCGCCTGCTGCTTCCTTTCTGAGGGGAGCAGAAAGCATTGCGCGTCTCTCCTTCCCCTCACTGTATCTGTGTGACTGAGCTGTCAGCCAATCAGGAACTGGCCTGCGAGCTTTGATTGGTTGACACCGGACTCTCCTCTCCCCGGCAGCGGCAGGAGCAGCAACGGTGAGTTGTGCTGCTGCTGGGAAATTCTGGCACATTGGGGGCATATGTGTATCTGGCACTGCACTAGTGGGGGTAAATGTGTATCCCCCATTTTCATTGGCCGCACCCCATGTGGCTACACCCAAAACCGTATCGCAAGAGTATTTATTTAGAATGGCACCAGAATCTGGGGGGGGGGGGTGGGGGGTGGGGGCATTTTTCATCAAGCACTGCTGGGGGCATTGTTTATGGCATTACTGCGGGTATTGGGGGCATTGTGCAACTGGCACTGCTGGTGGCATGTGTTTATATGGCACAGATAAATCGCCAGCTGCGCGCTCCCGTGTGCACTGCCTAATGGTCGCTGGTCGCAGGAGCATGCTCCAGCGGCTTTCCCCGGCGAACGCTGTGCCGGGAGCCCAGCCCCATGCCGCTGCTCCCTCCCTCCTCCCATCAAAGTGACAGCAGCAGCGTCTGCTGCTGCTGCGCTCCCTCTCCGCCCCGTAGCAGTGTCTCCTTTTCATCGCTGATGAAAAGGAGACACTGAGCAATATGATTCCTGGGGATATATAGCTAGCAATATATCCCCAGCAATCGGGATGCGGTCATTTGGTCGAATGCATTATGGTCGAATGTCATTACATCGAATCCATTAGGTCGAATTGCTAAAAGGTCGACATGATTCTAGGTCGACATGGGAAAAGGTCGAAAGGTCATTAGTTCGACAGGTCATTAGGTCGACAAGGTCATTAGTTCGACATTGTCTAGGTCGACAGTCACAAAGTCGACATGGGGTTTTTCACTGTTTTTTGAGCCGACATGTGCTGACAGGCGGTATTTCATGCCCTACCATCCACTAGGGCGTGGTGGGAGAATAAAATAGTGTGCCGAGCGTAGCGAGGCACCGTGCCCGACGCATAGCGAGCGATGCGAGGGGATGCAGTGCACTTTAAACTGTGTCCATGTCGACTGTGTTGACATTCAGGTAAAAAAACAGTGAAAAACCCCATGTCGACTTTGTGAATGTCGACCTAGACAATGTCGACCTAATGACCTTGTCGACCTAATGACCTGTCGAACTAATGACCTTTCGACCTAGAATCATTTCGACCTTTTCCCATGTCGACCTTTTAGCAATTCGACCTAATGGATTCGATGTAATGACATTCGACCATAATGCATTCGACCAAACGATCCCAACCCCCAGCAATCCTATTACCCCATGTGTACACAGCATAATGCACCTCCTCTGCCTCCAGTGTTGGGAGGTATGTATGCAGCATATTGGACATTGCAGTGTGTCATACTGTATTGTGTCAGGGGCATTAGTGTGGCACATAATGTGTAAAGGGCATTTTTCAATTATTATGCAGATTTATATAATTTTAGTAGCTCTTCAGATGGTTTATTTTGTCTCAAGTAGCTCTCGCACCAAAAAATGTTGGAGACCACTGGTCTAAAATGTCTTTGAAAATTCCATGCTTCTTGTACAGAAACCTGAGCCCCTCGATACATTGTGGCACAGAGGACCAGCATTCTCGCAGTGGCATAACTATTGCCTGTGTTCTTAATTTTACCCGCCGATAATGCAACCGCTAATGCTTCTTCCCTTCTCTTACAGGACTGGCAACCACCGTTTGCAGTTGAGGTAGATAACTTTCGTTTCACCCCGCGTATTCAGAGGCTAAATGAATTGGAGGTGAGTGTCTTAGCACCAAATGTTGTGGCTTGGGTGGGGGGATCCACAGAGCCACAGATCCGACTATTGGTGCTAAAATCAAAGTGCCCCAAACAACAGCTGAGATAGATAGATATTTATTACTCTCACTTTGGTGCTCCAACTGTTGTTAAACTACACATCCCATGAAGCCCTGCCAAGGATTTATCATGGCCAGATAGCAAACATTTAGCAGAGCATACTGGGATGTGTAGGGGAAATACAATATCTTAGTGACTTCATGTGTGGAAAAAAATAAAGCAATTGGTGTCAAACCGGTTACCCTTAATGTATCGTAGCGCATTTGGCTGCTTGTTGTGGTGGAATATCTTGCGTTGATGATGGATTACTTTTCTTTAGAAGTGTATATCGTGTTTTAGGCTTTTTTTGTTTGTTACATCTGCACACGACCAGAGAGTGAACAATGTATTTGGTCTGACGGTTTAAAAGGGAAATGACTCCTCTTTGGTAATTAAAGCGTATTTACATAACTACTTAGACAATATCCTGGAGTTTGCGACTCTCCTACTCATGAGACTTGTCTGAAGTAAGTCATACCTGACTTCCCTTGAACTCCCCCAGCAGCTCCCAGAAGGGCTTAATCTGACGGCACTCTTTCGCACGTGATAAATCGCAAGCATGTAAAAGTGCTGCCAAGGAGTTCAAAGGGAAATCTGATGCAATACATCGCAGGCGCTAAATTGCACCGGTGATGTGCTGCGCATAAAGTGTCTAGGATCCAATATGCACAGGAAAGCGCATGTGATCTGATTTGGCCAGTTTTCATCCAACATATTGGGACGATCTGTTGGAATCAGATTGAAATGTGTGTGATGCTCTATGTAGCTGTTCAGCCCATCAAACATGTTTGTTCTGGGGGATAATTCATTTTGTAGTGTGTGTGTCAGAAAAGTCAGGTCTGCCCGCCCTCTGTAAATCCATCATGTAACCCTGCTCTAAGTCCTAGTGTTGCCTGACTGGTCAGCTTTCAGCAGTCTTTTCTCCGAAGACCGTCTAGTTCTGGGGTAGCCAACCCTAGTCCTCGAGAGCTACCAACAGTGCATGTTTTGCAGGTCTCCTCACAGAATCACAAGGGGGCTAATCAGCTCCATCTGTGGATCTTTTAAAATGTGTCACTGATTGAGTGCAGCTGTGCAGCAGCTAGGTTGTCTGGAAAATGTGAACTGTTTATAGCTCTCGTAGGCTAGGGTTGGCTACCACTGGTCTAGTTGATAGCTCATGTAAGCACGTACTGTATGATTTGTTGCACAGCGGTGCGTATTGTACAAGCTCTCTTCCAGTTGCCAATATATTGTTTGTTCAGAACAAAGCTACTCTGCATTTCAGGAAATAGTCAATGATGTATCTTCTCGTTCTTGGGAGCCCCCTAGGCAAAGCTTAACAAATACAGCTGGTGTATCTGTTTCTCTAAATATAGATGGACCTCTTGGCTTGCTCCCATATTGCACATTTAATCTTTGATCGATAGAACGGATGTGGTCTTTAGCTCCGTCCCGGACAGATTGTCCACTGATTATGACGGACGGTCCGAAGTTGAGACAACTTTGCTGGACCTTTATCATAGTTTAGAATGTGAGAGGATTTAAAAAAAAAAAAATGTGATCGTATGAATAACTATACACCGCACTGAAATCTGATTCTTTACGTGTTCTATTTTTAAATGAAGTTTCTTACTTTGATTTTAACAGTTATGTTTTGTTTTTATATAACTTTAGGCAGAAACTAGGGTCAAGCTGAATTACTTGGACCAAATTGCCAAGTTCTGGGAAATCCAGGGATCCTCTCTGAAAATCCCAAATGTGGAGCGCAGAATCCTGGACCTGTACAGCCTGAATAAGGTGGGGCACGTGTGAGGGTTACAAATGTTCTGGAAGCATTTCAGCTGCTGATATTTAGGCACGCCTAGCAGGTATATTCGGGCATCTCCTGAGCTTTCGGGCCAGCCCTTTTTCGCTACAGCTGTTTGAGGGATTGGGGTTGCAGGTAAATCCTCTATGTATTATACAGCCTGGGTATGGAAAGCTGGTTATTTTATATAGCGGACGTAATTGCTTAAAATTGTAATACGCAGCCTGTGTTTGGAAAGGAAATCTGTGTAATACGAGATGTTATAGTGGTTTGTTCATTAAGTGGTTACTCTGGAAACGTGTAATATGCTGTGCAGAGAGGTCTGAGTTTATGATGCAGATTTCGGGGTGGTCTTGGTACTTAGGGGTTGATACTCACACATGTCCCTGCATCTCTCCTTTTTCTAGCTTGTAATAGAAGAGGGCGGATATGAACCGATCTGCAAGGAGAGAAGATGGTCTCGAGTGGCACAGCGCATGGGGTATCCCTCAGGGAAGAACATTGGTTCACTATTGCGATCCCATTATGAACGCATCATATACCCCTTTCACATGTACCAGTCAGGAGCAAATATGGTGGTAAGTCACTGGTGCTTCCCCCACTTTTTTTTTTTTTTTTTTACTTGTTTGGGTTGTCTGTATAGAAAAGGAGAATTTGGAGTCCTCACTATTCTGCTCCCCTCCTCCTGGGTGTCCGTTACAGGATTACGGAGAAAGGCCACGCTACGACAATGAGGAGAAGGATAAGGAGTACAAACCTCATAGTATCCCACTGCGGCAGTCTGTGCAGCCTTCCAAAATCACCAGCTATGGACGCCGAGCCAAGCGGTTGACACAAGAAGTAAGTTTTTCCTAACTCCTATCATTGACTTTGATAGTCCTTTACTAATTTTTTTTTTTTTTGGGGGGGGGGGTCTGTACTTATATTACTGCTCAGCTATAATTTTCATGACTTCTTATCCATCTTCATGACGACAGTGTGTTTATGGAGGCTGGGATGGGGCCTCCACCAATAGCCTGGCTTCCTGTTCACTTCTGAGCCTCTCACATGCCCCTTTCCATGTTCTTGTCATTTTATGCAGGATCCTGACGGCTTAGATCCTGCCTCTCAAAACTCCTCCCTGCCCTCTGAAACATCACCCCCCTGGGTATACGGTCCTGTTTGTTTTTATTCCCTAACACTCTAGTCTGCTTAATGCTATGTTCCCAATGAGTGTGTGACTTACCAAGACTCATTAAATTTAAACTACATGTAAAATACAACGCCCATATTATTATTTTTTTTTTTTTTGCATTTCTGTACAGTGTTCCCTAATAAGTAATCTATCCCCTTGCTCTCTGTGCCTGTGGTTTTGCTCTTGTGTTCTATTCCCTATCAATGTTCCTTGCATTGTGCACATGCCTTGCATCTCCCTAACTAACTGGTTTATCCTCTCTTTTTTTTCTTCCTCTGAAGCCGGAACCCACTGAGGAGGACATAGAGAAGAACCCAGAGTTAAAGAAGCTTCAAATCTATGGTGCTGGTCCGAAAATGATGGGACTTGGGCTTATGGCAAAAGATAAAAATCTGCGCAAGAAAGGTAAAAATTGTGCATAACCTGCCCTTCTGGTCCACTCCATGCCAACAATTGGGGATGTTTTTAAATGTTCCGCTGGTGGAGCTTCATACACATGTCAAAGCTAGAAGTAGATCTAAGTTGAAGCAAACTGTTCAGGTGTTATCATGGTTCTAGCTGGCTAAAAAGCATCAGAATTCATATTTTCCGGACATGACTAAGTGGTAGCAGTGTGGCTCCTCATTGTCGCAGGGGTGTAACGTATTGTCTTCTGTTGCAGAAGGTGATATACCAGAGTGCCCGCCAACGCTGGTAATTAAGGAGGAGGTTGGTGCCGATGTGAAAGTTGAGCCTGGAGAAGGGCATCAATACATAAAGCGGGAGAGAGCTCTGAGCCCGGAACCCTGCACCAAGATGACCATGAGGCTTCGCAGGAATAATAGTAACACCCAGTTTGTACGTTTATCACGGATCACTCTCATGTCATGTGTCGTTTTATGTCCAGATCTGTCCTTTTTATATGGCATGTTTTCTAGAGACCTCATTATCCTTACATTAACCTCCTGCTTCAGGTGGATTCCTATATTTGTCGAATCTGTTCACGGGGAGATGACGATGATCGTTTGTTACTGTGTGACGGATGTGATGATAACTACCATACATTTTGCCTGCTGCCTCCCCTCCCAGAACCTCCCAAGGGTCTCTGGCACTGTCCCAAGTGTGTCATGGCAGTAAGTGAAATGTTCCAAAAACAGTCTAAAAATTCTATGTACCAGTTTTCCCAGATCTATGGTTTTTGTTTTTATATTGTGATGGCATGAATATTTATATATATTTATCTGTAGGAATGTAAAAGGCCACCTGAGGCCTTCGGCTTTGAACAAGCGACACGGGAGTACACTCTGCAAAGCTTTGGCGAAATGGCGGATTCTTTTAAGGCAGATTACTTCAACATGCCGGTTCATGTGAGTACGCCGGTGTTCTCCATCACTGGAATTCTTTATTTCATGGTCTATGTAAACTTTGTTATTCTGTGGATGGCAGACACAGAAAGGTACCTCTCTTGTAAATTGATATCACACTATATAGCCCTTATTCAGATCTGATCGCAGTACAAATTTGTTCTCAAAATGGGCAAAACCATGTGCCCTGCAGGTGGGGCAGATGTAACGTGTAGAGAGTTAATTTGTGTGTTGCAACTGAAATCTAAATAGCAGTGTAGAAATAAAGCAGCCAGTATTTACCCTGCGCAGAAACAAAATAACTCGCACAAATCTAACTCTCTATACATGTTACATCTGCCCCACCTGGTTTTGCCTATTTTGAGAACAAATTTGTACTGCGATAAGATCTGAATAAGGGCCCATGTTTGTAAAGGAACCCAACTGATTGAACTCAGTCTGTCTCCAGCTCCATCTGGTACATCCCCTTCTCTCTAACCAGTGCTTCTCCCCCTCTTGTTCAGTACTCCCCCATGAGGGGTAAATGTATGACGCTTGGAGAAGTGGTATCTATCCCATAAAGAACATTATGTGCAAGGTGGTGATGCACCAGCCAATCAGCTCCTAATGGTCAATTAACATATTGGAGCTGATTGGCTGGAGCATTATCACCTTGCACATAATGTTCTTTATGTGGATAGATACCACTTCTCCAAGCTTCATACATTTACCCCTCAGTCACAATTGCCCCAGTCACAGGGCTGGCGGGGACTTCCACCTGGGTTAGGTCTGTCCTGTATCTCTAGCAGTGGGAACCACAGGGTATGCGGTCATCGGGTAGACAATGTCTAGATTGACCATGAATGCTTGACAAATACTAGGTCGACACAATATTCTGGTCGACATTAATAAGGTTGACGTGAGGTTTGCATGTTTTGGTATGTCGACCATTTGCAAGGTGTTGACTTAGCGACTGTCGACCAAGACATGGTCTACCATTTATATTGTAACCCCACGAGGCAGGTGCATGGTGCCAATGCATGTGGGAGGTGAGCAAGACCTGACCAAATCATTATGCAGAACTTATTTTGCAAGCATGTCTGTACCAATGCTATACCATCAAGTGTCACACAGAGGCGTTTCACTGTTTCCTGGCCACCTGGAGCCCATGTTTCCTCTTAATGATGCATTAAGAAACCGTTCCAAACCTGTACCAAAACATAGAGCAAGGTGACCATGCAGCAGCCTAGAGTATACTTTATGGTTGAATGTGGTGTGTATTTGTCAGTGGCACAATGTAGACTGATCTGACTATTGGCAATGTTTGTAAGTACCGATCCTCAATCAATTTACCATATGCTAATATCACCAGTCTGAAACAATCCTGTAACTGTAGAAGTGGTGACTTCTGCCCGTTCTTCCTGTTTTCTCTGACATGCAGCAGGGACCACTGGAATCACATCGGGTATTAGAGCTGGGAATGCTGGGAGCTAGGCACTTCTTAATAATAATTAGGGGATACTGGCTCCTCCCCTCTAAGACCCACAATCCCCCAGTGAGAAAATTGTGCCAGGGAGTTAGGTCACAGTTTTTTCTGCTCCTGCACATTTTTCTAGCTTTGGCTTTACAATAGAATTTTTTACATCTTTACTTGATAGAATCCCTTCCCCACCTACTGAAAGGTGTGGGTCCGGGCATTCAGCGCCCCTGGAGTTCCAGGTCGTCAGTCAGGACCTCACTAAAGGTGCCTGCCTGCACGGGTTCCGTGCTCCTGCCGCCCCTCCAGCAAAGGGGACGCCAGTCACGAAGGAAGCCTCCGGTGGTGAGTAGAGCGCTGAGCGCACTTTCCACACGCCGTCCCCTGCTTCTCCGTCAGCCGCGCTGTGCGCGGGTCTCTGCAGCGAGGTGAGGCGCCGCCATCTTGCGAAAGGGCGCGTATCGCTGTACTATACCACGCGGCTGTACTAAGTGCCGGAGGTATTGCAGGAGTGAGCGCTAGCAAGCGGGTGCCTCTGGACGTTGTCAGAACGCCACAGGTTGGCTAAGCAGAGGGAGAGGGGACACGCTGTAAAACGGAGGCCGGCATGGCGCGGCCATTACACAGATACACAGTAAGCTGACTCTTTCCTGTTCACAGGTTACTGCAGCTTGGAAGGCTCTAAAGGTTTTATTACTGACACAGTGTTTTGCGCTGTATTGTCACTAATAGGGCTCATTCCCTCCAGGTCTCACAGAACCCTGAGGTTTTTGGCTTGTGAGAGGTGTATCTGTACTCAGTGTGTGTGTGTGTGTTTGCACCTGTATCGCGCGCTGTTGTTGGACCGGGCGAGCAGGGATCATGACGGGCAAATCCAAAGCCTCTCAGAAGGTTTTTGCTTGTACTGTCTGTACAGCTAAGTTTTCTCAATACACAGCTGAGGGTAATGCCACTGTTTGTCAGTCATGTTCAGGTGCTGAATCTGCATCACTGGCGGGGTCTCAGGCGCCCCAGTGGGCCTCTACCTTAGTGGGTACTATGTCAAAGCTCACTTCTGAATTGGCGCTGGCTCGCAGAGCGGAGCCATCTTGGGCTACAGCCCTAGCAAGGTCGGTGGAGGGGTTAGCTAACTCCATGGCCAGACCAGAGAGGCCTTCTACATCTAGCAATAAGCGACCTTATCAGGCTATTATTGTGGAAGATGATTTAGAGGAGAGGTTCAGGATGTCATTCCTGAGGGAGAGCCGACTCCTTTAGGGATAGAGGCTCTCATTATGGCGGTAAAGGAGGTTCTTCGTTTACCGGAGGATCCCAGACCAGAGCCACAGGAGTTTGATCTGTTTGGAGGGGTTCAGAAGACATCAGTGGTCTTTCCTTGTCCAAATCAGGATCAGCTTCTGGCTGCATGGAGGAATCCGGACAAACGTTTTCAGATTCCCAGACGCTTCCCTTCTCTGTATCCTTTTGAGCCTGCGGCCCTAAGCAAGTGGGAGACTCCACCTCCGGTGGACACCTCAGTTTCCCGTCTGTCCAAGAAAACAACTCTGCCAGTCCCAGGGGCTTCAGCCTTGAAAGATCCCTCAGATAGAAAATTGGAGGCTACTCTCAAGGCCATTTATGTAGCAGCAGGGACTCAACTCAGACCGGCAATAGTCTCGGCCTGGGTAAATAGGGCAAATGTTAAATGGGCGGAGCTAATCATTGAAGGATTGGAATCAGGTATGCCTAGAGATGAGATTCGTTGCTTGGCTGAACATGTTAAGGAGTCTGCTATGTTCTTAGGAGAGGCGGCTAAGGATGTATCCTTAATCTCTTCCAGAATATCAGCTAGCGCCATTTCTGCACGGCGGGCCCTCTGGCTTCGCTCTTGGCAGGCGGACGCGGAGTCTAAAAGGGCTGTGGAGGGTCTTCCCTTTTCCGGGGACATCCTTTTCGGGCCTGAATTAGACAAATGGATCTCACAGGCGACGGGAGGGAAGTCGGCATTTTTACCGTCGGCAGCTCCTCCTCCTCCCAGAAGACAGTTCGCAGGTCCATCTTTTCAGTCCTTTCGGACTCAGCGCACCTTTCGGGGTAGAGGAAGAGGTTTCCAGTCCTCTAGAGGGTCCAGAGCCAGAGCCCGCCCTCAGGCTGCTCCAAGAGCCCAGGAACCTAAGCCCCAGCAGAAGCCGGTGGCATGACGGTTTACCAGCTTCAGTCAACAGTTTACCAGTAGGTGCCCGTCTGTTGGCCTTCGGAACCCAATGGTTCTCCCTTTCGGAGGATCCTTGGGTTCGCAGGGTGGTATCGGAGGGGTACCGGATTCAGTTCGACTCCACTCCTCCGGTTCGATTCTTCACAACGGCTCTGCCAACATCTCAGGAAAAGAGAACGAGCCTGCTAGAAGCCATTCGGATCTTGCTGGAGGCTCAGGTCATCATGCCGGTCCCAGCAACTCAGAGGAACACAGGGTTCTACTCAACCCTCTTTGTAGTCCCCAAGCCGGATGGGTCAGTCAGGCCCATTCTCAACCTGAAGCCTTTGAATCTGTTAGTCTCGTATCAACCATTCAAAATGGAATCAATCCACTCAGTGATTGCTTCTTTGGAGCCAGGGGAGTACATGATATCATTGGATATCAAGGATGCTTACCTACACATCCCGATTTGCATCCCTCACCAGGCCTTTCTTCGTTTTGCCATCGGTCGGGATCATTTTCAGTTCAGGGCTCTGCCCTTCGGATTATCGTCAGCGCCCAGAGTATTCACCAAGACTCTATCAGTAGCAGTCGCATACCTCAGATGTCAAGGGGTGACAATAATTCCCTATCTCGACGATCTCCTAATCAAGGCCCCATCGAGGGAGTTACTGGAGAGTCATGCGAGGTTAACCACTCAGACGCTCACCAGCCTGGGGTGGATAATGAATTTCAAGAAATCCTCTTTAGTTCCATCCAAGAGGATCTTGTTCTTAGGCCTTTGGCTAGACACGGAGTCTCTGAGAATCTTCCTGCCGGAAGACAAGATCCAGGCTATCTTGCACCTAGTGCAGAGGATCTTACTTCCACAGAGGATCAGCCTCCATCTGTGCACTCAGCTGCTAGGGAAGATGGTGGCAGCCTTCCCAGCTCTGACGTGGGGACGTTTCCACTCAAGACCGTTTCAGTTGGATCTTCTCAGAAAGGGTGCGGGCTCGCACCTGAATCTGCACAAAAGAATCCACTTGTCGGCCGAGGCAAGACATTCACTACTGTGGTGGAGACACAGAAGGAATCTAATAGAGGGTCGTCGGTTTGCAGTCCAGGACTGGATTGTATTGACAACGGACGCAAGTCTACGCGGCTGGGGTGCCGTAGTACTTCATCTCTGCCTCCAGGGCAGGTGGGACCTGCAGGAGAGGCGCTTGTCCATCAATGTGTTGGAGATCAGAGCCATCTACAATGCTCTGTTGGAGGCTCAGGAGTTCCTTCAGGGTCAACACATAAAGATAAGGTCGGACAATGCCACGGCAGTTGCCTATGTGAACAGGCAGGGCGGCACGAGGAGCAGCATGGCCATGAGGGAGGTAAAGAAGGTTCTTCAGTGGGCAGAACGATCAGGAGTAGTTCTGCTAGCAGTGTTCCTTCCAGGTCGGGAAAATCTAGAGGCCGACTTCCTCAGCAGGGAGGACCTTCACCCAGGCGAGTGGTCTCTCAACCCCGAGGTGTTTCGGGAACTCACCGACAGGTGGGGAGTTCCCGAGGTGGACCTGATGGCGTCTCGAAAGAACCACCAACTACCAACGTACGTGGCTCGTACAAGAGACCCTCAGGCCATAGCGGCAGACGCTCTGTCGACCCCGTGGGAGTTCAGCTTTGTCTACCTGTTCCCGCCACTTCCACTTCTGGGCCAGGTACTGAAGAGACTCAAGAGGGAGCCAGTGCAGGCTATTCTCATAGCACCCTGGTGGCCTCGCAGGACGTGGTTCTCAGACATCCAGATGTTACTGGCAGACGAGCCAGTTCGGTTGCCCCTCAGACCGGATCTGCTCCTTCAAGGACCCTTCTTTCATCAGAATCTGCCACAGCTACATTTGACGGCGTGGCTGTTGAGACCGAGGTCTTGCGGGAGAAGGGAATTCCAAGAGCTGTAATCCCTACGATGTTAAGGGCCCGGAAGCCCGCCTCAGCAGCGCATTATCACAGAATATGGCGCTCATATGCGGGTTGGTGCGAGGGTAAGGGCTGGCCATTCCGGGTATTCAAATTGTCCCGCCTTCTGTTGTTCTTACAGAGGGGGTTGGATGGGGGTCTGAGACTGGGTTCTCTCAAGGTCCAGGTCTCGGCCTTGTCTGTTCTCTTTCAGAGGAGATTGGCCCTCATTCCTGAGGTACAAACATTTTTTCAAGGGGTTCTCCGAGTTCAGCCTCCCTTCGTGCCTCCCACAGCTCCTTGGGATCTGGACTTGGTACTAGCCTTCTTGAGGTCTGAGACATTTGAGCCACTGAACAGGGTGGAACTGAAGTTCTTGTGCTGGAAAACAGTTCTTTTACTGGCCCTGGCCTCAGCTCGCAGAGTTTCAGAGCTGGGTGCTCTGTCATGCAAGCCCCCTTATCTGATTTTCCACGAGGACAGAGCAGAGCTGCGTACCCAGGCAGGGTTCCTTCCGAAGGTGGTATCCTCATACCACATAAACCAGCCTATCGTGGTTCCGGCTTTTCAAGGGGAATCACCGGAGCAATCCTCCTTGGACGTGGTCAGGGCTCTTCGGATTTACGTCAAGAGAACCAGGTCTATACGCAAATCGGATTCTTTATTTGTTCTCTATGACGCATTCCGCGGGGGTGGCCTGCGTCAAAACAGACAATTGCACGATGGATCAAGTGGACGATCCGTAGTGCTTATCTTCATGCGGGACAGGTGCCTCCTGTCTCCGTAACAGCTCACTCTACCAGATCGGTGAGTACGTCGTGGGCTGCTGAGAGAGGGGCTACTATCTCTCAGCTGTGCAGAGCGGCCACTTGGTCGTCTCAGAACACGTTTGTTAAGTTTTACCAGTTCGATACTTTTGCAACTTCAGCTTCAGCTTTTGGTCGTCTGGTCTTACAGAATCCCCAGCACTCTCCCTCCCGGGGCTTGGTCTTTGGAACCTCCCCGATGTGATTCCAGTGGTCCCTGCTGCATGTCAGAGAAAAGAGGATTTTGGTACTTACCGGTAAATCCATTTCTCTGAGATCAGCAGGGACCACTGGACACCCGCCCGGCTGTTGGATTCTGCCTGTTGTGGTTGCTGTTGCAGCCCGGTCCGATATCTGCGTGTTGTATGTATGGTTGTGTTATGGTTTTGTTCTGTAACCCTTTCCTCTGGTGGGCCAATTTCCTCACTGGGGGATTGTGGGTCTTAGAGGGGAGGAGCCAGTATCCCCTAATTATTATTAAGAAGTGCCTAGCTCCCAGCATTCCCAGCTCTAATACCCGATGTGATTCCAGTGGTCCCTGCTGATCTCGGAGAAATGGATTTACCGGTAAGTACCAAAATCCTCTTTTTGTACAGATGGTACCTACAGAGCTGGTGGAAAAAGAATTCTGGCGCTTGGTGAACAGTATAGAGGAGGACGTCACTGTGCAGTACGGGGCAGATATACACTCCAAGGAGTTCGGCAGCGGATTCCCAATGATGGATGGCAAGACGGAGTTGACGGCTGAGGAGAAGGTAATTCGCGTCTCTTCATCCAGCATTTTCTGGTTGATCGTTGGGTCTCACCTTTTATAATGTCTCTGCATTCTCAGATCTATGCCACAAGCGGCTGGAACTTAAATGTGATGCCAGTTCTGGAGCAGTCCGTGCTGTGTCACATCAATGCAGACATTTCTGGCATGAAGGTTCCCTGGCTGTATGTGGGTATGGTGTTCTCTGCTTTCTGCTGGCACATTGAGGATCACTGGAGCTATTCTATCAACTACCTTCATTGGTTAGTGTCCATGGAATGTTGTGACTTAGTAAATCATTATCTCTGGGAAACTACACGTGTGAGACTTGCTGTATATAGTGCACTGACTCCTATGTATTAAACTTCTGGCGTGACATTTCACAGGGGTGAGCCCAAGACCTGGTATGGGGTGCCCTCATCTGCCGCCGAAGAGCTTGAAGAGGTCATGAAGAAATTGACCCCAGAGCTGTTTGAGAGCCAGCCGGATCTCCTGCATCAGCTGGTCACTTTAATGAACCCCAACACCTTAATGGCACATGGGGTGCCGGTGAGTGTTTTTACATCTTCCAATGTCTTAGAAACTTTTTGCTGTATTTGTTCTACTCCAGTCTTCATTGTGTTGCAGTTTCTTCTGTTCATGTCCTCACAAGATGTCCGTGTCTCCTGTAGGTTGTCCGCACTAACCAATGTGCTGGGGAGTTTGTCATCACCTTTCCGAGGGCTTATCACAGTGGCTTCAACCAAGGTTACAACTTTGCGGAGGCAGTCAACTTCTGCACTGCCGACTGGGTGAGTGACTTTGCATGAAGAGACTTTCTGTTTCACAGGAACTGCAAGTGATGTCTCGGTTGTTTAATGTAGGGCAAGTTCCATACCCTGAATTCTAGCCAAGGCTAGGCTTCTACCTGCCTACTTGGCTCCAACAGCTGCTCCGTCTTCACATAGGGAGTGATTCAATTCAGAGTGCTGCTATGTTGGAGAATTCCAGTGCTCATGGCCACGGTTCAGTGGCGGGAACCGTCATTCTCAAACTTAAGTGCCGCGATGCTGGTTGCACCGTGCTGAGACACAAAACTGCATTGCACACCTAGTTTTGTCGTAATTCTTCTCACACCCCAGGAGGGCTGTGAGGGCTATTCAACTCTCCTCTATATAAATCAATCTCAAAGATAAGGTGTCAACAGATGGCGATTTAGGGTAGTGTTTTATTTATTTTTTTGCTTCCGAAGATGCCCGTTTTGATTGTCATGCAATTCAAATGCAGCGCCCATGTCAAAAATAGGACTCTTATAAAGGGAGTTAGAGGAAAATATCAAATCCCCTAGGAAAATAATGGATTTATAGTTCTCTATAAGGTGCAAGGCTGCTTGAACTTTCCTTGGAATGGGCAATGATAATGGAATCTCAAACAATTCTTCATGCAGTACTTGTGTCGTTTCACGGCGGCAGTTACGTAGTCAGCATAGCGTCCCTGTCAGAATGAGCATAGTGTTCCCGCGGCCAGCGTAGTTAAAATAGCGTATTGTTTCTGCGAGCGTCCCTATCAGAATCAGCGTAGCTTAGTGTTCCCGCGTATATATGATATGGCAGGTGTGAATGTGTTCCTGAAACACCCCCACTATCCATACCAGGCCGAAGCGTGGCGAGCGGATGTGTTGCGCGTCCTCCCAACCTTTTCATACCCCCACTATACACGTTGGCGTTGAGTTTATATAGTGTGGCGAGCCACCGAGCCCGAAGCGTGGCTAATGCGGATTACTTTCAATGTATTCAGTGTCCCCTCGCTGCGCTCGCCACACTTTAAAAATCAACTCCACACCAACGTGGATAGTGGGGGTATAAAAAGGTCAGGAGGACGCGTAACGTGACCCCTCGTGGGTCTCACTGCGCTCACCACGCTTCGGGCTGGTGTGGATAGTGTGGGTTTCAAATGGAGGCATTTGCCAGTATGTAACATGGAGCACTGGCAAATACCTCCTTTATTGTGCATGAGAAGCACTTGCGTCCGCACCCCCTCTTTGTGCAGGAGGCGCACGTGCTACCGATCCCCTAACCCTGTCTGTAGGGTTGCTGTACCCTGCCACAATAGTTACTCAGATGCAGAAGCGTATCAGATGCTTCTGTGACTCAGACAGATGGAGCGCAGCTCCGCCGGCGCCCGCATGATCCCCTCTCCACCGGAGAGGGGATCATGCGGGCGCTGGCACTGTGTGAGGTGTTCACTAGGCTTGCCAGGGTCGCCGGGAACAGAGATGCAGTTCCTGGCAACAGTACGGTGAGTAGCTTCCTCAGGGGGCGCTACGCTAATAACGGAGCGTAAAACTACACAAGTACCCTTCATGCAAAACTTCAAGTTCCAGGAGTCTCATAACGTGACTGAACCCTGTACTGCAAAAAATAACACGGGCTCTGACATTGAGGTCCTTTTAATTTGGAAACCCATGGAAGATGGGTTCATCTGCATGCTCAGAAATCCTTGATTGGACAACACAAGCTGTATGAATCCATGCCTGACTGTCTTGGTACCAGGAGTCCCAATGTCGGAAAAAAGGTCTACACCATGGAATAGACCTGACCAATATGTCTGCATCATCCTCGGCAGTGACTGAACAATGAATGGTTTTCATGGGGCCGGCAAAATACTATGATATGGATGCCCAAATCCTCATCAACCCTCTACCATGATTCACTCTTGAGGGCATATGTGAAAGCATCCAAGTTTGCCAGAAGTTTAGAATGCCTGTGGAACTCTTTTAATTGTTTTTTTTTTTTTTTTTTCTTGTGGCAATCCCTTTACAAGGCACAGTTTTGCCTTGTAACTGGTTGCTGCTTTAAAAAAAATAAAAAGGGAGTTCGGCTGGCATACCGCCCCTCTGGCAAACTTTGAAGCCGTTACGTATGCACCAGACAGTCCAGATCATATTCCCCTGTGTTGATGATCTCCTCATGTAAACTCATTCTGCAATTGGGAATATGGTGAAGCACGATTCATCGGATCAGATTACCATCGGCAGTCCACAGTTTGAGTGTTACATCAATCTTGGCTAAGATCAAGTGTAGTATCTGTTCTTATCAGTGGGTATGGACTGGCCAGTGGGTCTCTCAAAACCTTCGGGTGCGGAGGACCCACCGTCCAAAACCCTTCCGGGGGTGGAGGAAACGCGGGTCTCTCTGAGCTTTGGCGAAGAGGACCCACCGATCCCTTTTTTCCCTTCCTCGGCCTTATGGTTGAGGGGGGTTAGGGGAACCATGGGGCCTTTCTCCTTTGGGAGAGGGTCCACACGTTCGTACGGCTGCCCCCTTTGCACGTGTTTATGCACAGCACTGGTGGTGGTGGGAGCACACCTCTGGCTCCCTGAGTTTCTTCAAACTCCTCAATCTTTCACTTGGCATTCCCCAAGTTTACCAGTGGTTTGTCAAATGCCACTCGTCCATGAATATCGTACTTGTGAAGTTCCCTCCTCACTGTTCTTGTAGACACTTGTTGCTTTATTTACTAAAGGTCCCCATACACGCTGCGATAGCCACATGCGATCGGTTATCGGCTGGATCGCATCACGTTTTGCGTGCGATGCAATCCACGGGCAGTACAAAAAGTATGTAGAGCACATATTTTTTGTACTATGCGATGCTCGCGGGAGTGTGCATCGCAATCTATGATGCTATCGCACCATGTATGAGGACCTTATGATGAGAATTCTATTGCAGTTGGGATGTTGCCCATAGCAACCAATCCGAGTCTAATTATTTAACACTTTTATTTTTATTAGAAGAGAATAGAATCTGGTTGCCCATGGCGACATCTCATTTTCAATAGAACTCCCATCATGGTAATTAAATCCCTGCGTGTGCAACTCGGCTCAGTCACTTTTGCAACGTTTGTCTTAATCTTGGCCACAATCCTCCTTAATTCCCTTCAGTCTCTGGCACTCGCTTAACACTGGTGTTCAGCTGATGATGTTCTTCTGGGAACAGTATAAGCCATTGTTACCTTTTTGATACAGTTTCGTGCAATCTCCCAAATATAAACTGGCTACTGCAGTCAAACACACCCACTGGGCGGGCACCAACATTTTGCCCCCTCTGAAAGTACGTTAGCTCAGACCCTATTCCCTAACGCCTGCATAGAACAATGTCCACAGAGGAACAGAGATCTCCAACCACCTCGAAACACAACTTACTGTGGAGACACGTCCAGATTGACAATGAAAACGCAGGTCTAGTTCATTCATGACATCGGAATGTGGTTTCCATATTTATATCTAACCCCTGTACTTGCATTAAAATCTATTTAGGTTGGGTTTTATTTTTTTTAAATATCAAATGTATAATTAAACCTCCACAGGAGTATGAAGGGAGAAGTGAACCCTGCCACCTATAGTGTATACATAGAAATGTGTTCACGGTTTGTGCGAGTAAATGTTGTGGTTTCTGCCCAATTTCCAGCTCACCGCAGGCAGAAAATGCATTGAGCATTACCGGAGACTTCGACGATATTGTGTCTTCTCACACGAGGAGCTTGTTTGCAAGATGGCAGCATGTCCTGAAAGACTAGACCTTACTTTGGCCGCTGCGGTGCATAAGGAGATGTTTCTGCTGGTGCAGGAGGAGCGGCGGTTACGTAAGGCCCTGTTTGAGAGGGGAGTAACAGAGGCAGAAAGGGAAGCGTTCGAATTGCTCCCAGATGATGAAAGACAATGCCAGAAGTGCAAGACTACGTGCTTTCTGTCTGCTTTGGCTTGCTACGACTGCCCTCAAGGTCTAGTCTGTCTCTATCACATTGAGGACTTGTGCCAGTGTCCACCAGCTCGTCAGTATCTCAGGTAAGTTGCTCTTGGCACAGTGTGAACCTGGTAATCCTCGGTGGATGTCATAAGTTACTGTATTAAGTGACCTTTCCAAATATCTTGTGGTCCCCCTTAGGTATCGCTACACCCTGGATGAGCTCCCAGCCATGTTACACAAGTTGAAAATTCGGGCTGAATCTTTTGACACGTGGGCAAACAAAGTGCGTCGGATCTTGGAGGGCCAGGATGGGGTCAAGAAAGGTAAGGATGGAGCATACCTTTCTGTAAACTCCCGACTTTCACCCGTCATTTCTGTGTTCCTTTCCGGTATTGATGTCATCAGCATGATGGAACTAATTGTGATTGCTCCTGTGTACAGCAGAGCTGGAGCAGCTGCGAGTCCTGGAGGAGGAGGCATCGGAGAAGAGGTTTACGGAGAATGGGTCGCTACACGTTCTGAAGTGCACCATTAAGGAGGCGGAATTGTGTATCAGGGAGACCCAGAAGCTACAAAGTGACCTCCGGTCATCACGGTTTGTACATTGTGCAGAATAGTCTGTTCTTTAGGGTAATAAATGGCTGTGGGGTGCTTTTATGCACCTCCTAAAAGGAGTAAAACGAACATAGAAATGTGTGATCTTCAAGTTATGTAAAACACACCTTGGGTGCTATTCAATTGTTCTATTGCTCCCAATCTCCTGTCTAAAGTGATAGTAGATAGCGGTCCGATATTTAATTGATTTTTTTTTCCCGCATATCACGCTCATTATGGTCAGGTTAAGGCATGCATTTGCAGATTTGAGCTCACCACCTCTGGGGATTGCGAGCTGAAATGGTTGTGAAAAACCAATTGAATACCCTCTTTATATGAATGAGGGCATTAAAGATTGTTTACAATCTTCCAAGGGAATGATTGTGCATCGGTTGGTTTCAGCAATATTGTGTAGCCCCCGTATTAATGGAAAGGTTTTTTTTAAAAGCCTGTTAAAAAGAATACTTCTGCAATGTACTTTCACTCTGAGCTGTGACAGTTTCTTTTAACATAGTAATTACGGTTGAATAAAGACATTAGTCCATCGACTTTAACCTAACTTTGAACTGTGACCGTTTTTAGGCCACAAACTCTCCACCCAACCCCCAGTCCCTATCTGCTCCTACCTCCAATCTGTCTTCACAGCTTGCTCTCTCCATATCCATCAAGTTTGAAACAGACCAGTGTCCCTGCAAAAATTGCTTTCAATTTGTTAAGATATTTTTTAGCACACAAAGGAGTAATTTTGTCCGCCGAGTGGTCTCTAGTGATCAGTGGCGGTACTTCACCTCGTAGAGGTGAGCAGAGTTAGCCTTTTATTTATTTTATACTTCCTTTTTTCTTTTTCTTCTCCTCCCCTCCCCCGATTTTATAAATGCTACCAATAGAATCTTAATTAGTTTCAACTTTCCTTGTTTCGTTGTTAAAATGTTTCTTTTCTCTTAGGAACAATGCTACGGTTGTGTCTCTGGAAAATTTGCAGAAGCTTGTGCAACGTGTCCAAGCTCTTCCATGTGTCATGAATCAGCTATCCTCACTACAGGTAATCTTCATCTTTAAACTCTTTGGGGGTGATTCTAATCTACTTGCCAAACGGAGAGTTCGGCCCCATCCCGATGGTTGTGGCACTGTGCATGGTCTTTTATGTGCAGGTCCCCTTTGCAAACGGCTCCGGCAACTTGCATAGTCACCAAGCCATTCGCAGGTATTGGGGGGGGACGCGGTTCACCTATGGGAATGCCCAGCGTTTTTAATGGAGGCTCCCATGGGATGTCAGCCACCCACCCTGTCTTCGTCGAAGCAATCGCAATGAAGTCTGTTTCTAATGGAATCCATTTTTTTTTGGGGGGGGGGGGGATTTGGTAGAGTGGGCTCTGGTGCTCGGTAAGCTGACAGAATTGGGCCCTTTGTTGCTGCGTGACCGACCTGCTCTCTGGACTCATTACATCCACGCTTTTGCCTCTGTTCTCAGGAACTTCAGGAACAGGCGGAATCCTTGCAGGAGGAGGCCAAGAAGTGCTTACAGTCTCTCCCAGACAAAGCATCCCAGATGCAGGACATGTTGGACCAGTGCCAAGCTCTGGGGTGCGCCTGCCTGAAGCCGAACAGCTGGAGCGGCAGTTGCGCCAGGGGGAGTGGTTATCTCGGGTTCGGGCAGCCCTGGTTGCTGGTCGGTCAGGCACACTCCAAGAGATGCGCTCGCTGTTGCAGGAGGCCGGTGAAGTGGCGGAGAGCCCTGCGGTGGAGAAAGCCCGTAGTGAGCTGAAGGAGCTCATATCCATTGCTCTCCGTTGGGAAGAGAAGGCTAAAATGTGTTTAGAGGCCAGGTGATGCTTAACATATCATTTGTGGTTTCCATGATCAATCTACCCCACCACACTGTCCTATATCGCCATCTCCTTTGGTTATCAAGGTGCATGTCTCCTGCTGATTGCTTCTTTATCTTATTAGGCAGAAACATCCTCCTGCAACACTAGAGGCCATCATTAAGGAAGCTGAGAACATCCCTGTGCAGCTCCCTAATACTCTTAGCTTGAAGGAGGCCCTCTGCAAAGCCCGGGCCTGGAGTGCCGATGTGGATGAGATACAGGTGACCATTTACTAACTCCTACACTGTTACAGATGTATCTTGCCTGGTCTAGTCTGGCTGTTATAGATGGACAATGAACAAGCCTTCTGTCACTAATATGAACTGATCAGTTTGGAACTATTCTGTGATGGAATGATGAGCAGATGTGCGATGCTTCTGTTAAGGCAGTTTGACTTGCATAGTGTTTGGTTCAAGAATAAGGGTATCTGTATAGAAAACATCAAAGAAAAAAAATTGTTCAAATTCTTTCCTCTGGACTTTTTTCTTCTGTTTGCACTGCATGTGATGGTGCATTTTCTGACATGGGTATTGTGTGTCTGCAGAGTGGAGATCACTACCCCTGCCTCGATGACTTAGAGGGTCTGGTCGCTGTGGGCCGGGACCTTCCTGTCAAGATGGACGAGCTGCACCAGCTGGAGGTCCAAGTAGCTGCAGCTCATTCCTGGCGGGACAAAGCAACAAAGACTTTCCTCAAGAAGAGCTCCGCCTACACCCTTCTGGAGGTGATTGCCCTTTCCACTAGGGGGCCTGTCCCCTGGCCCAGACAGCACGCTTACTGTTTTTGCTCATTCGATGACCATTTCTATGCCACCTTGAGAATTGTAGCTTTCTTTCAACCTAGACATGGTCTACACCTAGACATAGCCTACCCCTCAGAACTAGGACCTTGCTGCTCATTGCAGCATGGCCGCGCCGTCCGTCCCTCCAGCCAGCCAATACCGGGACCCGGTGGCCATCGACATATGTAATTGATAACGTTGGCCGTCACATCGGCCCGTGTGTACACACCATAAGCTTAGGCCACACATCGGCCAACAGGACCCTCTTGTCCACAAGGAGGGGGTCACAAACACCACTGCTGACCGGATTTATATTGTTGCACAGTGCAGCTCAGCCGCTCTTTATGAACACGTACATTGTAAGCATGCAGCCCGGCGGTAGGACCCTGCAGCTGCTGCCCTACCGCTAATGTGTGGGCAGCCACCTAGGATCTTTTGTGCAGGCGCCTTTTGGACACAGCGCAACCCATTCTGCTCCGCTAAGTGTGGCCCCAGCTTAAGCTCTCGAACAGCCTGTATTTAAGGTTCTGTCTGTAACAGGTGGGATAATTACTAACCCAGTAAAATATGAACCCCACCTGTGAATGAATAAAAAAAAAAAATACACCACACATCTCTTTGGGCTGGTAAGTAAGGCCCGGGTTGAGAAGCGTTGCTTTTGGTATAGGATTTGCTGTAATATTCAGCCTAGAAGAAAGTAAACGGCATGAATTGTCTAGATGAAGATGTGTGTTTTTTTTTACTACTGCAGGTGCTTTGCCCGAGTGCAGATGTGTCGTCTGGTACTGGGAAGAGGTCCAAGCTGAAGCATGACAAAGAACATGGGCTCTATCAGTCTGACATAGAGAGCCTAGGGCTGTCTGCCCAGGACCTGCGGGACCCAGGCTGCATAGTATGTAACAGCCATATTTGTGTATCACGTGACACTGTCTAGCTCAGATACTGACCTCCATGTCCATCCCCCTCAGGTTCTAGCGTTTAAAGAAGGGGAGCATAAAGAGAAAGCTGGCATACTGCGACTGAGAGCAATGAACTCCTCACTGGAGAGGGATTGCGTCTGTGTGTGCGGCGAGCCTTCAGGAGAGCTTATGCTTCGTTGTGAGCTTTGCCAGGACTTGTTTCATGGGCTTTGTGTCCCCGGCCCCAGACTTTCCTCTCATCGGGGGGGACACTCCAACCCAACTCTGACCTGGTGGGAATGGGACAGTCGCTTCTTGTGTCCACTTGTGTGCGGTCACGGCGACCGCGGCTGCAGACTATTCTCTCTCTTTTGGTTGCTCTTCAGAAGTTGCCCGTGCGCTTACCAGAAGGAGAGGCCCTACAATGTTTAACAGAGCGAGCAATGAGCTGGCAGGATCGAGCTCGTAGGGTCCTTGCAACACCGGAAATTTCCAATTCTGCTGCCAACCTCGTAGAGCGGAGACAGCGAGTACAGCATAGCAAAGACCCGCAGGCACTAAGGGAGACAACCCGAAACGAGCAGAACCCGGTAAGTAACTACAGCGGGCTTATGGGTGTGACCGTTTATTGAACGTTAGGGTCAGTTGATAAAAGAATCTTCACGGTATAAAAATTGTCAGCAGTAGGGGCAGATGTATGAATCAGTAATAAGGTAGAAGTGAGCCTGAGGAGCTGTGGCCCATGGCAAACAATAAGCACTGAAGTAACATCTGAAAAATGCATAATCTAAAATTATACAGAGCAGCTGATTGGTTGCCATGGGCCACTTCTCCTCTGGCTCACATCTCCCCATATCACCGCTGCATACATCTACCCCATAGTAACTTATGTGGAGTAATTACTCCATCCAGGCTGTATGTGAAAGGAAAGGCCTCTGTGCTCTTCCATCAGGAGTCGCGCGCCATATTCATTGTGGATTTCATGGGTACTGTTCATCGCGCTTTGGATCGAAGTCTTGTCTTATCTCCTATATATTTAGCCAGATCCGTCAATCACTGTGTCCCCCCCCCCCCCCCCCCCCCTTCCAGCGTTATACACACACAACACACGGAGTCCAACAGATCTGGCAAGCCCTTCCACCCCAATACAATCCAATCTACAATATGATCTTATATAATACATAATAGCCCAGATCTGTCACTAGCCCTGCGATTAATGGCAACCTCCACCAATAATTGCAGTCCCCCTGCGCGATTCCTGCTGACCACCACGTGGGAGCCTTACAGCAGTAACTCCGCGGCCACACTGCCCTGAGTACCGGACCGCCCGTCTCTTTGCTCTCCCACAAGCAACACACTGTCACCATCTCCCATCACACACAGCTGATCCGGCTGCTGCATCCACTCCCTCCCCGGATCCCCCTGGTATAACACCGCCACCTGTTACCTCCTGCCATGTACCCGACGTCACGGCCTCATCGCTCCGAGATCAAGGAATCTGTGACTCCTTCACCCCGCAGCGCAGGGACCAGAGCCTGCCTTCCGAGCCCGGCTCCCAAGTCCTGCGTCCCCTACCTGGCTGTTCTCTCCCTGCAGCGGCCCGGACCCAGAACGGCACCTCCCGCGGTCACATGGGGTGTGCTCTGGGGGGTCGCATCTCTTTCCCGGGGGCCGCCAGCTGCTGAGTGCCGGGGTCCACACAAACGCTCTCCCTGCCCTATTTCCTGTACCCCTCCTCAATATCTGGTATACCCCCTCCCCAATCCTACATACTCAACCAATATATTGTACACCCCCTCCCCAATATCATATATACCCCCTCCTCAATTCCTGCATACACCCCTCACCAGGCTGCGGCATGAAGACACTGATCCCCTGGTCCCAGAGCCAGGAGGCCGGGGCGGCGCACACATGGGAGGAGCAGTGAGCAGTGTTCCCTCTAAGCTGTGCACGCGCACACACCTCGACGAGCGTGCGCACAGACATTACAACAGAGCGCACAAAGCAGCAGTGGTCCCTTTTTGCAGTTGTGGAGTCAATTAATGTGTGTTTCACCCATTAACTACATTGTGTGCTGTGTTTTGAATGTTTAAATGTTTAATTTCATTTTTGAAGTAAAGTTAACACAAATGCTGAACGTCATTTTCCAGTTATATATAAGTGACGCACAAAAATTTAAATTTCCTTCCAAAGTTGCACAGCCAAAATCTTTACCCGCACGCAGCCTTCGTAAAATTAGAGGGAACATTGGCAGTGAGTGAAGGTTAAAGCCAGCTGCGTTATACTGGGGGATCAGGGAGTGACCGGAGGCAGCAGCCGGGGGATCAGCTGTGTCTAATGGGCAGATGACGGCAGTGTGTAGCTCCAGGAAGAGCAAAAAGATGGCCCCTCATTGCGGCTGAATGTCGCAAGAAGTCAGAACTTCTGTATAGGTAAAGTGTATGTAGTGGACACGTTCACTCTAGTGCACACTTCATAAAACCGATGTTTGGTAATCGGGTGCAACGTTGTAACAATCCTCGCTCATTTACCACAAGGGTTAGGAATCCTTGGGGTAGGCTCTGCATGTGCTTTTCGAAGACCTTGCTGTTTATATAAGTAACCTTCGGTTGTGTATGTTTCCAGGAAGGATAATGAACGAAGTGTTCTTTGACTTTTGATCATTTGGTTAGTTTTCAGTCAATGGAATATTGTGCTGATTCCCATTATTGTGTGCAGCTGTGTGATGCTCTCTGAGGTCTGGTGGTGTTGGGGGAGGTTGTATGACACCACATGATAACGTCAGACGTCAGCCTGCAGAAATGGGAACTTTTTACCCCAGCATAGGGACTGTCCTGCATATACAGAGCGAGAACAGCCTTGTTCCAGCTACCAAAGCCTTCAACAGTAGTGGCCTATGGGTAACATCAATTCACCACTACCATTTGCCTGGCAACCTGCTCCTAGTCCCCTAAGGCACCATTTCATTACGACCTGTTACCAGCACACACTCCTACAGTGCTGGGACACCTTGTGCCTGGGATCTCTGCTCTGCAAGTTGCATTCATTTAAGTGATCACAGACACTGAATTATTAGCAGACTGTCCGGGTGGATCACAGGTAAAGGAATCTGCCAGTTTGTTAGGTTTTATTCAATCCCATGCAAATCATCAATTTTTAGACCCACTTGTTTGGGGGTGAATTCGACTCGACCAATTCAATCCCGATGCCAATTTTTTTTGCATTGGTAGAAAAACTAGCATTGTGGAAAAACCACTTTGATCGTTTTCACCCATCCCGATTTACACAGTTAAAAAGTGAAACTTCATTGGCGAAAATGGTCTCAAAATCACGTGATTGAATATTATGAGCTAATTATTGCTGATTTTTTTTTTTTTCGCCTGGCCATGAAATTTGGCTGGGATTGAATAGCACTTGATTTGGAACAGAGCTTGACTAAGGAGGTCCCAGGTTTATCCACATTATGTTAAACAGTGTTCCTCATACTATGTTGTTATGTTGCAATTTGTAAAATTTGTATCCCCCTAGACCAGCAGTTCTCAAACTGTAGGTTCTGACCAACAAAAACAGAAAAATAGAAAAGTCCCAAGGCGCAACTGATCTTTGCAGCCTCACTTTCAAATGGAGGACCACCCAGTAATCCTCACTCGCCAACTCTCCAGAACAAATAAGAAAGTGCAGGCGCTTGACTTGTATGCTCCGTGATGTGATTTTTTCTCACGTGAAAAATAAACAAAGAAGAAAAATGTGCATCAGTGACACAATCTCAATTTATTAAACTTCTGGGGGCACCCTGCACCCAGGGAAGAAACTCGTACCGAAACTCACTCTGCAGTGGAGTGGGACAGGTGTGTAGCGGTTTCTTTATAGGTTCACCACAGTGATGGATAAAAGATATGTACCAAAATTGGATGTCAATAGGCTCAAATGCATACCGTACTCACTGAAAATTCAGGAGTCTCCAAACATATAAAGGTATCTTTACACTCAAATACCAGAGTAATCGTCAGGCAATCAAAGTAGCAGGAATGAACAAGGGTACTGCGTACCGTACTCACTGGGGATGTAAATAAGATACACCTATCAAGGTATCTTTGTGGAGTTAGCACTCCTCTTCCAATCAACTCCCCCAGGCAGATGGTATGCCGAAAAAACAGAGGGGATGACCGGTCTTAGTTCAAGGATTTATTGCTGTATAGTGGCCCAATGGCCTTAAGCCACAAAATACAGAAAACAAGAATAAAATACAATAAAAACAAAACTCACTTATCTTCCAACATGTTTCGACGGTCCCAGCCGCCTTTCTCAAGGATAGATAGTGAGTGAATCAGACCGGGTTTATATAGCAGTATGGAGTAACCATTTCCGGTTCAGTGTCATTATCATAAACGGGGCTTATAACTTGAAATAAGCTAACCGATAAATAGATCAATCTGTAGCTTCATCGGCGGATAAGCACAGGGTTTACTGGCCATAGAAACTGGGGATTAACCAGCCTGTTATACTTAAATGCAGCTCCGGCGTCTGAATATCCCACTTCCGGGATGTGAAACGCACGTCTGGGACGTGGAACGCACAACCGGAAGTCGGGTGTCCGTTCGTGACGCGCATCAGGCTTACTGCTGGCGAAGCTCAAGTGCCTGTGCTAGCTACTTCCGGGATGTGGAACGCACGCCCGGAAGTTAGATGTCCGCTCAGTGACCCGCATATGCGTGTCACTGTCTTGGGATGTGGTCTGAGCCCCCTAGTCATATAAAGGATAGGTGTCAGGTGACATATATGTAAGGAGGCTTCTATTATACCAATTCTTGACCAAAAAATAATAATTAATGGGCAGTATTCAGTGGTGACGCTACATATCAGTATGCGTGCACCCACAAAATATATCCTCCCTGTTTTCCAACACTGAATGGTTCCATCGTTCCTCCATTTACAAAAATATATTAAGAAACACATACAATTCTATTTAAATTTAAAACACCAGACCCACAAAATAGCAGCAATTTATAATAAACAAGCAGCAATTATAATTAACAAGCAGCAATATGAATGGATGAATCCATCCCTTGTATGATGTACAATACAAGCAGTGATATTTAGCAGCAAAATGGGGGTTAAAAACAATAGCAGCAATCATTAGCAGCAAATTAGGTGTATAAATTAATGTATAAAATCAAGTAATCTTTAAAACAATATATTCTCATAAAAAAACATTTTAACTCAAATTCGTGATTAAGACCATTCGGGGTCAGAGTGGACAGATTAAATATCCATCTCATCTCTGTTTGGGCAAGTCTAATGTCCCTATTATTATGTCTCCAATTGCATTTGACTGCCTCAAGTCCCCAAAATCCAGTGATTGACTTGACTGAGCTGTTATGTACTTCTAAAAAATGCAAGGAAAATGGATGTTCTTTAAAACCTTTCTTAATGTTACGTACATGTTCGGCAAGCCGTATCTTAAGATTCCTTTCGGTCTTGCCGACATATAGTTTATCACAGGAACACCGCATAGCGTAAATCACATAATTTGAGTTGCATGTAATGAATTGTTTAGGTTTAATGATCAGATTGTGTAATTTGAATTCTGTAAATTTTCTCACTGTTGATGGATAGGCCTTATATAGGTTCTGACCACCTCTGCATGGGGTCGTGACTCCATGTTGCTGACCGTTGGGCTGATGACTTTTTTCTAATCTCAGTCGGTGATTCAAGGAGTCTGAAAAATCTGTTGAATTGTCTGTTATATATTGAAAGAAAGGGCAGATCTCATCTTGTCATTATAATGCTTACATTTAACCACATTCTAATTTTAGTGGGGGGTTTTTTTGTTTGTTTTTCAGGTCTCCCATGAGAACGGAGATTCTCACTCCGAGAATGGCACTTTTGCTATGCCAGGTAACCTCATCCTATCCGTTGTCTTATTATAGGGTACAGTGATGCTGTATGTGTACTAAGTAGACTGATTTTTTTTCCATTGCAATCAAGATCTAGATGCCCTGTCTGCCCTGCTCCCGCGTATTGAAAAGAAGCAGATTCTGGAGATTTCTATTGGGTCGCGAGCTCTGCTTGAGGACCTCATGTTGGAAGGGGGATCTGCTGGAAGTAACACTTGAAGAGGAACAGAGCATTTGGAGGCTTCTACAGGCATCGCAAACGCCGTGTGTGGAGAGACTGCGAACCCTGATCGAAGTAAGTCCCAAACATTTATGTGTACGTAATATAGTCCACATCCTCCCCTTACTACGTACGTACATACCTAATATGGAAGTAGTAAGAGGAAAGTGTACTATAATATGGTGCACATCACCCACCCAAGTTGTGTAGCAGTTTATAAAGTAAACCTTTGCAATGCAGATGTATTAATACAGATATTATAAATCCTGTACTTCAACTTTTTAAGGGGTTGTCGAACCAATTCCGTAAGATTTTGTTTCTAGAATTGTTGGATTTACATGTCGCTCTCTATTGAAGGTTAGGTGAATTCCAAATGGCATATAGGTTACACAAAATGGATTTGATTGGACCTTTGCTAGGTCCCACTGATTGACACCTGCAAGACTAAACTTAAGTGGAGTCCAGCTCTATTGTTAAAACGCATCTGTCTTTTCTTGACTTACAAGTTGGGAACACATGGACGTCGCAGACCTTACACATTGTATAAAATGTATAGAACACCTTAGGTATTGTGCCAAACAGATGGTGTGTTGCCATATTGTTCAACATACTTAAGAAGAGCGAGAGACTGATGCCACAATTGCAAATCCGATTGTCCCCGTCATTAGATTGAACGCTGTGAGCGGAGAGCCAGTCGCCTGAAGGGCAAAGACCACGACAAACGAAAGAAGAGGAGGAGTGAAAAGGCTGAGGGGGAATATTCTCCACCAATGCTCCCGAAGGAGGAGCTGGGACCAAAGAGGAGTCGCAGTGATCGGGCACAGGACACACTGACGGACAAGGAGAGTCTGAGAAAAGTGGGGACAGAAAGTAACCAGAATGGTGAGGTAAGAACAAGATGGACCACAGTAGCCTAGAACATGGAACCTTTTCTGGTCTTCAGGTTCGAGTTTTCTGTAGCATGAACTAAATCTCACTCCTGGCATGTTCACCTAACTGGGGGTGGGGGCTGGGCTAATTTTAATACTGATCAGAGGTTTTAGGGGGGACACCATGTTTAAATGACTCTGCTCCAAACCTAATGGGTAATCCAGTGCAGTATATAATTGTGCATGGAACCATTGGGTCTACAGTGTTACCGCATGGTTCTCCTCTAGAGGCGTGCACCGTAAATAGCAGGTTCGAATGGGATACGGTCACTAGGTCAACCCTATTTATGTCGACATGCATTGTGACAAGAGTTTTTCACATTTTTCTTTAGCCGACAGGTGGTAATTCATGCCCTATATCTACTACAGACCATAGTATAATAGGTGGGAAAATATAGTAGTGTGCTGAGCGTGACATGGTGAGCACTGTGGTACTTGTCCATGTCGACTATGTTGACGTAAGGGAAAAAAAACTCATGTTGACCATTTTACTGACGACCAAATGCTTGTGTTGGTCTTCCCACCCTGTTGACCTTAGCCATGTCGACCCATACCCCTCTCTAATAGATTTCCTTCCAGCACAATGAAGAGCTGATGGCTTTACTTGTAGTGCCAGAGAAATTGTCAGGACACCGCCACCTTGTGTCATTTTCCTCACACCCCATAGAAGTGTGCTGATGGGGTGTGGTAATTATATGTAAGGTGTGCACATCTGACAATGTTCCGGAGGGATGAGAAAAATACAATGTATGGAATAAAAGGGAACTTTTGCCATCTCCTAACTTATTAAATAGAAGCTACCAGTGGTTTTTAAAGTGCAAAGATATATAATGTTTAATCACTCATTTGTTTTATTCCCTCTGTCCCCCCTTCCGGTCTAGAAGCGCTTGTGACATTCAGCCTCCCCTGACACGATGGAACTGGGACCGTGACACTCCCCACTGGACATGCTCAGAGTTATACCTCGCTGAGGAATGATAAGAGGCGACTGTTGGGGTGCAGCGACCTAGAAACCCCCTCCACTCTACCTCTTACACAGCAGTCTCTGTTCTATACTTCCTCCTCTCCTGGTTGGAGGAGAGAACTTCTCTCTGGGGACACCTAGTGGAAGCTGGTGCTACCGCCGTGTGACACAACATAACCCTGCTAACGGATGCAAAGACTCTAGGAGACTTTGGAGGACTAACGTTTTCCCCACGTCTCGTAGACCTTCAAGCAATTAGTTCCTGCTGGTGACGAGATGTAAATCCTGACACGTTTACTCCATGGCTCCCTGCAAGATAATGGAGGCCCCCGGCAAGTACATGGAGTTCACGCCCCTTGTATGCCACATGGGAGTTGAAGCTAAGCGTGTGACCAATACCAGCATCTGGTATCGTGTTGGGCAAGGGCACGCTTTTTGTCACAAAGGACACTGTAACATTGTTTTTTTGGGGGGACGGGAGGCGGCGATGGGCACACCTTTTTTTATTTATTCCCTTTATCCTCCTTGTGGTTTATAGTTTCACTAATTGCCCGGCTACCCCCCCTGCCCTCCCCCATCTGTAGTACAGGATCCTTGAGGGGGTGCTCTGCACTTCCCACCCCCTGTAAACCATGTTCACTTTGTTAAGAACACTTTGTTAAAAAACAAAGAAGGAAAAAAAAAAGTTTCTAGAAAAATCTAAAAGGACAAAAAAAATTGACCCTAAAATCTCCACTCTGGAGGGTTCTTTTTTCTGACATGTAGAAATAAAGGTAGAGGTTTTTGGACGGTGTCTCTCGGGTTTGCATTGCAAGGCAAACGTTCCGCTGTGTTTTATACCTCAGTATTGCAGATGTTTATTTTGCATAAATTATGCTAAGCATGACTACGTTACCTCTGAGACTTATGGTTCCTGCTTGTGGGGATAAATATATAAAAAAAAATTTTTTTTTGACTATCTGTAGGAAAGATTAACTTATTACCTTTCTTTACCTGGAACTATTTCTTAGTTTATGAAGTCTGTACAGTCTTTCTTAGAGAGTACTTTGAGTATCCCACTATTTCAATACTTCATAAAGTTCTTTGACAATCACTGTGGCCTCTGCCGTGGTCAGTGGTGGGAGTAGCAGTCTTGGTGGCAGCTGCAGGTGGTGGTTCTCCTTTCCCCCCTTAGGTGACTGATAATTTGGTTTATGCTCACCCTCTGGAATAAAACGTCTGCCTTTTTACGGTTTTGGAAATGGCGACTGTGCTTTGTGCGTTACCCTTCGATACGACTTGTTCTGCATAAAACCTTGCTGCAGTTCTAGCCACTAAGCAGTTACATGCTTTTACAGGGATGAAATAAGGGCTTTGATTAAAAACAAATAAGAAAACTAGATGGATAAACAGATATATTAATGTAAAAACTTCTAGGAGTGAGTAAACCAGAAATATTAAAGTCCCCTGAAGGTGGAAATCCTTTTAATTGTGTTTTAGCGGTTTGTTACAAAACACTTTAACAGTGTCGGCAGTGTCTGTCTGTTAAATGGATATGGACGAGACTGACAGCCTGATTCTGGAATGAAGTAAGAGTGCAGTTACCTTTTAACACCTGGGTAACACCATGCTGCACTGCAGGTGGAGCAGATATAATGTACGCAGGAAGTTAGGTTATGTGGGGTGTACAAACAAATCTGCATTGCAGTGCGAGAATAATGCTGTGGGCTACATGCAAAAGCAGACAGTATTTACCCTACATGCAAAGAAAAAAAACCCCATGTATTCACTCCACTAACCTTGTTTGTCCAGGTGCACAGTTGCTTGCTTGATCTTCCCAATTCAGAATCGGGCCCTGAATGTAATTGTTTGTCTTTTTTAGCCAGCAACACTTAAGGTGGGTTTTACACTAGTATGGTTTGGCCCTTTTTTCTACATGATTTTTGGGCCAATTAAATTGTGTCAAATGAAGTTTACTTATGATTCTGATCCGAGGCGCAGTTCTGTGTGCATCGCATCTGGATATGGTCACTGCTGCACTAAGGATAAAAAAAAAAAATTTCCACAGGGTGATTGGGATCACATGGCATACATCGTATGCAAAATAACCACACATGAGTTATCCCATGCGATCCAGCTGGCAGGGAGCTGCCGGACCATTTGAAGAGGTACCCCATGCAAGGTACCTCATACTAGTGCCTATCAATACGAATTGCCGTATTTTCGGGATAGTAAATGTCAAAAATAAGTGTATTTCTAAATACAAATACACCTATTTTTTTTTTTTTTCCTTTAGTAAATTTCCCCCAGTGTGTGAGAAAACAGAAGCCTTGGCGCTTCTTTCTGGAGCTCTGCTGCCCGCCTATACCCAAAAATTGGGACTATTCCCTAAAGTCCTGATTAAATAGTTTAACAAAAAAAGGTTTTTTTTGGTAGTGGTGTGGCGCTACTTCAGGTTAATCATAGAATTCTTCTTACTACTTATCTTTTGTTTTTCTTAATCGTGTGGGGTGATCTCTCTTCTCTCCTCCTTTTATTTTTTGATCTCGCAGATTAGTATAGAGGAGATAAAAGAGAAGAGGATTGTGTTTTTATCGTGAGAATATTACAAGTTTGTCCTAATCCTTTTCAAAGAAGAATATGCCCCAGTTTGTAGGTATTCCTACCTCACTTACACATCAATGTAGTGAGGGTAAGCCTATCTGGGTTTCTTTATACTCAACGGATCGTAGTCTCTGTGGATTCGTACCTTACTTACGTAAGAACATTTAAAAATTTCGCGTCCAGGTATATTGAAAAGGATTAGGACAAACTTGTAATATTCTCACAATAAAAACACATCCTCTATACTAATCTGCGAGATCAAACAATAAGAGGAGAGAAGAGAGATCACCCCACATGATTAAGAAAAACAAAAGCATTAAGAATAATTCTATGAATAACCTGAAGTAGCGCCACGCCACTACCAAAAACCCCCTTTTTTTGTTAAACCTTTTACATACAGGTCTATAGAACTGGTTCTTGTACATTTTGGAATTGCAGTATTGCGCTGCCCTACACACAGATGGACTCTCTCTTAAGACTGGTGAATCCTGAGAACACCATAACCGTCCTATAACAAACCCACCTAGGAATTGCAAAAACAGCCACCATGTATTTGCAGGACTTGTGTAATACTGCTGTGGCTTTTCTAGCAAAGGCCTCTCTGTGTAAGTTGCTGAGGCAGACAGTTGCACAGCCTTGAGCTCCACAAACTTCTGTTCATAATCAAATGTTACTAGTAAGCCCCCTTGAAGGAAGCTAGTCTACCTTGTGATTGCCTCTGTGTTTGTGCATGTGAGAGTGAAAGCTTTAGTTTCACTCACTGCCAACAGATGGTAGTGTTTTGGAGACACACAAACGGACACTAGACTGGCGTGCAGCTTTAGGTTTATGGTTAGCCAGTCCGATCACTAGGAACCAGCATAGAGGCAAACAAAGCCCTCTAAATTAACGACTATACTGGTTTTGTCAGTTTTCTGGCATTTTGGTGCAGATGGTCCGTTGTTATAGCTCCCAAACATTACCAGGTTTTTGTTTAAACCAGCCAGATTGGCCATTAAATCTTTAGGTCAGAGGTTTTCAAATGTGGCCCTCAACGCACCCCAATGGTGCAGGTTTTATGTATATCCATGGATCAGTACAGATGTTTAAAGAAGTGCTTCTCAAACTTGGTCCCCAGGACCCTACACAGTTCATGGTTTCCATGTTACCCAACAGGTGCACTCATTACTCATTGGCCAATTTTAAACAATCAACAGGTGGAGCTAATTATTTTGCTTGTTTCTGTGAGAACCTGCAAAACATGCACTGCTGCCTGTGTCCCTCTCTCCCACAAATTCTGGGGCTGGCAGGGAGGCTTACACCTCCGTCCCTCCCTCCGTAAAATTCAGAGTCGGGGCAGTGAGCCGCTGCAGCCCTCCTGAACCCTGGCGAATGTGCAGCGAATTCTAAACAGGATTCGCTGCACATTGAGAAAAAAAAAAACCATGAATACTCCCCTTTGAGAACTTGTGGGTTAAATTAAACTGACTGAGGTATTAATGAAGTCAGCTGTGGTCAAGCATGGAACCTGTACCTTCAGGGTTCCTTGCGGACGGTGTTTGGAACCTCTGCATTAGTTATACAGTGTGGCCAGCTCTAATGTTTATACACCTATATGTGCAGGCTAGGGAGCCAAAAATGGAAAAAAATGCTAACCAAAGGTTAGTTTAGAGCGCTTGCCAGGAATTGTTTGCCCAAAGCAGCTGCTTATGGGAGTAGTCCGCTCCCGGAAAAAGTGAAAATAAAAATGACAAAAAGAAGCAGCACTGATGTTTATCAATTAAATCAATGAAAAATTATTTAATGACAATAATACACATTAAAATATATATATTAAAAACAAGAAATAAATTGATGATGGACCCAATTTTTTATAGTCACTAAGTTTAGGATAGTTCAGTGGTCTCCAACCTTTTTTGGGGCGGGAGCTACGCGAGACAAAATAACCCGCCTGAAGAGCTACTAAAAATTTTTAAAAACAAGAAATCTGCATAATAATCAAAAAATGCCCTTTACACATTATGCCACACACTGTAATGGCCCTTACACATTATGCCGCATACCACAATGCCCCAGACACAATATGCCACACACTGCAATGTCCAATATGTCACAAACATACCTCCCAACACTGGAGACAGAGGAAAAGGGTATACACATATGCCCACAATAGTGCCGTGAACAAGTATGCCCCCACAGTGCCAGTTTCCCAGCACCAGCAGACTCACCAGTGCTGCTGTCCCGCTGCTGTCTGTGTCCGGTGTTGTCGTCGCCGTTGCTGCTGATTCCCTTCTGAGGAGAGGAGAGCACCGAGCGTCTCTCCTTCCCCTCACTTCCTTGTGACTGAGCGTCCGTCAATCAAAACTCGCGGCCCGGCTCCTGATTGGCTGCTGGCCCGCGAGTTCTGATTCGCAGACGGCACAGTCAAAGGAATGCACAGTGAGGGGTAGGAGAGACGCGGGATGCACTCTCCTCCCTTCAGAGCAGACAGGGAGAAGGGAGGCCGAGCTTCGGCTAACGGATGGGCGGGCGGGCGGCTGGCAGGGGCAGAGTGGTCGAGCCACCCGGATCGCTGCCGCGAGCTACCGGTAGCTCGCGAGCGACGGGTTGGCGACCACTGGGATAGTTCAACCTGCACTGATCCTGGTTGGTATATAGGATGGAGTCCTTATTAGCCACTTTATGGTATCCTCATGGTGTTTGAATGGACTCAACCGATGGCACAAGGTGTAATTAGCCAGCTCGGGGGTCCTCACTACTGCGAGTGGTCAGGTGTCCAAATTGGAATGGGCAAGGGACTTCCAGAGATGGATGGAGTCAGATCAGATGAATTAGCATGTAAGGAGGGTCCTTTGGTGTTGAGGAAATAGTCTTAAATCAAATTGGGTCCAGGAGGCAATAAGCACCAATGCGTTTCGCAGTACTACTGACTGCTTTATCAAGCCATTTTAATTCATTTGCATATGCAAGCACATGGTAATGGAAATGTGTGCGCCATAAATCTGCGGTTGCATTCCAAAAAATAAGTATTTCAAGGTCTGGTCTGGTGGGGTGTGGCGTGGTGTGGTGATAAAGTATCTTGACAATGTCAACATTGCATTGCAAGTGCAACCGTCTGAACTGATTGTAGGGTGGGTATTGCAGTTGAGTGATGTCATGTGCAGATGCTGCGATAATAAAGGTGGTGGCCCAGCAACTGGCTGAGCAGCCAGATGGCTATCCTTAATGTGAGCGCTTCGGCACATAGCGAACCACTGGTATAATAGCGCTGCAATTGCAAATTTTGTGGGGTGGGCTTGCTCTGTGCAGCTTTTCATTAGCTGCCTGCATGTCAGATATTGGACATCTGGATGCAAATGGCTGCCTTGGAAAAGTGTTTAATCTCTTTACAGTGGTGGTGGGCTGGGCTATGTATTCAAATTAAGTGTTTCCATTAAGGAAGACCATAGAGCAGGGCTGGTCAAACTGGTCCTTGCGATATACCAACAGATCACTATTTCCAGACCACCTGGCAGGTGCAGTCATTCATATTGGCACATTCTACAGATCCACAGATGGCCTGGAAAACGCAACCTGTTTATTGGTAGCTGTCTATGTCTCCCCCCCATCCTGCATACACGTATGTGTATCACAACCAGCTCCCAGGGCATGTACCACACTGCACCTCTGTGTGTAAAGAAATTATAAGAAAGTAAAATAGAAAATAAAGAGGGGCAATAACTGCAGAAGCACGGAGACAATGGTTTTAATTACGACATGAGATCACTGTACTTGTGAGGAACAATATACAATACAGGAATCAAGAGAAGAGGTAGGGAAAAGAGAAAAGGATTGGTGGAACCTGTGGTGGACCTACATATTTGGGATCATGAAACCTGAGCTCTTATAAGGATTCCCTACATAACCAGCAATAATAGGACAACATCCAACAAGGTTTAAAGGGCCGTTTGACTCTTGCAAGGACCTTGAGGCCAACATGGAGTAGATGATGGTAAGGGTGGAGTCCTTGAAAATGGGTCATGCAAAGAGCCCCATCCCACCAACAATGAGGTCTGTTATCTTCTTTAAGGTTTTGTTTCACAACAGATCACCCCAAATGTGTTACAACTGTAACCACGATAGCTCAGATTTTGGAACTGGTCCGTCGTCCCCTCCCCCCTCCCCCCCCCCCCCCCCAATAATCACCCCACAGCACCCTCTGTTAAGGATCACCTCACATCCACCCCTTTCAATAGTCCCCTCACAGAACCCCTACTTAATCCTCTCACAGCACTCTTTCCCTTCCTTTCTTCAAAAAGCATCTGACAGCACCCTCCACTCAGCACCAGTAAAATGGCCTCTGTGTTTCTGGCCCCTTCTCACCTGTTGCTCCCAGCCTCTTGACTAAGACGGGCCCGTTCAGGGTCTGCCATTCCTGGGGTTGTCGCACAGAGAAGTTCAGCAGACTTTCGGCAATTGTAATATAAAACGCATACACGTTCCATACTATTTACAGAGCACGCATCAGAGAGATGGACTACAACTCCCAGCAGCTCCTGCAGTACTGGGGGATAGATGTAGGAAGCAGTAATATGGGAGAAGTGATAAAGTGCCTGTTAGCTCCTGACTGTTAAGTTACAGGCTGGGTTTTAAAAAGGACAATCAGGAGCTGAGAACTGGCTGGTGATAGCGTACCAGGCACTTTATCACTTCTTCCTTATCAACTGCTTCATACATCTACCCCTGAGCAACATGCATTAAAGCTGTAATAACAGCTACAGGGTCAGATGCACTAATGCCCCTTTCCCACTGCAGGCTTTACACGGTAAAATGCAGTTTTTTTAGCCTTTTTAAACGGCTAGAGCTGCAGTGGGAAAGCTCCAGGTTGCTTTACCCGGGTAACAAATACCGGTATTTGTTAACCGGGTAAAAAGCAGTGTTTTACCCGTGTAAGAGCCGTTTTTTTTGGCAATGGGAAAGGGTTTCAAACGGTATTTAGAAGTAATAATAAAGGTTAAGAACATGATTGGTGCATGTGATGTTTTTAATGACAGGCAAGGTTTACTAGAGAGTTTAAACGTGTTGCTTTGTGGTTTACATGGGTAAGTGTGAATGGGACATTTACTGCTTTTAAATGGTAATTTACTGTTTAAAAGCTGCAGTGGGAAAGGGTCTTTGTGGCTCTTACCCAGGTAAAGACCCGTTTAAAAAAAAAACGGGTCTTTACCCGGGTAGGCAGAGGGAAAGCAGCATAAGTTTCAAAAGTGATAAAATGGAGAGGGATAAACAGCCAGCCAATCTGCTCCTGTCTGACATTTTTCAAACACATCCTGTGACGTGGCAGGTAGGAGCTGATTGGCTGGTTGTTTATCTCTCTCCATTTTATCACTTTTGAAGCTTAGTGCATCTAGCCCAAAGTCAGGTCCATAAATATTGGGAAATCAACACAACTCTCATATTTTGGGTGCCATGCACCACCACAATGGATTTGAAATGAACCAAACAATTTGTGCTTTAACTGCAGACTATCACATTTACATCCTAAGAAGTTGTCACATATTTCTTTAACTTTTTTCACTTACTATTTTATATTTCATCATTATGTGATATGTTATCACTTTATAAATATGTTAATTGATAAAAGATAAATGTTAAACATACAGGTGCACCTGGTATAGACTATTGCTAACTTTTTTTTTTACACTGAAATTTATATGGGTACTTGTTTCCTAGCACGGCCACACCGATTTACATCGGGGTGGTCGTGTCGGAAAAATCGCGTCGATCTCATCGCATGCGATTTGGTCGCATGCGATGCGACCGACCCGATTTTTTGATTGAATCAAATCTGACGTGCGCAGCGAGCCCGCGAGGGGCGGTGGTGCGCGTCCTCCGACCATTTCATTCCCCTACTATCCACGTCAGCGTGGAGTTGAGAATATATAGTGTGGCGAGCCACCGAGCCCGAAGCATGGCGAGCGGACGCGTATAACTTCACAGGTATACGCGTGCGCTCGCCACGCTTCGGGCTCGGTGGCTCGCTGCGCTCGCCACACTATATATTCTCAACTATTTGCCAGTGTGGATAGTAGGGGAATGAAAAGGTCGGAGGACGCGCACCGCCGCCCCTCGAAGGCTCGCTGCGCTCGCCACGCTTCGGGTTGGCGTCTATCGTGGGGTGACGACGGGGCCATATATAATGTGAAATGGGTCATATTGGCCCATTTCACATTTTTTTCAATGTGAGATGGACTAAATCAAGTCCATCTCATCTTGTGCCATTATAATGGCACAAGACCGATGCGATGCTCACGATTACAATGTTAAAAAATATTTTAACATTGAAGCCTATGGCAAAATCGGGGGCATCGCATCGGTCGCGTCGGGACCAATGTTAATGGTCCCGACCGACGCGATGCCCCCGATTTTTTACCTTTGCCGGCAAAATGGATCTGATTTCAAAGGAAATCGGGTCCATCGTTGGGATCGTGTACCTTAACTTAAAGGTACACGATCCCAATGATTGTGGCCGTGCTAGGAAACAAGTACCTTTTATATGTGACCCAGAACTAGGGTTACCAACACCCATCCTTGATTCCTCCAGTCTGTTAATGCCAAGATCCTTCCAGAGGCTTGCTCATCCCAGATGGAATGTGTTCACTGTATACTTGCTTACTGTCCCATATAAGCCAGGAGGCTCTTGCTTCACGGAACAGCCATGCCTCCTTTTTCACGGAACAGCCACGCCTCCTTTTTCACGGAACAGCCACGCCCCCTTTTTCACGGAACAGCCACGCCCCCTGTGTCATGGATACAGCTGTCCCCTCCCAGCTGGAAAGTTGGTATTAGAAAAAAAAAACAGTAAGTACAGTTTATACAGTATAACATAGCCATGGATTACTAGGGAATCCATGCAGTGGTGTATTTATAATGGGTGCAACTGCAATGTGTGCTGGGAAGCGGGACGCTGCAGAGAAAGAGGAGGGGGCACAGACAGATGAGGCTGCACATAGGCATCCTCCTCTCCTAGTCCATGCCATAAAAAAAATAGCTAATATTACAAAGTGTATATAAAGACCTATACACAATAGACCAGGCATTTCCAACATTGGCCCTCCAGCTGTTGTGAAACTACAAGTCCCATCATGCCTTGCCACAGTTTTGTTATCAGAGAATGCTAAAACTTTGGCAAGGCATGCTGGGATGTGTAGTTTCACAAAAGCTGGAGGGCCAAGTTTGGCCATGCCTGCACTAGACGATTTGTTCATTGATATTGTTGAACAGTTTCCCTTGAGCTTTCCAGTGTCCTGGGCAAACAATCTCGTGCATACACACTGAACAATATGCCGAACAACAAACAATCTAGTTTTGCAGCTCTTTGTGAAAGATATAAAGGGTTATTCAGACCATGTTGCACTGCAGGTGGGGCAGATGTAAAGTGCAGAGAGTTAGATTTGGGTGGGGGTGTGTTAAAACTGAACTGTAAATGGCAGTGTTAAAATAATGCAGCCAGTGTTTACCCTACACAGAAGCAAAATAACTTCCTCAAATGTAACTCAGCACATGTTACATCTGCCCCACCTGCAGTGCAGCATGGTTTTTCCCATTTGAAAAAAAAACGCTTTACATTCAGGTCTGAATAACTCCCATAGCCAAAAATGTGGTGCATGAACAGATGAAAAAAACCTCCTTAATGACATAATGTATTGAATGATATTGCTCAGAACGGCCAAAATTGTTTAAAATATTGCCCAGTGGGTTAGCACCTTAAGAGTTAAAAATGCATGCTCCCATGGTTTGTTAGCAATATCACTAGTGCTAGAGCCATGCTGAGGAATACAGCTTTGAATTGTCTGAAGGCTCAACATTGACATAAAAAACGACATAGTGTGCTGGGCGGGGCATCTGGACAGGTTGGGTGTGCTGGGCGGGGCATCTGGACAGCTTGGGTGTGCAGGGTGGGGTAGACACCACCCTGCGGGCTAGCTTGGCAGGTTGGGTGTGCTATGTTGGTCAGTTGGACAGGTTGGGTGTGCTGGTCGGTGCAGCTGGACAGGTTGGGTGTGCTGGTCGGTGCAGCTGGACAGGTTGGGTGTGCTGGGCAGGGCATCTGGACAGCTTGGGTGTGCAGGGTGGGGTAGACACCACCCTGCGGGGTAGCTTGGCAGGTTGGGTGTGCTATGTTGGTCAGTTGGACAGGTTGGGTGTGCTAAGCGTGGCAGCTGGACAGGTTGGGTGTGCTGGGCGTGGCAGCTGGACAGGTTGGGTGTGTTGGGCGGGGCAGCTGGACAGGGTTGGGTGTGCTGGGCGGGGCAGCTGGACAGGTTGGGTGTGTGGGGCGGGGCAGCTGGACAGGTTGGGTGTGTGCTGGGCGGGGCAGCTGGACAGGTTGGGTGTGTGCTGGGCGGGGCAGCTGGACAGGTTGGGTGTGCGGGGCGGGGCAGCTGGACAGGTTGGGTGTGCTATGTTGGTCAGTTGGACAGGTTGGGTGTGTTGGGCGGGCCAGCTGGACAGGTTGGGTGTGCTGGGCGGGGCAGCTTGACAGGTTGGGTGTGCGGGGTGGGGCAGCTTGACAGGTTGGGTGTGTTGGGCGGGGCAGCTGGAAAGGTTGGGTGTGCTGGGCGGGGCAGCTGGACAGGTTGGGTTCAGTGGTATCAGGTGTACTGCTGGGATAAGCCTAGCTGCTTCTTCTGATCCCAATCATCAGTAAGGACAAGGTAATGTGCAGTGTATTGTATGGGATATAGTACATGAAGTGCTCTGTGATTCTATTAAACTTGCAGCAATCCTAAAAGCCTGTGGTACTGGTCCACATAAAGTGATTTTATTTCTTGGAGATCACTAATTATCATGGTTTTGGTTATAATGATTGAAAGAAAATATGCACACGTCTTAAGCCCCGTACACAGGGTTCGATATTGTCTAACTTTCTATTCACTTTTACTTATATAGGCGAAATTGAATAGTTCTCAGCCGCATTTAATCCCAATATGCGACATTAAAATCTAATAGAAAAATAGACTGCAGGCAATATATAGAACAGATCTGTACTATATAATCTAAAACAAATGTGTGCACGGCCCCGTGCGATTCGATCCCGATTGAATATAAAATGAATTGCACCGTGTGTATGAGGCCTTACTCATGTTATTTGCTAATAATTTGTTTTCTTTTTTGTTGTTGTTTTTTCTATGGTGTCCTTTTTCTCTTTATGGCTGTACACATGATTGCAGGAGCCAATTAGGTCAGCCAGAGCTAGTCACATGTTCCCAGACAGGCTGCCCAATTCCTGAACTATCTTCCTAATCTGTCCTGCCGCTCTTATACAGAGATCAGCGTGACTGATCCCTGCATTATCTATGTGAACCCGTAATATGCATCATATGTAGTTTTGCCTCACTACAGGGCCCATTTATCATTTAATATTTGCAGCTAAATCCACGAAACCACCCGTTCGGGGGTTAGCCGCAAATATGAAGTATCACCTGCTGCAATCCCTAATGCAGCGCCGCCAGCCACATTCCCCATAGGTTACTATGGAGGATCCGAAGCTGCCCGATGTATTCCCTGGGCTACCGCCATTCTGTGATGGCGGTCGCCCATTGTAGCCTATGGGCTACAGACCGCACTGGCGGGGGGGCAGCACTGACCGCACATGCGCAGACCCTCTGGCATCCGGCTCAGCGCATCACAGGCACGGGCTGGGAGTCCCCCTGCTAATTTTTACTGCATTTATTCCCGTAGCCAGAGGGGCTGTGGGCATGCCTAGAGAATCACAGTGCCTCTAATCCATGCTCCCACAGCGTCAAAATGGGGACGTGGCCTCGCGTGAAGATGCAATTAAAGGCCACGCCACCTAATTTTATGCTTGCGCCTGTGTCCATCTTCACTGAGACTTGAAGTTAGGAGGCATGCTTAAGGCACCCTAGCAGGCTTGAGCACAGGTGGTTACCTTATTAAGTAAGGATATCCTTAAAACCTGGACTGTTAAGGTGCCCATATACAGTACTCCTGTGCAAAGCACAAAAAGTGCTGCACATACTGTTTGTACTAGATTGCATCTCATTGCATTGCAAAACGTGTGCGATGTGATGTAGATCTCGGGGCTAAAATTACACAAATGGCGTAATATACAGCATTCCATCCATGTAGTATTTGTCTTGTCTGGGGGGTTGTGATTACAGGGGGGATGGGGGAGACTCTCCTAGTGTTCATTCTAGCCCCCTGCAACTTCTGAGAACAGTGCAGTTCCTCCTCCTGCCTGGGGTGTCTCTCTTTGCTGTGGTGCTTATAGCACAATGTGGTCTGTAATTCAGTACTGGCATACAGACCAAACTGCTGTGGTGCTTTTAGCACAGAGAGTGAAATCTCAGGCAGGGAAGAGTAGTTGTTATGAAAGATAAAAACAAAAGAAGCAGCGCTACAACTACGATGAATGAAAGATACCAATAGTTCAATTTAAAAAAAAATTATATTAAGAAAGATTATTATATGACATATTTAATACATTTACATACACACACACAAAACATACAATAAATGAAGTATTAAAAAGTAAAAAGAAATGTACAAATAGCCTCACTCATAGGATGAATTTTGGGAGACTAATTTCATGTGGCTCTAGGACAGGGGTCCTCAAACTATTTTGCTCTGGGACCCCATCAGACAATAAAAATAATTACGGGACCCGAGAAAGTTATTGCAGAAGATCACATAACATGTGTAGTCATCAGAGAGCACCTGCACGGCAGCATTGTGGAGGCATAAAATGATGGGAGGAGTCTAAAATAAACAATTCAACAGATTTTTGAATAGTTGCAACCCCATACTGAGATGGTCGGGACCCACTTGGGGGTCAGGACCCACAGTTTGAGAACCGCTGCTCTAGGATATAAACAACCTGGGGAGTGATAGAAATCTACCACAAGGTGGCGCTGCTTCACCACAAAGTACAATTTTATGACATATTTTTGTGATATCACTTAATTTTATTAAAAAAACATATTAAACAATTCATATGCATATACAATCAATACACTCAAAAGGACAAACAAGACATACAACACTGAACATAAATTGTGCAGAGCGATATATAGGAATGAGGCTTTATACCAGGGGTCCTCAAACTACGGCCCGCGGGCCAGATGCGGCCCGCTGAGGACTTTTATGCGGCCCGCCGGGTTTGCCGCTGCCCAAGGATGGATGGGCAGGCTGGCTGGCGAATGGACAGGCGGGGGTGTGGCCTGGGATGTCAGAGGAAGCAGCAGTGTCTGCTGGTCCGACCCCTTCTCCCTGCTTAAGCTTCTCCTATGCGTGTGACGTCATCACGTCACACGCTGAAGAGAGGAGAATAGCTTCCAGAATCCAGAGAGAGGAGCCGGACGAGAAGCCAGCAGGGAGGGAGCAGTGGCACTGAGCAGACACTGACAGTGTCCCAGTCCGCACACAGTCTACTCTTGACTGTTTTCTTATTGTTAGAGGTGCGTTGTTTTTTTATACTAAAATATTTAAAATGATATATGTGTGTATATATATATATATATATATATATATATATATATATATATATATATATATATATATATATACACATATATATATATATATATATATATATATATACACATATATATATATACACATATATATATACACACACACACTGCACAGCATGCCTGTCTGTTGTGGTGGCTGCCGTTACTGTGTACAATTGTTTCTGTTTTTACTATAGTCCGGCCCTCCAACAGACTGAGGGACAGTGAACTGGCCCCCGATTTAAAAAGTTTGAGGACCCCTGCTTTATACTATACAAGTATATTTCGAGGCATTTAAATCATGGCAAATAGTTACCAGTCCCGTTCAGTAGTTTGTAGCATATTTGATCCTATTTTGGATCATGGAGATCCCAGTCACTTTCCCTATATCCGAGCAGTCCTTTTTAGGATTATAAAGTTAGACCAGCTCCAGGCGACAAGTGTTCATGTAATTAGGGCTCCTTAATGAATATGCAGTCAGATTTGCTCACCCGACTTTTAGTGGTGTAACAAACGCTATTAAGTGCAGCGTAACGGGGTCCTGGCACCGGGCTGTATCGGGCTTCCAATACGCGTTTCTCCGCCTTGTATGTATTCGGCGGCTTCCTCAGCTGGATGCCCAATAGCATCTGTGATATCTAGGATATGTCATGAGTTTAAAGGGAAGTGCACTTTACCAATTCAGCTGCCTGAAGATTAAATTTTAGAAGCAAGTGAAGAGTCCCCACTATTTGTACAGTTCCCAATCTGGTGCCGCTGGAGGAATTCATAGCAGGGCCGAAACTAGGGTTTCTGGCGCCCGGGGCAAGGCAGTCTTTTGGTGCCCCCCCCAGCCCCCTAGTGATGCTGCTGCGCGCCGGAGGTGCGCCGAAATTTTCGGGAGGCGTGGCCTAATTTGGGGGCGTGGCCTATAATCGCTGCTCTCCCACGAGGCCACACCCCCATTTTGCCGCTATGGGGGCATGACCCAGAGGCTCTGTGAGCCTCTAGCCATGCCCCCAGCCCCCTGGCTGCGGGAATAGACGCTGTGCGCATGCGCACAGCGTTTATTCCCCGCTGCTTAGTTAGCAGCTGACACGGGGGACCGGACCAAATGACGCCTTGTCCCTGGCGCCGGAGACCCCCCCCCCCTCCCCGCACAGTCCTCTCACCGCCACGGCTGCTGCCCTTCTCCTCCTCATCCCATGCTGCTGCTGTCCGGGCTGGGTCACGTGGGGCGGCGGCGGACAGCTGGGTGTGGCTCTCCGGGCTTCTCAGCCTCCTCTCCTCCTGTTCATAGAGATGTTACAGCAGATGGACCCTCGTTTTAAGTCCTCTCTGGTCATGCGGTGCCCCCAGTTACCGCTGGAGGAACAAAGGGTACAGGGTGGTGAGTCCTCACTATTTGTACGGTTCCCAATCTGGTGCTTCTGGAGGAATTCGTAAAGATGATATAGCAGGTGGACCCTCGTGTGTTGCCCTGTGTCCTTTCTGGTGGTGCGGTGCCCCTATACCCCAGCAGCTGCTCTGTGAGAGCCAACTCATATCATAGGCGACCATACTTCTACTTGTTAGTAGAACAAATTCTTGTTATGAAAGATGCAGGGTGCTAGAATGAACACTACTACCCACATTTTCAGGGGGTCAGGAGAGCGACCCAATTTTTCAGGAGCCACGCAGTCATTCCGGGAGTGTAGGCAGAATGCCACCATGGCTCTACATTATAATTTACGGCCTATAGTCCACCCAAGATGTGGGTATTGGGATGTGTTAGATATGTGTGGCTCCATGCATAACACCAGCCATTACACTTCCAGGTGATACCTACCTCCTGATCAGTGAGAAATGGCTACCTTCATTCACATTGCTATTCTGCTATCAGCATTCACGCTGTGGACAGCCCGGTCTGATCTGGATGCCAGAACTATGGAGATAGGAAGGTCCCAGCTGCAGGTTCTTCAGAACTTTGCCCAACACCCTCGATATGGTGACTGCTGGAGTCGGGCTCTTCAGAGGGTGGATGTAGGGTGTAAGGAGCTGAATGAAGAGGAGCAGAGCCGAATTGCACTCGCGTTCACCCATTGTCACCTGGAGAGGTACCTTCGCTTGTGGTTAATACATTTAAGGTTCTGTGTAATGATCTATAGTGGCAAAGAGTATGAACAACCGACCAACCCAAAGTGCACTAAACATTAGTGTTTTATTGATGTTTAGAATACAGTTTTTGTATTTTATTTTTTATCACCTACAGCATACCTCCCAACTGTACCTATTTCGGCAGGACAGTCACACTTTTCAGGCACTGTCCTGCTCTTCCACCTGAGGGCTGCATTGTCCCATGGTGGGGGTGGAGGCAGTTGGGATGCCCAACATTCACAGGAGAGAGCAACTGGGGGGCGGGGGGAGCTAGGCATGATCCCACAGTGACGTGAATGGGAGGGCATTTGGGCATGGATTATCATGTGAGGCCACACCCCATAAATTTGGGCAAGCAGCTCAGATATGTACAGATGTCCCACCTGCCTCTGAGAGGAAGTTGGGAGGTATGTCTATAGCCTGGCTGTGGCTGATTGTAATTATAAGAAGTGGAGGAGGAGTGGCCAGTGTGGTGTGGGTGTGGCCAGTGCCATATGGGTGTGTATACCCTCGAGATCTCTACGATATCTGCGTTTAAATCCCTGAAAATACCTGTTTTCAGTGGTAAGCTACAAATATTAGGTATCGACCAAATGGGGAGCGCAGCAGGAGTCTCCGATCCATGCTGAGATTCCCCCCCGAGTCACCGCCAGCCACATCCCCCATAGATTTCTATGGTGGGTGCGAAGCTGCCCGATGTATTTTTTTTAGGAAAATAGAAATTCATTTTGAACACTTTCCAACTATTTTTATTTGGTGACTGTAGTATCATGCACCCCATTGTTAATATGGCTTTGCCTGTAGCATATCATTTGGAGAAATCCACAACCCACTGGGATATATTGACCATCTAAACGAATCATTCACTGCTGGCTCTTTATGTTTGGAAACCCCTGTAATGTGCAGCAGTATAACCTACATCTCCTACAGGTCAGGCCGCAGCTTCCCAACCTGCACAGAACACAGCACAGTACGACAGTGCACGCGTGGAATGGATTCCGTGGCTTTTAACACGTATACGGAATTCTTCACTCATGCTCACAGCATCTGCTACTACCTGCAGAATGAGATATGGCAGGAGAAGGCTGAGGACATTATTCTCCGGTAAGCACTGGTCTATACCATATAGAAACCATGTTATATTAAATAGTTATTTAACCCCTCTTTCGCCCCCTCCTTCCCCCATCATCTCCTCCTGCTCCCTCTCTCGCCCCTGCACCCCCCTCATAGATACATTGGGTAGCACAGAGACCTAACTAATGTATCTTGCTCACTCTACTAGACACGCCTTGCGTGCAGCAACATTACTAGATCATTCATGTAACTAAGGTTTCAATTCATCAAGCAGTGAACGGTGGAAAAGTCAGTGGAGAGTTGGCCCATGGCACCCAATCTGCTTTGAAGTAACATTTATAAAGTGAATTCTATAAAATGAGTGTCCATCCTAGCACCCTGCACCTTTCAACCCCCTTTCAATTCCTCTTCCCTGCCTGGGGTGTTGCACTCAGTTGTGGTGCATCTAGCACAGCCTGGTCTGTTTCTCAGCACTGATATATAGACCACACTGTTCTGGAAGCACCACAGCAGAAAGCAACAGGCTCCAGACAGGAGGGAGGAACTGTACAGGTATTCAAAGGTGCAGGTGCTAAAATCAACACTATACAATTATATGTAGCATCTGCTTGGTTGCCATGAGCAACTTCTTCACTGGCACACTTTTTTTTTTTATTGCCTAATGAATAGACCAATAAAGGTGGGAGAATTAAGCAGGGATATGCCATACCATCACATACCGGCCGCTGCCGGTGACATCATCTGATCTCCGAGGTCAGTTTTGAGAAGGTTTCTGCACTCTGGCTCAGGGTACGTTAGATGACTAGTATGCAATAGAATCCACTTGTAGAGGTGGTGATATATGCTACCAACTGAGGAGAGGGGCAACAGGTGTCTGGAAGATAACTTGGAGTATAGTAAATAAGCAGAAAAATAACAATTCAATGCTGAAGTCATAACAACTGACGCCAAGGAAGGAATTCAATTAGGAGAGAGGGGATGTAGCTTCCAGAGTTCCCAGAGGCATTTGCTTCACTTCATCACATCCAGCACTTAAGTCTGGAGACGCAGTTTACTGTGACTACTGCGTGAGTCTTAATTAAGGTGCCCATACACGGTGCAATGAACTATGTGCTTTTAGTACTAGATTGCATTGCATCTCATACAATGTGCTACAGCGGTACGATACGTGATACGATGCAATCTAGTACTAAGAGCACGGGCAGCACAGACTTTATGTGGTGTGCGATTGGATGTGCACGGGAGCCCGCATCTCATCGCACTGCCCTGTCGCACCGTGTATGGGCACTTTTACTTATTTCTGCTTGCTCCTATGGAGGGTGCAACCAAATATCTGCTGTGTGAGAGTTTGCAGCATGGTAGGCATTTCAATAGCTATGACCACTCATCCCAGGAGCTATATCCCCTCACTTCTAATTGAATCCCCCAAATGTTAAGTATTTAGAAGATATTGAGGTCTGTTGTTCATTTTCCTTCTGATTATAATAAGGTGACCAATTTTCCTCCTTTTCGATATTTGAAGACTAATCTGTAAATCCCCATATTCGTTCGATCCTGATCTTTTGCATGTTATATGACGTATTTGTTATGACGATTTGTCAAGGCTCGGTACAGTGCGGCGAGGCGCGATTATGAGACGCATGTGCTCCGCATGGCACAGGAGACCATGAGAGAGAGCACTCCGCACAAGTGGCCTTGTTAGCTCCGTCCTCCCCCTGTTTAGGCCTGCCTTTCACCACCCTGCCAGTCTATTTAGGTTTGCTCCTCTCCCCCGGCCATTTTAGACCTCATTGCTGCCTTGTGCGGAGCAGCGAAGAGGACTTGTGGTCAAGTGGAAGCTGAGGAAGGTCTGTGTGGGCTGCATGACAAGTTTTTCAGGAAGTGTAGTGGTTTAGGTGAGTCCTTTTATTATTTTTAAATGACTTTCCCTTGATGCACGACCACCATTTTATGGGGCCATACAAATTTGTCCCTTAAAAGAGCACCCCCCCCCCTTGCTCAGACGCTGGTAATTGCAGATAACCCTCCTCAGCGACTGCACCGTGATTGACGTATTCTTTCAGCGGGACCCTATAGCGTGATTTTGGCAGGCCGATGGTGGAGCAGGCACCGCATGCTGGGAGCCACTACGGACTTTATTATGCATTTATCATATTATAGTGTATTAGTGTTGCAATGAATAAAATGTTTCTTTTATTTACAATATTTTTTTTCCTTCAAAGTTGGTCACCTTAATGTTGAAGCTGCAGCTCTTTTCTTGGATTCTCTCCGCAGGCTTACGGTGAACTCGGACAGTGTGGCCAGGCAGCTGGAAGCCACAAACATAATGGCGGAAGAAATGATGCAGGCCCAGAATGCAACGCTCCTATCCCAAGAGGCAATCCTACGCAATGGCCACTTACTGAAGCAAACGCTCCAGGAATCTACAATGGGTGGGTCACAGAATAGTTTATCCATAAATCATATGGTACTTCTGGTAATATCTGGGCACCCCATTTTTTCATCGCATCGCATGCAATTTAGTGGCATACAATTCATGCAATGCGATTTTTCATTGTAAAGACCCAATTTTTAATTGTATAGTCACCCATGGGTGATTTCATACCCCCACTATCCAACTACGCATGGAGTTGATTTTATATAGTGTGGCGAGCCCGAAGCATGGCGAGCGGACGCAGAATACATGTAAAGTATTCCGCGTCCCCTCGCTGCGCTCGCCACGCTTCGGGCTCGGTGGCTCGCTGCGCTCGCCACACTATATAGAATCAACTCCATAGTTGGATAGTGGGGGTATGAAATCATCCATGTTGACTATACAATTAAAAATCGGGTCTTTACAATGAAAAATCGCATCGCGTGCCTTTAGTGGCATGCAATGAAAAAATCGAGCGCCCAGATAATACGTAAGTACCAATCATATCTGTATGGAATTGCACAGACGCATGGAACAGTGTGCAATTAAATTCTAATGCAGGAGTCTATAGGAGATGGGCACCTCTTGTTTGCATTAGAGAGGATCCAAGTGCTACATCTGACACCAGGCAGGTTGCAGAAGCTGAAGCTCAGGCTGGCTTTCTGATTCGGACACCCAGAAGTCTAGTCTGGACCCATCACACCTTTAAAATGGTGGTGACATGCCCCTGTTTTGAAGAACAGTGCCACCCCTTCTCTGCCACCCAAACTCCACAGCACGCTAATCACGCTTCGGCTGGCAGGGGGTAGCGAGCAGCATTGAGTCACGCTTGGAGAGGTTTGTGTTGGGAGGCATGCTTTGTGTGCCAATGTTGCTGTGTGAGAGAGATGTGCAAAATATTGGCTGGAACAGTTGGCAATCACTTCTGGGGTGGAATGGGGTGGCTATTCCATGAGTGTAGCAAGAACCTACACGTTTCGCTGCTGAAATGCAGCTTTTTCAAGACATCCTTGAAAAAGCTGGGTTCATCAGTGTACCATAATTTGGAAAAAAGCACCTTCCTTTCTTCCTTCCACCGTGGCGAACAACAGATTGAGAGGCACGCCACCTCCCCAAGGACCCGGTGACTTCTCACTTACCAGGAAAAATTCCTCCTCACTCACTGTACTGGACTCATTGCACTGAGTGTACTTATTTTTATGATCATATTTTTTATTATTATTTTTCATTTATAACAAGTGTTTGCTTATAGCATTTTTTTTATCGTATACAGTGATTTCCATGATGTCACTTACCAATTAAATGTTATTTTTAATATATATGTTTCTATTGTATATTTAGCGCAGTTTACCCTTCCTGACCTTTTCTTGCTAACCATTGGGAGTGACTACCCATTTATTTTAACTGCTGCTTGGTTATAAGCACACTCATTTCAAAGTGCCTTTCCCTTGATATCTTTTTAGACCTTCCTCCTGATAACCACTGTAACATGCTTTGCATGGTCATTATAAGAGAGGAGGAGGACCGTGTGCAGGCCTCTATCCAGGCCCTTCCTCTCTGCTGTTAGTAGTGTAGATTGTGAGTCCTAACTATGGCCCTCTAGCTGTTGTGAAACTACAAATCACATCATGCCTTGCCCCATTTTATCTATTAGGGACTGCTAAAACTATGGCAAGGCATGCTGGGATGTGCAGTTTCACAACGAGGTACATAGTTTGGACATGCCTGTCCTAGAGGGGGCAGATCCCTAATGGCCATTTTTCTGGCAATTTATGCAGTACTGCTGCCGTCATGGCAAGAACTCCAGAGGGGTAAAGGTGCCCATACACGTACCAATTACCCGGTACTTTTTGTGCTAAAATAGCATCGTTGTGCATGCATTGTGCAAGCGATGCAATGCTATTTTAGCACAAAAAGTACCAGGTAATTGGTACGTGTATGGTCACCTTAAGTGTTATAAAATAAAAAAAACTGGTGCAGTGTGGGCCCCTCCAGGCTCAGAAGCACCCATTATAAGTTCTCCACTGATGCTTTGTACATACTAAAGAGGCAAAACAAAGGATAAGTGTAGTGTAACAACCACAAAGTCGACATTGCATTTTGCTACAACCACAATACATTTTTAAGAGATTACATTCTATGGGGGTGATTCAATTGCTCGTCGCAACCGATCTTCTGTCTAAAGTGTTTGGGGGGCGGGCGTTAGCCGGACCAGTTTGCTGCTTGGGTTTATAAACGGTTCACATTTTGAGCAATTAATCCACCACGAGAGGCTGCGAACTGAAATTAGTCTCCCCGCAGCTAATTGTGCCTGAACGGAAAAACAATTGAATTGCTCTTTTGGGCGCCATCTAGTGGTGGTCGTAGGGATAAAATATTCAATCAACCCCCCCCCATCTGTTTAACCTGCAACTCCCATTATTTTAGTGGTGTGTATATCTCTCTGGTCTGATTTATTTATTTATTCTCCCAAGGAGTGAAGCAAGTTTTCCAAGAAATGCAGCAATCCGCCAATGAGCAGCGTGTTCTGTTTTCTGAGATCTTTAACCGCATCACCTACTTGCATCAGTTTGTGGTGGGAGAATCCAACACCCTCTACTCCTTCCTGTACAACCTGATGGGCTGTGGAGCAGTCTTCCTGCTCACCTCTACTCAAAGGACTTCTGGTGCTAGGTACCTTCAATACCCTCACCCTTAATCCAAACCTGTAACACTAATACCCTAACCCTCACAGTTAATCCCACCAGGCTTGCACTAGCACCCAACCCTTTCATTTATTTGAAGCGTGATCCTAATACCTTAACCAAAACTGTAGTTCACCTGTAACCCCATACCCTAATCACCACCCCTGAACAGGGCAGACCAGATAGGCCAAGTGGCTCTTCTCTGCCATCATATTCTATGTCCCTGTGTTGAGACCATGGTCTACTGACTCTGATGTGATGCCCCAATGTGACTCTTTCCGCAGACTGATCCTGTTTAGCTTGGTAGCTGCTAACATCTACACTGAGAGGATGATCTGTTCGTATATATTGGGTGGTTCCCAGCCCACCTATGACGAGACGGTGAGGCTATATTCGAAAGTTACATCTTAAAATGCCAGTTCTGTTTTTCACTATTACGGAGATGATACGTACATAAGAGGGCACTGGGAAATGTTCCAACAGCACAACTGCAAGAACAGAAATAGTCATTGGGTGTTATGGTGGGTACACAATAGGTGATATTTTCCTAAACGTATGGACGATATTGTTGACGATATCTCATGTATATCGGCCAGTGTGTATGCTCAATATCGTTAATGATGCACGCACCTAGGAATCAATATTGACCCCCGCATAACACCCCCCCCCCCCCATTGGGAATTAACTAGTGTGTGTGCACCCAGCTTTAGTACAGTAGTTAAACTTGTGATTGCCTAATATACTTGCATGATTTGTGCTTTGCTCACCCGCCTGAGCACCACTGTCTAGAGATTGTAGTGGGAGGAGCAAAACAGGACTCTACGATCTTCTGGCCAACCAATCTCTTGATACCATGCAGTGTGTGGGCATTCTCCATAATATCACCACAGTTTGGGTGCATCACGGGGGCTGTCAGACGCCAAAACGCAAGAGTAGATGACAGCAGCACATCCTCTCTCGCGACTTTGTCCAACCCCCATGCCGACAAGTATCTGATGGCACAAAGGAAATGCCCCATGATGCACCCAAGCTTTCAGGTCCCAGGTGGCAGGATCGCATTAGACACATAGTATGAGGTCCTTTCCTGGCTGTGGGATCCGATGTATCCTTGGTACAGCACTTACAATCTCTGACTCCGATGTGACGTGCATCGGATCAGAGTCGGAGTGAAACGCATGTAATTTTGGCCTCGGAATCTGATGAAAACAGTCCAAATCCCACTAGTGGATGGGGGCTTTAACACTTGTCAAGAGATCTCCTCTTCTGTATGAATTTTGTCTCATTCCGTGTGGCATAATGTGTAAAGGGCAAGTATAAGGGGGTCTACTATTGAGACGCATAATGTGTATAAATTTTGGTACACTACACTGAAAGACGTGAGCCCTTTTTAAATGGCCACACCCCTTTTTTCCAGAGCACGGCCCTTGAATATTTACTGGAAGTGTTAAGTGGCCCTCCAGCTGAAATAATTGCCCACCCCTGCATTAGACTATACAATATCGTTAACTATTTTCCTTGAACTCCCCGGAGCTCCTGGACAAACGATAAAGTGCAATCCTTCAAAAGATATGGTCAGTGGTTACATCCAGGAGTATGCTGTCGTTAACGATGTGTTCAGATCTTTCTGCAAGTACAAAAGTTCAGACGTTGCAATCGCTGACCAGTTGGAGCGCACACCGTCAGTTGCATAGTGTGTACACAGTTTACGATTTAACCGATTTGTTGTTCTGATCGTTGAGAATCATCCAAATTATTTAAAAAATTGTTCACGCTGTACCCAGCTTTAGTGTGGAGCTCAGCACCATAAGCCTGGAAAAGCACCTTGATTGTTTGGACGTCCAACAGTGTGGACCTAGGGCGCTCACACTGTGAGGAAAGGGGGGGCATGGGTTTGCGCCCAGGGAGATTCGCCCATAGGAACGCCCAGCATTTCATGGGCATTCCAATGAAAACGCTGGGCGTTCTCATGGTAATTCCCCGATGGGGCGGACAACTGACGTCAGCGGATGTCAGCTGACCGCCCACATACCTTACAGCCACTCGCAGATGTAAGACACCAAAGAGGTGTCTTAGATTTGCGAGCGCTTGAAAAATCATTCGATGGTCAGCGACCATCGAATGATTTTGTGTCCGCGCGCAAGGCTGCGAATGGATGATTATGCAAATCATCCATTCGCTTGCCTGTGGGTAGTTTCGCCATGCGAGGGGGGGCTGACTTCTGTGCGGGCGGCGACTGGTGGACTTGCAAGACTGGGGCATTCGCAGCCTTGTGAGTCAACCAGGATAAGGGCACTAGTGCATCAAGCTTTTGTCATGGTGCACGGTTTTGCTGCCAGCAATGGCTTTTCAAAATGTTTCCTTTCCTTTCGGTGTATAAATATATCATTGTCTCTTTTCCAAGGAGAATATTACGTTCTGGATCGGAATATCCCGGAGAGTCTCAATTTCACTTGGGCTGTTGGTTCTCCTTTACTTCTCTGTGACCTATCGGGATGTGCAGCGGCAGAGCCTGGAGGTGCTGCAGGGTCTGCAGGAAACTAAGGCAGAACTGCGGAGCATTATACAAGAGGCAGGTATTGAATTTATGGTCCTCTTTCTTAGCAATACAATTATCCGAAGTAGTTTTTTGCTGATACTGAACAGTGGGCCCGATTCAGAGTTGATTACTGTTGTGCGATTCACAATCTGTTTGATTTATGAAATGACTGCACATGTGTACAGATCGCAGTAAACATGCGTATGCCAAACAGAGACAAGTCTGCAGTTTTTTTCTTCAAAATCCCCTCACGGGTATGGATCATTGGATAGACAGCAACTAGGTCGACACAGGCATTAGGTTGACACGGCGGAGGTCGACAGTCAAAAGGTCGACATGGAGTTTTTCAGTTTTTTCTCCCGAATGTCGACACAGTCGACATGTACACTGAAACGTAGCACTGCGTCCCCTCGCTGTGCTCAGCTCGCCATGCTTCGGGCTGGGTGCCTCGCTACGCTCGGCACGCTATTTTATTCTCCCCCCTAGTGGATGGTAGGGCATGAAATACCACCTGTCGGCACATGTCTGCTCATTAAAAAAAATATGAAAAACCACATGTCGACCTTTTGACTGTCGACCTTACTCATATTAACCTAATGATTGTGTCAACCTAATGACCCTGTCGACCTTCATGCTTGTTGACCAAATTCTTGTAGACCTAGTGACCGTATCCCCACTCAGAACTTGACTGACAGGAACCCCAGGTTTGGGGGTGGCAATCGGCCCTTTTCAGTGAGTGTCAAGAAAAATGCAGGTGTGTCCAGGTATTTTCAGGGAGGGTCTGTGATATCCGTGCTGGGCTTGGTCAGCCGGTGTCTGTCACAGAGTTGGGGAAGGGTCAGCTCACTTGCACAGAATGGGAAAATCCGTTAATGGGGAGTGAGTTGTGAATGGATTTGCAGATGACTGCGATCATTCGCAGACTAGCACATTGCAGGATTTCACTCTGTCTTGGGTCGACGCATTTCTGATTGCAGACCTCTGCAAAATTGCAGAGAAGCAATCATGTCTGAATTGGGCCCAATATATTAAGTGGTTTGAAATAGATTCAAGTGCAGAGAAACTTGCCAGTCCCTGAAGATTGGCAGATGAGGACCTAGAACAGCCCTGGACCTATTCTTCACCTTGTAACTTTCCCAGATCACTTTGTCGGTTAGGACTTGCACCTAGACAGACATGTATGACAATAATAGCCCATACAGCGAAAAGTTGTTGGTTTGTCTTCTGCTCTCTGTGACATGTTGCTGTATTCCTCTAGAGAAACTTCTCACCAAACCCAGTTGTGGCCAAGACCAGATTCTGCTGAAGGAAGACTTGTTTGGAGATTCTGGAATTACAGAGTCCTGTCTTCAGGAGCGTTCCATAAGGGCCGGTCTGCTGGACTCTGTACAGCTTGGTATGTCAAATCCTTATATTATGACATACCAATGTTAAGGTATTGTGAGAAATGAACATATTTGGGAAAACAAGGTATTGTAGTGTATTACAGGGCCAGATTTAAGGGTCAGGCCGCCCCTAGGCACAGGATGATTGGCCGCCCTCCCAGAGAGAGAGAGAAATAGAGACATTTGCTTCATTATTCACCCAGCCTTTAAGCTCTTTTGCATGGCTGTTGCCTCTACCGGGACTTCCACGGCATCATCTTGCTCTTCACCTGGTGTGCGGTGGTATTTAAGCTCTTTTGCATGGCCGTCGTCTCCCCTCGGACTTCCATGGTGTCTTCTCTTCATTCGGTGTGTTGCAGCCTTTAAGCTCTTTTGCCTGGCTGCCAACCATCCAGGACAGGCATGTCGCTTGCTGTGCCTTTTTGAAAAACCAAGGGGGCCATGGTGGGACACTTGAGGCTTGTCACGTCATTCCCCTGCCCCCTTGCATCGGCTAGTCTGCTTGAGGCCGGAGAGGCAGTCCAATGGTAGTGGAGGAGTGTGGATGAGCTCCAGAAGATGGAAGACTGTGTGGAAGTCCTGGATGGGCAGCGGCCATGCAAAAGAGATTAAAGGCCACCGACAACCAGCACACTTCCCGCAGCAGCCCATGCCTCATGTGCCTAATGGGAACTCCAGCACTGCTCATAGTGAACACCACATTAGCAGACCCCAGCTGGGCTGCCATCAGAAATTGTGGGGTCCGAAAATGACCAAAAAGGGAGTGCCCCTTCTAGAGCCCCGGCGTGCCTGGTGAGATCTTCGGTGTCTGACGCACATACTCCATAGACTCCAGTCCTGAGACCCCTTTCTTTTTGGGTAGTGAGTATTTTGCCCTAAAGCAGTTTTCTTCATGTTTGTTTAATTGTCCCCATTACAGAAGCACATATCACAAGCACTCCAAAAAGAAGGGTCCGTTCTAGGTCCCGCTCCCGTTCCCGTTCCAGGTCACATTCCAGGTCTCGCAGTGTTAGACGCAGGAAAAGTGTCAGACCCTCAGAGCCAGCTGTGTACCAGATTGCGGTCACCCAGCCAGAGGTAAGTGTGGCTTCCAGGTGGTAGAGATGTACGGGTTGGGATCATTTGGTCTATAGCATTATGGTCGAAAGTCATTAGGTCGAATCCATTAGGTCGACATGCTAAAAGGTCGACATGACTCTAGGTCGACATGGGAAAAGGTCGACATGATTCTAGGTCGAAAGGTCATTAGTTCGACAGGTCATTAGTTCGACAAGGTCATTAGTTCGACATTGTCTATGTCGACATTCACAAGGTCGACATGGGGTTTTTCACTGTTTTTTTACCTGAATGTCAACACAGTCGACATGGACACAGTTTAAAGTGCACTGCATCCCCTCGCATCGCTCGCTGCGCTCGCTATGCGTCGGGCACGGTGCCTCGCTACGCTCGGCACACTATTTTATTCTCCCACCACGCCCTAGTGGATGGTAGGGCATGAAATACCGCCTGTCGGCACATGTTGGCTCGAAAAACAGTGAAAAACTCCATGTCGACCTTGTGAATGTCGACATAGACAATGTCGAACTAATGACCTGTCGAACTAATGACCTTTCGAACTAGAATCATGTCGACCTTTTCCCATGTCGACCTAGAGTCATGTCGACCTAGAGTCATGTCGACCTTTTAGCATGTCGACCTAATGGATTCGACCTAATGACTGTCGACCATAATGCAGTAGACCAAATGACCGCATCCCAGATGTACACTAGTCACTCCTGGCCAATTACGACTTTTCAGTGACACAATTGGCCGAATTCTGCACTTTCATCGTCAGCGTAACATGGGCTAAACTTTGATATATTTATGGTGTTGGGTAGTGGGTAACCTGTGATGGCATTACTTTATTATTATTATTATTATTATTATTATTATTATTATTATTATAATGTGCACACATATTGCACAGCGCTTTTACGGAGTATCTTTAATTCTCATCTGTCCCTGCCCGAGTGGAGCTTACAATCTATATTCCTTATCACATGTACACACAATCACACTTTTGTCAGAAGCTAATTAACCACCAGAATGTTTGGTTTATTTATAACTTGCATGTGGGAGGAAATGGGAACCCCAGGAAAGAGGGGGTGGGGGCTCTGTTGCTTACTCTAATACTTGCTGCTTGCTAATGTGTGAATCTGAGTGTCCCTTTACAATTTTGACATTGGTTACAGGTCAGATTGCCCACATGGCATTGGCGTCACCAGGGGGTTGCAGGTGTCACCATCTAAGGGGTGGGACCAAAGTGCTGACGGTGCCTCACTGATGGAACCAGGTGCTGCACTCTGATATTACGTGCAGCGCCTGGCTTCTATCACAGTGCAGGAGCCGACACTGCAGGTTAATCTCAGCCGGATGCCGTCCCCCTTGCATCCGTCCCATTCCAGAAGCTCTCCTCCCTTCTCTGGTCCCACTCCCCCCCCTCTCTTCGCATCATGTTACCAATATTTACACTCCACCTCTCTCCTGGTGCGCGCTCACTTCTCATCTAATGTGCAAGTTTGGCTTAACCTGCTTATGTCACCGCTGTGATTAGGTCTCCCCACAGACATGCAAGATGACCTAACTTTAATCAGGATCTAATTTTACAATTGGTTCAGTATTGTTATCAGGGCCTCAGTGTCCCAGGCAGGGGTGGGGGGTGAGGGACACCTAGCCGCTCACCCGCAGGGGTGGGGGGTGATGCGTATACCGCTAAGTCGCTCCATGGGGGGAACCACTCACCCGCTCCATGGGGGGGTGCGTCCGCTGCCGTTTCGCTCCACAGGGGGGGGGGTGTTGTGGGCAGACCCACCGCTCACCCGCTCCACAGGGGGGGGGGATGCCCTCGTAGGGGGGTGGGGGTGCGGCCACTGCTGACCAGCTCCCATGTGCAGCTCAACTGTGGCTGGTGCCCACAGGCAAATGCCTAGAGGCGGTGGCGGTCCTGATTGTTATATGTGGTCCCAAAGTGGATGGATTACCTCCCGATGACGGCCTTTATCAGTTATTATGTGGGAAAATTGTTTTTTTCATGTACAAAACAATATCTTAAAGTAAAATGACTGCACCTGGATTAATGTAGGGTTAGTGCTGGCTTACGGTTCCATGTACTGTATGAATACTTGGGGTCTATTGGATTTTTAGAACACCAAAGGTGGAAGTTACCATGCATATAATCTAAGCAGTGGTTCTCAATCTTGGTCCTGAAATTTCCTAGGTCACCCTTGTGTGCGGAGACCTAGAGGACAGAAAACCTAACTCACACTTGAGCACTAGTATGAGAATTCACAGTGCACTGCGAGGAGAAGGCCACCTCCCTGACAGAAAGAGAAGACGCCCCTTTCTGAATTGCGAGAGAATTGTGAATGGATCGCTAATCACTATCCACTCAGAAATCCATACGCAATTCCTGAACCATCAGTTTTTCCATCTGTGCAATTGTGAGTAACTCTGAGGCTTTCACTAATCTGCCACTGAGGCTGGGTGGAAGTGGTCCGCAATGACTCTCCTCAGAAGGGTATGGGTCATGCCACAGGCCTTAGGTCGACACCTATAATAGGTCAACATGGGTAAGGTTGAAAGGGTTGCAAGGTCGACAATGGAAAAGCCGACATGAGTTTTTCACGTTTATCTGAATGTCAACACAGTCACCATGGACATCGGCTAAGTGTACCGCGCCATGCTTTGGGCACACTGTTTTAATCTACCACCACGCCGTAGTTGATGGCAGGGCATGAAATACCACCTGTCACTCATAATAAGTGGAAAACTCATGTTGACCTTTTTGACTGTCGGCCATACCCATGTCAACCTATTTCAGGTGTCGTCCTAAGGCCTGACTACCTTCAGTGGTCAACCCAATGCATGTCGATCTTAATAAGGGTTGTCTGATGACCGTATCACCCTCACCCTAGCCGTTTCTACGTTTTTTTCAGACACACCTGGAAAACGGTCAAACTCCACCCCTAAATGCCGGCTTCCTGTCAGTCCGGCCACATTGCATTGACGATCCATAAGCATTTTTTGTCGCTAATTCCACTCGGGCATGCGGGAGCGTATCGTTCGATAATCGCTCAATTTGGGAATTCTCTCATTAGCGGTCAAGTCTGAATTAGACCCAGAGATTGAGAAAAAATTTTAACAAAATAGGATTTCTAATATGTTGTGTTTTGTACTGTCTTAGCCCCTTATGGTTTTCCTTTTAGGTTCTGCCTCCATCAGCAGCGCAATGTCTGCATTCTAAGCGCATTGTTTTGGATAGACCTTACCAAGATAACCAGTAACAGTGTAACCACGGCCTTCTGCACCCCCTGGGCTCCCAAAATTCTAATATTTTCTATATTTAATTTTAATGGATATGTTTAATAAATGACAATTTTTTGTACACTACTTACACTTTATTGCTTCATTCCTTCTATTGCACAGTAAGGGGTATTCAATTAGTAACGGTTTTTCCGACTGTCGAAAAATCTGCACTTTTTTGCAGATTTTCAGTTGAATTTACATTCGACTTATTCAATGAAACAGCCAATGTTTTGACTGTCTGAAAAATCAGCACGGTCGGTGATCTGGGGAAGTAGTAAAATCCAGAACGGTCTGGCCCTTACAGGAACGCCGTAATCTCGCTTCCCCTCTGTCCCTGGTGTAAGCTGTCACCCCCCTTGGACAGGACACCCCCTGGACAGGCATCTCCCTGCCTTGAAGAAGAGCCCTTAGAGCAGTGATTTTCAACCTTTTTACCTTGCGGCACACTAAATAAGATTTTAAAATTGCCAAGGCACACCATGAGATCCCCACAGGGCAAAACACATTGGCCCACACAGGAAAATACAACCTATCAGCCCCCATATAAAAAACAATCACACTGGTCCCCACAGGTAACACAAATAAAGTACATTGGCTCTTTAGCAGAAAAGAAGAGACCAGTAAATAACAGTTGAACTGGTGGTGGCTGTATATTGGTTTGGGCATCTCTAGATCTGGGGGCACACTTGAGAACAGCTCAAGGCACACTAGTGTGCCACGGCACAGTGGTTGAAAAACACTGCCTTAGAGGCTTGAAATTCATTGGAAAAGTGACTGTCGCTACAGAGGGAAGCTGAGGATGCTACCCAGACTAAACCTCTTGGAGCCAGCAGGGTTTGTTTGACTCCAGATAACTCACCCTGTACCTATACCACCATTTGCTCCAGCAACCCGGGTAAGCACAATTTTATACTTCTTACACCAGCACCATATGTTTCTATTATGATAATTTTTTGTACCTATTTATGCATTGTCCTGTTTTATACTTTTTATGTACTAAATACTTTATTCTGAGCACCTATGGTCCACAGCTCTCTTTCCATAATACTATCCATTGGTCTTAGGGAGACCATAGGTGTGTCGCACCAGGGTAGTGACAGAACAGTGCGCTGATGCATTGTTCTCACTTTTTTATTGGGACGTGTTGGAATTAGCCCAGATGTAACGTCCTCACAATATTGGTGGCATTGTCAGATATCGCATGCCCAGGAGAGTCCAGGTGGGGTAAGCCACTGTGCAATGATGTCCCTCAGAGGCGTAACTAAATATTCGTAGGCCCCATAGCAAAAGTTTGTAAGGGCCCCCTATTTATCAACTGATGGTGATAAATGTATGTAAAACATATTACTTAGACAGTAAAGATGGGCCCCCTTCAGCTCTGGGCCCCATAGCAGCTGCACCCCTTGCACCTATGGTAGTTACGCCCTTGATGTCCCTCAGTTATTGTAGGAGGTTCTCAGCGGTGTGCCTCTTTATAATAACTGGTGATACACAGCGAAGCCTGACTAGGAATGAGTTACGCAGCATGCCGTATCGCTCCACTGGGGGGAATTAGAGATGCGGAATTAGCCGCAGCTCCGGGCGAGCAGGGGGGTCAGTAGTGTGCTGGCGGCGCTATCCAGGGGAGGGGGTATGGCTGACTCACCTCCAGTCCCAGGCTCCCAGCCGCTTTCTCCCCTCTGTGCCGGCGGAAGCTCTGCTGCTGCTCACCACCGCCCTCTAGTGGCCGGCGCCCTATGCAAATGCCTAAAGCTGCCTAGTGGAAGCACCTGTCTACACACATGCTGAGCGTTCTGAGCGATGATAGGTCGCTCAGCAAGATTGCTCAGCACACAGCGATGTGTCCGCACAGTGTGCTGAGCGATCTGTCAGGGCCAGTGTTCTCTCTCAATAGCATCACTATTGCTATGCCCCCCCCCCCCCCTCACACGGAGCAATGTAGGGGTGTTTTCTAAGCGATTTAGTGAGATTGCTTATAAAATGCCCCTAAATCACCCTGTGTGTAGGCCCCATTATACCACTGACCTGGTATTTTTTGTTTTTAGTGTGTACGAATAATCATTTTGGCGTTTCGACAATAATTTGGTGAAATCTTGTTGATAAGTAGCTTTAACAGTCAGCAACAATGTTCTAGGCTCCAATCTCCCCAAATTGTTCAGTGTGTGAGCATTCTCAATAACATCTCCCATGTTTTTAGCCATGACTACATCGTCCTCATTGTGGGCAAACACATGCAAATTCAGTGCGCTTGGGCAGAAAATCGATTACTTGAAATAACCAAATTGCTTCTTGCGTAGCTCAGATATTGGAGCCTTCAATTTGACTAAAAATGACCCTGATTATTGGACCAGAAAAATAATCTGACTGTGTGGTGGCAATTTACGAAGACGGGAGTTCTATTTCAGATGGGATGTTGCTATGGACAACCAATCAGATTCTATATATTATCTTCTAGAAGGTGCTAAATAAATTAGTAGATTCTGATTGGTTGCGCGTAGCAACATCTAGGGTTAGCACCACCTCATCCCTTTAATTCCGGAAACACATTAATTACAAGTTCTGTGGCTGGCTGACTTCAAGATTCCATTTCACCTGGTTTTAAACTGCAACAGATCCTGTGTAATTAATATGTGTCCGGAATTAAAGGGATGAGGTGGTAATCCTAATCCTATGCCTTACAGGTAACTCCACTATTGAGCCCTTCTGTGTAGGCCACACACAGTAACCTATCACTGTTACCATAACAACACAAGCGATGCGGTCAAAATCCTGACGCCAGAATCCCGACTGCCGAAATCCCGAAACTTAAATAAATTAGCGTGCCGAGCCCTGCTGCATGGCGAGCCCACAAGGGGGGGAGGGCGATCCAAGTCGTCCCCCCCCCCCCCCCCCCCTGTCTGGATTTCGGAGGTCGGGATTCAGACCGCCGGGATTCCATACCGAATCCCAACACAACACAGGTGTTCCGTCAATGCGCATTTCACTTTAATGGCTTTATCCGGGTCGCACATGACCAGTAGCGGTGCCTGAACTGACCTTCAGAGAGCACAGAGGCTGAAGCAGCACTGACAGACCCCTACCCAAACTTTAGTATAGTACTTGGCAAGGCCTGATACAGAGCCGGCCCTAGCCTAAATGACGCCCTAGGCAAGATTTTGGCTGGTGCCCCCTAGCACCGCCACTAGTTTCGCCTCTGACCCTGCTCCCCTTTCCCAGCACCATCAACCTTCATCATAGCAGTCATCATTTTGGTGCTCCTACCCGCAATATTTTAAATAGAAACAGTGCACACATTCGGTGCGCAGCCCAAACAGGGGTGTGTTCTTGCTGGGAAGGGGCATGGCCACACAATAGTACCCCCAATTCAAATTATGCCACACAGTAGTGCAACTTTATTCACATTATATCATGCAATGGTGTCCCTTATTCACGTTACTTCACACAGTAGTACCACTTTACCTTATATACATTACTCCTCACATTATTCACATTATACCCTTAGAAAAAAATCCTGAGAAAATATTGTATTTAAAGCACCTCCATGGCCACACTGCAACCCAGCACAAAGCAGTGTGTGCTGGGCAGAGGAGAAGAGCTGCAGCTGCTGCTGTCACTTAAGGGGAGGGGGCCCGGGGCCCCCACTAGGCCCTTCCATCAGACTTTGGCCTGGGTAATTTGTACCCCTTTCTCTCGGCACCCCTGATAATACCACACAGTAATGCCCCTTACACATGACACACATTATTAATGTCCTTATAACCATAATGCCCCTTTCACATTATGCCAACCTTTATTAATGCCCTTCATACACATAATGACACACATAATGCCCCTTACACATATGTTGCACATTATTAATGCCCTTATACCCGACACACATAATGCCTGTTACACATATGTCTCACATTATTAATGCATTTATACATGACACACATAATGCCCCTTACACATATGCCAAACACTATTGCACAACCAACCCACCCACAGACAGCACTCGCACTGTTACCTCTGCCTCTGCTTGGATACAGATGTTTCCTCATACAACTTGACTCAATAACCCATACAGCTCCTGGCCAGTTCTGCTAACGCTGGGTGCATTTTTTGCTGAAAATTCGTCTTATTTGCATTGTTATGACCAGCACACACAAGGAGGTTCCGATGATTAAAATTATATGTGGCATGAACAGGGCCGGATTAACAATGGGGCTGATGGAGCTACAGCTCCAGGCCCATTCTCCAAATAGGCCCATTCTGTAGCTGAGGGCCAGAGCTTTCCAATGAGCCCAGCCCCGTGTCGGTAGCCCCCCGGGAACCGGAGATACCGACAGGCAAACCTGGAACGTTTTCCCCATAGGATAACATGGGACCCGCTAATTCCGACCTCCACCCGGTTCCAACGGCTGCCAGTTCCCGCTCCGGCATCACAGAAGCTTGAGGTTGATCTCAGTCGAACCCAAATCGCTGGGCCTTCAATCTGATACCTGGTCTATATGGGTTCATTGGTTCTAGAGATATTGCGGGTAAACCAATTTTTTTTCATTTCTGAAATGTCATTTCATGGCTGTTCATGTTGTTTGACAGATTTCTCTGGAACCAAATGGCCCAGTTTCACGGCACCAAAATCATTTGAAGCCTACATGTAAATCGGTCAGTTGGTTCCGAAGATGTGCTGGTTGTTTAAAGGGGGGCGGGGGTTGTTTTCTCTCCCCCTCACACAAAAAAATGCAGGGACTAGGCTGGTGTAAAACGGTCCAGTCCGGGAATGTCCCTGCATGATCTTGGGGCCATATTCCCGGGTAAATCCCTGCATTTTCTGGTGTGAAAGGGGTATTATTTCAAATAGCCGGGACATGCAGTGCTCTGAATACAGCCAGGCAGCCCCCTGCTCTCTGCCCAGCTGTCAATGGCTGTCATTTCTGCCCGGCGGCGGCTATCCCCCAGTTACCGCAAGCATGTATTCCCCCTTGGCAATGAGCATGTAATCCCACATGGCAATGAGCATGGAACCCCTGGCAATGAACATGTTGGTAAGCAACACTTAAGTAGCATCATTTTTCATAGGCATTATGGTGTTTGGCATAATACGTAATGGAGAATATGGTGTTTGGCTTAACATGTAATGGGCATTATGGTGTAAATTTTTAATGCGCGCCTTCAGCGTGCAATGCCCCTATTTATGAAGCATATTGTGCATTATTGCTCAATCTGTTTGGTATAATAATGTGTATTTTGGCTCAATCTATGTGGCAAAATGTGTATTTTGCCTTAATCTGTGTGGCATAACGTGAATTTTGACTCAATCTGTGTGCCATAGTGTGAATTTTGGCTCAGTCAGTGTGAATTTTGGCTCATTCCATGTGGCACAATGTGTAAGAGGCAAGTACAGTATAAGGGGGTTACTATTGTGTTGCATGATTTGTATAAGTGGTATATGGTGTGGTAAATTTAGGTAGCCACATAAAAGGTGCTGAAATGTTGTCTACCAAGTTTCGGCTTTCAGTATTTTTTTATGACTGGAGTGCCGCCTCACCCTGCAAGTATCTTAGAACATCGTTATCCTGCATGTGCACCTTTGGAGGGCACCCGATAACATATCTCCCTGCATTTTTCTTATGCCAGCCCCCTGCCTTATCCAGGCATATATAATTAGTTGACACAAATACAGACACACCCACGAGCAGACCACCCAAACAGAACACTGGTCACACCCCCCACATTATTAGGTGCTGGCCACAACCCCTATTATTGTGCATAATAGGCCATTGATAATTTTCAGCTCCAGGCCCATTTAGACCTTAATCTGGCTCTGGGCATGAATATATTCTGTGTGCGACTGTGGCTGTACCTGCCTACAGAATGCTATGTTACAGTGATTTCCATGAATACACTATTTCATATGCAGATACAGCCTCACTCACACACAGAATATAGGCATGCTGCATATCATTTTAATCAGTAGAAGCTGGTGATGCCCCTAGGCATTCCAAATGTCCAAGGCAATTGCCTAGTTTGCCTATGCCTAAGGCCGGCTCTGACAGATGGAATCAATACCATAGGAGTATGTCATACTTGCCGACTTTTTTTTTTCCTCCTCTCCGGGAGAAGCCCAGAGAGGAGACCCGACAGCAGCAAGTCAGGGGGGCGGCACAGGCAGACACCATCAAACACCGCCCCATGACAGTCAAACAACGTAATTCGCGGGTCCATGAATTTGGGAGGGGCTAAAATGATGCGAAATGACGCGATTGGTGTCATTATAGCCCCTCACCGCGGACCCGCGAAAAACTGTAATTTTGTGCTGCAGGGAAGGGAGGTGCGAGGGCTGCCTGGCCAATGTAGGAGGATTGCCCACCTTCCCGGGGGGCCGGGAGGGGACCCAATTTTCGGGAGCCTCCCGGCAATTCCGGGAGGGTAGATAAGCCTGGAGTATGTAATACAATTAGGAATAAATAAAACAATCTCTTATGTATTTGGCTACATCTGTCACTTAAAGTGTGTCTGAAGCTGTAACGCTGGGTGGAGCCTCTGACTCACATGACTGACTCGCATGACAGAGAACCAGCCCAGTGAGCCCACAGACAGTGCCAGACACCCTCTGCCTCTCCATGTTACACAGCAAAGACACAGCTACTCACCAGACACACCAGGTGAGCGCCCCACACCTCCATACCTCCCAACATGACCCTCTCCAGGAGGGACAGAATGCTCTGTTTGTGGACTTCCATCTTAATTTATGATTGTCATCACCTGTCATTTTAAACAGGGTAATTGATAAGAAAGGTGTTTAAGCACAGGTGATGGTAATCCATAAATTAAGAAGAAAGTCCAGAAACAGAGCAATGTGTCCCTCCTGGAGAGGGTCATGTTGGGTATGCACCTCCCTCCCCCCCCCCCCCCCCCCCATTCACGGCATCCCCACGATTAAATGGCACATGCAAAACACTGACATGGCTATGGTCGACAATGAAAAAGGTTGACAAGATTTATTTTTCCCTTTTTCAATGTTTTCATATTCATTCTCATGTGTCGACATGGACACCAATGAAGTGACACACTTATGTCAACATTTACATGTGTTGACCTTTCTGTGTTGATTTTTTCTTGTGGCGATTCGCGGCACCCCCCGGCGACCCCCCTGCCGCGATTCGCAGCACACCCCCCGCAATTCGCAGCGACTCCCACGATTTGCGGCCCCGCACCGCGATTCCCCCCCCCCCTGACCCCCCCTCCTGTCATTGCGGCAACCCTGACTCACCCTCCCACGATTCACTGCAACCCCCCGCGTCCCCCCCCCCCACGATTCGCGGCACCCACACCCCCCCCCCCCCCCGCGACCCGCCCCTCCCGCAATTCACGGCATCCACCCACGACCCCTCCTCCCGTGATTTGCGGACACCCCTCACCTCCTCCCTCCCCCCCACCCCCGCTCGCGATTCACGGTAACCCCAGGATTAAATGGCACATGCAAAACACTGACACGGCTATGGTTGACAATGAAAAAGGTTGACATGAGTTTTTGAAGATTTATTTTTCTTTTTTGAATGTTTTCATATTCATTCTCATGTGTCGACATGGACACCAATGAAGTGCCACACTTATGTCAACATTTACATGTGTTGACCTTTCTGTGTTGATTTTTTCTTGTAGCTATTTTTTTCCAGTGACAACTATGTGCACATCAACCAATTCTTTGTATAATATATAACACCTGTTCTGTTTTACTGTAGGTGTTTTAAGTCAGACCTTTTACTGCTACTATTACTGTTTATGTAAATGCATTCTGTATGACAGCAACATCCTACCATCCTTCTACAAGAATATATAACCAACTAGGTGATTCATTGCGCCCCGTGCCCCCCCTTCTAGATTGGTTACTAGCATTGCTCAGTGTGCTGAGGGAAAAAATGTCTTGTTTTACTTACCCAGTATTTAACCCCTCCCTCATGCACCTGGGAAATGCTACTGAACTAATTGAGCATCTACCACTATCTGTATGTATGTTGTTAAAGGCAGAAGGGAGCCCATATTAGGAGGAGATGTGGGTCCTGATATGCCACATGGAGTAGTCCGGGGTTGCTCCAAGGTAGGTAGCTCTTAGTTTGGATATATCAAGTAAGGAGCCATTATCATGTGGCTCCTTGCTGGTTAATCGTAGACCCAATTTAGGGTAACGGTGGTGTGGGGTGCGGTGCTCCAGGACTGGATGGGCTGGGTGGCTTTAGTGCGGCATGCCCTTACATTCTATTAACACCTTTCCTTTACTAACACTATCTCTATCCTATTTTAATTACATTAATTTATATCTCTCTCTTTTTATATAGCTTCGGCTTCCTATCACTAATTATTAACACTTAGTATATCACTGGCATGCCGCACTGGGCTTCCCAGCTTATGATGGTTTTTTTGGGGTGCCGCACCCTGCACCTAGATATAGCGCTAGGGACCCCCAATATACAGAGAAGCCTTGACGCGGCTTGGGGGCATAGCATACACCTGCGCAGGTATATGTAACCAATATCTCTGAATTCTATTATCATGTAGTGTTCTAGATTGGTTACTAGCATTGCTCAGTGTGCTGAGGGAAAAATGTCTTGTTTTACTTACCCAGTATTTAACCCCTCCCTCATGCACCTGGGAAATGCTACTGAACTAATTGAGCATCTACCACTATCTGTATGTACACATGTGATTGGGACTGATTCCACCCAATTTCTCAGCTTGATCTACCGGAATTGGCCCAAATCGCATAGTGCAGGGGTGGCCAACCCGTGGCGCTGGAGCCGCATGCGACTCTTTCTTTCATGAGCTATGGCTCTTCAATCACCCTCCGTTGCAGTGTAGTGCTTTTCCCCGACCACTGAGAGTAGCAGTGATTGGGCAGCCCACGCCTCTCCACACAGTGTGCAGTAGCATAGCGTGGGTCACCCCCGGACCCATCCATCCACTGCGTGCGGTCAATTGCACCGTCCTCCCCGCCCCACTTTTACTTTTCCTGTGCAGGACTCCGGACCATCAGCAACAGAGCGGAGTTGAAGAGCAGTGGCTGCCATAAACAGGGAGATATGTAGGGGCAGCAATCTTCTATCAGTAAGTTACCCAGGGAGGGTGGCCTTGTGCGACAGACAGGGGGTTGTGTTAGAGAGAGGGGAGAATTTGAATACATGTATGGAGCGGGGGCGAGGGGGGGATATGGGATGGGGGTGTATATGAGAGAGACAGTGTATACATGGATATATGTATGTATGAGGGTGGCGGTGTATGCATGTATAGTGTTCCCGCTAGGCTTATTTTGCAGGGCGCTGCACCCTGCCCCTTTAAAACCCGACGAATTCCTCTATGCCCTTTTTTGGCCACCCTGCAGTTAATAAGTTAGAAGCAGCCCTGCGCCCTGCACAGATAATACCCACTGCTGAAATAACTGTCCCTCCCCGGCCGTTGCCGCGCGGCGCTTCCAGTCTCAGCCTGCTTCCGCACTGTGTAACCCCTTCAGCAGTGGCGTCACTAGGGGGGCTGCGTGACACCAAAAAGAGCTGCAGCAAGCCCGCCGCCTTCTGTGTCCGCTGACGCCCGCCTGCCGTACACGTAGAAGTTTGCACAGCCCTCTCTGATACCCGCACAACCCCCTCCACCCGTGGATGTCCATACCCACACTCGCAGTCCGCCGCCGCGCATTCTCCCACTGCCGTCGGCACACGCCTCCCTCCGCCATCCGGACTCAGCCTCCGGTAGCCTTCACCACATTGAAGAGAAGGCTGGGGAGGAAGAACAAGAGGAGACAGGGGGACCCTGGTCCCTGCACCGGGAAGAGGAACCCTGCTGGCGGTGGGAGAGGGAGATTTATCACTGTGGAGTGGAAGCCTGCGCTGCTGCCAACGAGAAGCCCTATGCTGATGTGGGCAGAACAAGGTAGACTACACATTCAAAGTGTCACTATGCTTTAATACCCCTGCTCAACCTTCTGCCCCCCCCCCTCCTATCGCCATGTTCCTCTGTCCCTGACATGTGTACCTCTGTCCCTGCCTGTGTGTTCCCTGCCCATAATTTCCTCTGTCCCTGCCCATCTAAGCCATATCTGTGTGTGCCCCTGCCCATATGTGACTGTCTCTCCCCATGTGTGCCTCTCCCCCTGCCCATCTGTGGCCCTGTGTGCCCATGCATGCCTCTCTTCCTGTGCCCCCGAATTTTGGCTCAATCTTTGTGAGTGTATGTAACTTTGGCTCAACCGTGTGGCAAAACATAAATTTTTTTCATAATCTGGGTAGCATGACATGAATTTTTGCTTAATCCTGGTGGCATGACATAAATTTTTGCTTAATCCTGGTGGCTTGATGTGAATTTTGGTTCAATCTTGGTGGCATGATGTCAATTTTGACTCAATATATGTTGCATAACGTGAATTTTTGCTCTTTCAGTGTGGCATGATGTCAATTTTGGCTCAGTCTTGGTGGCATGATGTGAATTTTTGCTCAGTCCAGGTACCAGGATATGAATTTTGGCTCAGTCCGGGTACCAAGAAGGGGATTTTTGGCTCACTCCGGGTACCAAGAAGGGGATTTTTGGCTCAGTCTGGGTACCAAGAAGGGGATTTTTGCCTCAGTCTGGGTATCAGGATGTGAATTTTGGCTCAATCCAGGTGGCATGATGTGAATTTTGGCACTCTAATTTTTGCATAAAGGAGCCCATACACAGAGCGATCCTTTTTTGCGAGGCGATGGGAGATCCCTCGTATCGCACATCGCAACGTACAAAAAGTATGTGCTGCACGTACTTTTTGAACTAGATTGCACGCTGCTTTAGCACATCGCATACATTTTTAACTAGATGCGATGTGATCTAGCACATCGCTCCATGTATTAGCATGAATTTTGTCTGATTCCATGTGGCATAATGTTTATGGGGCAAGTATAAGGGGGTCTACTATTGTGTTGCATAATGTACATAAGAGGTATATACACCCAAGGAAACGTCCCATTTTAGGTGGCCACGCCCCCTTTTTCTTCGGCGCGCACATAACCCCAGACTTCACTTTTCCATACCCCCACTTTAAAATTTCCACTTTGACCACTGTGTGTATATGTATATGTATGTGTGTATGTATATATATATATATATATATATATATATATATATATATATATATATATATATATATATATATACTAGGTGATTCATCGCGCCCTACGGGCGCTCTTCACACCGTCGTAAGGGGCTGCGCCCCCTTAATTTGTGAACATTTGTATATGAGAAAGATGGTTAGAATTGTATGAAAGATGGCCTGTATTGCAACTTGAGTTATAGGTGAAATGTGTTAAATAGAGAGCATATGATGTGGAAGGGGGTGTGTATTGTTTTGTTTAATTAAAAAGCGGTTACAGAGTAAGATGTACATTGATAGTGTGGATGGTACAGTGACATTTGTGGGTGTGGGGGGGGGCTGTGTGTGCATGTTGTTTAGGTGTGTGTGTGCAATAGTATAGTAGGGTGTTTCTAAGTCAGCGGCTCCCCACTGGCGGAGGTCACGACACAGGAAAACAGGAGGCTGGGTAGTGATAGGGGTGTGTGGGCATAAGGGGGACTAAAGAGGAGGGTGGGAGATACTGTGCAGCTTCTGCCAGTGGGTGAGGGTCCAGCGTGGCAGTACAGGAGTACAGGATGGTGGCCCTTAGTCAGTGTCTCCTCCTACTGGGTGGGAGTTCGGGTGCATGAGAGCAGGAGGCTGGGCTATGAGGCATGATAGGGGCATGTGGGCAAAACAGCGTCAGCGACTCCCCAGTGGTGGAAGTTACGGTTCAGGAGAGCAGGAAGCTGGGTAGTGATAGGGGTGTGTGAGTATACGGGGGACTAAAGAGGGGCTTAGGGGTGCCGTGAATTGCGGGAGGGGCGCGGGGGTCCGCAAAGCGTGGGAGGGGGCGTGAAATGCGCGAGGGGGGTTGCGAATCGCCGGAGGGGGTCCGTGAATTGCGGGAGGGGGGAGATGAATCACCTAGTTGGTTATATATTCTTGTAGAAGGATGGTAGGATGTTGCTGTCATTTAGAATGCATTTACATAAACAGTAATAGTAGCAGTAAAAGGTCTGACTTAAAACACCTACAGTAAAACAGAACAGGTGTTATATATTATACAAAGAATTGGTTGATGATGTGTAGGTTGACGTGCACATAGTTCATAGTTGTCACTGGAAAAAAAATGCTACAAGAAAATATCAACACAGAAAGTTCAACACATGTAAATGTTGACAAAAGTGTGGCACTTCATCGGTGTCCATGTCGACACATGAGAATGAATATGAAAACATTCAAAAAAAGAAAAATAAATCTTCAAAAACTCATGTCAACCTTTTTCATTGTCGACCATAGCCGTGCCAGTGTTTTGCATGTGCCATTTAATCCTGGGGTTGCCGTGAATCACGCGCGGGGGGGGGGAGGGAGGGAGGAGGTGAGGGGTGTCCGCGAATAACGGGAGGAGGGGTCGTGGGTGGATGCCGTGAATTGCGGGAGGGGGGGTCGCGGGTGGTGTGGGTGCCGCGAATCGTGGGATGGGGGGTGCGGGGGGTTGCAGTGAATCGCGGGGGCGGGGGGTTGCCGCAATGACAGGAGGGGGAATTGCGGTAGGGGGGGTCGTGGGGGGCACCGTGAACTGCGGGAGGGGGGGCCCGGGGGTTGGCGTGAATCGTGGGAGGGGGGGTCGCAGGGTGCCGCGAATTGCAGGAGGGGGGTGTGTCACGGGGTGGGGCCGCGAATCGCGGGAGTCACCGGGGGTGCCGCGAATTGCGGGGGGTGTGCTGCAAATCGCGGGAGGGGGGTCATGGGGGGTGCCGCGAATCGCCACAAGAAAAAATCAACACAGAAAGGTCAACACATGTAAATGTTGACAAAAGTGTGGCACTTCATCGGTGTCCATGTCGACACATGAGAATGAATATGAAAACATTCAAAAAAAGAAAAATAAATCTTGTCAACCTTTTTCATTGTCGACCATAGCCATGTCAGTGTTTTGCATGTGCCATTTAATCGTGGGGATGCCGTGAATGGGGGGGGGGGGGGGGGGGGGAGGGAGGGAGGTGCATACCCAACATGACCCTCTCCAGGAGGGACACATTGCTCTGTTTCTGGACTTTCTTCTTAATTTATGGATTACCATCACCTGTGCTTGAACACCTTTCTTATCAATTACCCTGTTTAAAATGACAGGTGATGACAATCATAAATTAAGATGGAAGTCCAGAAACAGAGCATTCTGTCCCTCCTGGAGAGGGTCATGTTGGGAGGTATGGAGGTGTGGGGCGCTCACCTGGTGTGTCTGGTGAGTAGCTGTGTAACATGGAGAGCCAGAGGGTGTCTGGCACTGTCTGTGGGCTCACTGGGCTGGTTCTCTGTCATGTGAGTCAGAGGCTCCACCCAGCGTTATAGCTCCAGACACACTTTGAGTGACAGATGTAGCCAAATATATAAGAGATATTATCAGCAAACACTGAAAACTTAAGGTCTGCATTCCCAACTTTAATTCCTTTCCATCTATGCTCTTGAAGAAAAAGTCTAAATAGGGGGTCCAGTGCTAGGTTGAACAGGAGAGGTGAAAGAGGGCAACCCTGTCTAGTTCCCCTGTAAAGTGAAAAATTACAAGTGTTATGAGTATTTATGGTTAAAAATGGTACGGGGTTCGTGGTAGATCGGCCTTATTCAGATCTGAGCTCAGTACAAATTTGTTTGGAAAATGGGCAAAACCATGTGCACTGCAGGTGGGGCAGATGCAACCTGTGCAAAGAGAGTTACATTTGGGAGGGGTGTGCTGAAACTGAAATCTAAATTGCAGTGTAAAAATAATGCAGCCAGTATTTACCCTGCACAGAAACAATATAACCAGGGGTTAAAGCAGTGGCGTAACTATCGCCACGCAGCCCCCGCGGTGGCGGGGAGGCGCTTGGAAGGTGAGGGCGCCGGGGGGGCTGCGGGGCTATTGTTACCCACTGCGTCTGCCCCGGGACCTTTCGCCGGCTCTCCGTCTCCCGGCTCTACCGGCTCCGTCTGCAATAAAAAATGTGAAACACAGAAAATGGCTGCCCCCTTAATGCAGACCGTTTTTGAGGATGCTAGAGGAGGCGGAGGCCTCCTCTAGCATCCTTAAAAACGGTCTGCTGTATGGGGGCAGCCATTTTCTGAGTGACATGTTTTTTATGACAGCAAGAGCCGGGAGACGGAGAGCCGCAGCGCAGACTGATTCGCCGGCAGAAGGTCCCGGGGCAGACGCAGCGGCACTATGTGGAGGGGTTAGAGGGTTGGGGGGGTCAAGGTGGGGGAGGGGGGGCATGCAAAAGAGTTGTGGCGGGGGGGGGGGGGGATTTTTTCATAGTTACGCCACTGGGTTAAAGTGAGGGGGAACTGGGTGGAACGGAGTTCCACCACCTTCAATGGTAGGGGGAACTAGTTCCACCTCCAGCACAGCCCTGCACAGTAATTCCAACAGAAAAGACTGTCCTAGCAGCTTTCTTCTCTGGCACAGCATACAAGATTTCAAGCTGTCACAAGGTACTATTGGTGTGGGCATTATGTATAAGGGGCTGTATTGGCCCTTATTCAGATCTGATCACAGTACAAATTTGTTCTCAAAATGGGCAAAACCATGTGCACTGCAGGTGGGGCAGATGTAACCTGTGCAGAGAGAGTTAGATTTATGATAGTTATTTTGTTTCTGTGCAGGGTAAATACAGGCTGCATTAGTTTTACACTGAAATTTTATTTCAGTTTCAACACACCCCACCCAAATCTAACTCTCTCTGCACATGTTACATCTGCCCCACCTGCAGTGCACATGGTTTTGCCCATTTTGAGAACCAATTTGTACTGCGATCAGATCTGAATAAGGGCGATTGTATATAAGCAACAGTACTGTGTTGCATACATGTATACAGAGTGCTACTGTGCAGCATAACATGAAAAGTGAGTAAGTGGCACTACATGTGGTATAATGTGAAGGCAATTGTGCAACTGTGTGAAATAATTGAAACTAGGGTACAATTGTATGACCACTGTCCCTTCATAAAGAATGGAAGGTAGGGAATAAACTTATAGTTTGCAGGGTGTGCCAAATTAGGGGGGGGGACGTCAATGGCCAAGGAATTGAGTTCCACCCCCTCTCCATGACCACTTTAAGCCTTGAATATAACTCACACAAATCTAACTCTCACTATACATGTTACATTTGCCCCACCTGCAGCGCACGTGGTTTTGCCCATTTTCAGAACAAATTTGTACTGAGCTCAGATCTGAATAAGGGCCAAGGTGTGGAACATGTGTATGAATTCTGGTCCAAATTGTTGCATTTGTAGGATTCTAGTCAAGTGCATCCAAGAGACCCTATCGAACGTTTTATATGCGTCACAACTTACTACTATATTTTAGAGATGTGCTGGTGTGGTGCACCGGGATGTAAGGGAAGAATTCGCCTCTTACCTTGCGTCTTCTGAGCACTCTAGGTTCGTCGGATCTCTCGTTCTCCGGGTGGGCAGGAGATGACTCTTCAATGAAAGGGACACTTGTTGATGGATGAACTCAAGTTTATTGCAGGAATGGGGGTAAACGTTACCCACCGACCCGTTCGACTAACAATAGTGCAAACGTGAAGGCACAGTAGTACACAACAATAATTATTCAATTAACTGCTATCACTGAAACCAAATAAGCATAAGTGCTACCATACACTATCTCTCTGACTAATTAATGCAAAGTATCGACTGACCCCAACCTGGCCGGCAGTATTGGCAACAGTACTAGCTTGGGGTATTTTCACTCCCACAAGTCCGAGCGGGCCTCGGACACTTCTTACGTTACAAATACCGGGCGGTGTGCTATGGGGCAAAACACCCCCGCTTTATTATGACTAATGGATCGCCACACCGCGCCCGTACTGTTAACTCAGAAGTGCGCCGTACACTTCCCCCTTCGTACTAAACTTCACAGTATATATATATATATATATATATAGCAGTAAACATTTATCAAATCACATAACACACTGACAGGATTTGCATACCAATACGGTTCCCCGGCAATGTCCCAGAGAGTTGTGGGGAATAAGGCTACAGTGAGTCCTGAGAAGATGTCCCCTTTACTACCTAACGTGCAATTTCCAAGGGCGGCCACAAGATGGCACTGTCCCCTTATTAATGGCAGAGTGAATTGGGTGATACACTGAGGAAAGTATGGCTCCAAATAGGAGCAGTGGTCCCACGAAGGGGGGTCTGGGTTGAGGATAAAGGTGTTGAGCACTGAATTCCCCTTCTCTTATACGTAGGTGGTGCAGTTTCTACAAGGGGTCTCCCAGTATGGGGCTGGCGGTACTGGGCTTATGTCACTGCAGGTGGGGAGAGGGACACTGGGGTGAGGCTGCCGGGTTGCCTGGTGTGGGGTGGCAGCACTGAGGCCACGCTGCTGTGGCCTGGGAGCGTGATGCTGCGGCCTGGTCCCCTGGGCTGGTCTGTGGAGGGTGACGCTGTGGGAGCCTGACCTACTAGAGGTCGGTATGGGTGACCACGCTTGGGTTGGCTGGCTGTGGGCTGGCCTGTGAGAGGGGTACCTGTCGTCTGGATACGGTTGCAGGCTCCTGCCCGTCACGGTCGGGGACTCGGCTCTCCACACCGCTGGATGTCTCTGCAGGGTCTTGTCTCTTCACCGGGGTGCACTAGTGGGGGCGCTGCAGGCGCAGCGTTGCCCCACTCAGTGTCTCCGCCGGCTCTCCAGGCTCTGGCAACGGCTGGGCGGTCCGCCTCCGGGTCTTCTCCACGCCGCGTCGCCTGACTCTTCACGCCGTCCGCGCCGGGATCTCTGCAACCCGACGTTATTGCTGCTTCCCCGCGCCGGGTCTCTGCCGCCTAACGACGATGCTGCTTCTCCGCGCCGCCCGGTCTCCTCTTCTCCGGCAGCACGCTTCCGTCCTTCTGGCACCGCCACGCTCCTTCGCCTCTCTCCGCGCCGTCTGCCCCACCTGAGTGTCCTTCCTCTCCTTCCTTGCTCCGGTCTCCTCCCCCTGGCCGATCCCACGCTCCCCCTGCCTGTTTATCAATTCCTGAGGCGCGAAGCCCAGGGAAAAGGTTAACCCCTTGCTTGCTGCTTGGGGCACCACACGGGCTCGGATTCCACAGATCCGAGCCCGCACGGACGTCATCAATCCGGGCCCGGATACGAGCAGCGCTCGGCGCTTCCCGCCTTACTCGAATCCGGGCGCACGGGCAAAACGTCATCGCCCGGCGTCGGATTCTCGCGAGATCACGGAACCCTTAAATTCCGCAACCTCGCGCCGCCATCTTCACTCCAATCTCGGAGAAGGGTAGGGTAGGGTGTGCTGCTGCTGTGTGTGGTCTCTGCTGGGGCCCGTGCTGCTGTGTACTGTGTCTCTGCTCAGTGATCAAGACATCACCATTGCAAGGATGACTGGTGCTGTGTTCTGTCTCTCCTTTGTGCTGGGGCCTGCCTCTGCTGAGTCTGCTCCTGTATAGTCAGTCACAGTGTGATAGTCCACTGGTGCTGCTAGTGCCACTGCCTGCCCTGCACTGCCTAGTGTCTGCTGCAGTCTGCTCTCTGCTGTTGCCACTGGCTAGTGCCTACCAGTACCTATTGCAGTATATAATTCCAGTGTGCTGTTGCCCCTGGCTACCAGTACCTATCACAGTATATAATTCCAGTTTGCTGTTGCCACTGGCAGTGGCTACCAGTATTTTATTTATTGCAGTATATAATTCTAGTCTGCTGTTGCCACTGGCTACCAGTATTTATCGCAGTATATAATTCCAGTCTGCTGTTGCCGCTGGCTACCAGTATTATTTATCACAGTATATAAATCCAGTCTGCTGTTTCCACTGGCTACCAGTATTTATCGCAGTATATAATTCCAGTCTGCTGTTGCCGCTGGCTACCAGTATTATTTATCACAGTATATAAAAATCCAGTCTGCTGTTTCCACTGGCTACCAGTATTTATCGCAGTATATAATTCCAGTCTGCTGTTGCCGCTGGCTACCAGTATTATTTATCACAGTATATAAAAATCCAGTCTGCTGTTTCCACTGGCTACCAGTATTTATTGCAGTATATAATTCCAGTCTGTTGCCACTGGCTACCAGTATTTATTGCAGTATATAATTCCAATCTGCTGTTTCCACTGGCTACCAGTACTATCAGTCCAGGGGTGCCCACATGTGTGCTGTATCCATCCAGGGGTGCCCACATGTGTGCTGTATTTGTCCAGGGGTGCCCCCATGTGTCCTGTATCAGTCCTGGGGTGCCCGCATGTGTGCCGTATAATTCCAGGGGTGCCCCATGTGTCCCATATCAGACCAGGGGAGCTGCCCTTTTTTTTAATGAAAATAAAATTAAGGTGTTTTTTTTTTTTTTTTACTGCAAGGGCTGTTAAATGCGCTGTAGTCCAGGGGTGAGCCAAGAGTGCTGTATAATTCATGGGGTGTTGCTAAGTAAGGTGTGCTGCTCTTTTTTATAATTAAAATAATACACATTTTTATTTTTACTGCAGGAATTTGTCTGCCGTATAATTCCATGCCTGCCGCCATGTGTGCCGTAACAGTCCAGGGGTGCCGCCATCTGTGCCGTATAATTCCATGTGTGCTGTATCAGGTCAGGGGTGCCACCATCTGTGCCGTATAATTCCTGGGGTAAGCCAAGTCTGCCGTATAATTCATGGGGTGCTGCCAAGTGTGCCATATCAGTCCAGGGGTGATGCTAGGTGTGCCGTATCAGACTAGGGGGGATGCTAAGTGTGCCATATCAGTCCAGGGGTGATGCTAAATGTGCCATATCAGTCCAGGGGTGATGCTAAATGTGCCGTATCAGTCCAGGGGTGATGCTACCTGTGCCGTATCAGTCCAGGGGTGATGCTACCTGTGCCATATCAGCCCAGGGGGGATGCTAGGTGTGCCATATCAGACTAGGGGGGATGCTAAGTGTGCCATATCAGTCCAGGGGTGATGCTAAATGTGCCGTATCAGTCCAGGGGTGATGCTTCCTGTGCCATATCAGTCCAGGGGTAATTCTAGGTGTGCAGTATCAGCCTAGAGGGGATGCTAAGTGTGCCATATCAGTCTAGTGTTTGTGCCGCACACTTGTGTGTCTTATCATAGTTATCCAGCTACCTCGGTGCAACCTTTTGCCCTAAAAACAATATTGTAAGGTGTGAGCTGTTCAGAATAGACTGTAAATGAGTGGAAATGAATGTTATTGAGGTTAATATAGCGTAGGAGCAAAAAAAAAAATAGCAGTTTTTATGTTTTTTTAACAAAAAAATCAGAACCCAAAACCCAAGAAATCCAAACACAAAACACTTAGGAGGTGTTTTGGCAAAACCCATTAGAACCCAAAACCTCAAGGTAATCAGAACCCAAAATCCAAAACCCGAAAAGTGGCCGGTGCACATCTCTACTATATTTCTTTATCAGAAGTGTCATGGGTTTTAATCATTGCAGCCAACAATGTAGGAACATGGTGTACCGATTGGCTGTTTTGTAAAAAATCTGTCTGTGCCGGGTGTAGCAGTTTGGGCAAAATAATTTGTAATCGAGTAGCCATTTTTGGAAAATGTGAAAGTCCTGATTCAGGAGCAAAATAGGCCTATAAGAGGAAACAAGGGGTGACATTTAATGAGATGCAAAAATGTGACTTTTGCAATATTTTCTCCAAAAACGGCCGAAATCGCACTTTTTCCCGAATTCGCATATTTAATGAGATGCGAAAAACGGCAAAAAATGCAGATTTTGCAGCGAAATCGCAAAAAGTGAAAAGTGAAATCTGAAAGTGAGATTTTTATTCACGCCGGAACTCGCATCCAGATGTTTTCCCAATGAAAAGTATACAATTCGCATATTTAATGAGATGCGAATTCTGGAAAATGTGTCTAAAAATCGCAAAACATTTAAACCAGGTTCTGATATGCGAATTGGCCAGAACCCTGCACAGATCATTGAGATCTGTGCATGGTCCTGTGTTAAAAAATGTGTTAAAGTGTTTTTTTATTTTATTTTAACGGCGTGGGGTCCCCCCTCCTGAGCATAACCAGTCCCGGGCTCATTGAGCCTGTCCTGGCTCCAAAAATACAGGGGGGGGGGGGGGGGAATCTAGGGTTCCCCTGTATTTTGAAACCAGCACCAGACTCCAACAGCCCGCGGTGTCATGCCACAGCCGGGGGACACTTTTTACATAAGGTCCCCCGGCCGAAACATGAGCACCGTGGCTGGTCAGCCTTGGACGGGGTACCTGGAGGAGTGGGGACCCCCCAATAAAGGGGTCCCCCGTCCAGGCTTCACCCGTCTAGGGCTAAAGCCGGGGCTGTCACCGGTGTCCGTGGCCAGTGGACGCCGGCCTGGTAGGGTTAAAACTCACATATGTAACACTGCTTTATCCAGGAGAACTACAAGTACCAGCAGACCTCCCCCGCATGCTGGGACTTGGAGAACTACAAGTCCCAGCATGCGGGGCATTAATGGGCCCGCTGGGACTTGTAGTCCACCTGTAAAAAGAATGTTAAAAGAAGAGAAACACACACAGAAAAGTATAACTTTTTCCTCTACCTCCCCCATGGCAGCCCTCACTCCTGGGTTTCTCCCTTCTGGGTAGTGCACACGGAAAGTAAAAAAAGACACCAGCCCCCATAAAAGGGCCCCTCCTCCTTCCTTCTGTGTCTTTTTTTCTTTCCGGGTAGTGCAGGTATCAAGATAGGTGGACACAGGCTTACCCCTCCCAGGTTGTTTCTGCGGCAGCTCCGGCTCCCTGCAGAGGACGAGGTACCCAGCCAGAGTCACCATGACAGCTCCTGGCGGGGATGTGGAAGTAGCCGCATGCGGACCCCCCCGGGGGCAGCTACAAGCGGCGGCGTCCGCAGGAGGGACGCTGATGGCGGCGCGGGATAGCGTATGCCGCGTCTCTTCCTGGCCCGCGTGCACTGGCACAGAGCGGGCGGACGTCAGCGGCAGTGCGCGGCGTCGGCTGATGACGCGCTTCCGCCGCGAGCGGGAGCGTACTTAGCCGGCGCCAGCAGGTGAACTGACTGCAGAAGGAAAGCAGTCAGCGTGTCGCCGCAGCATCTGAGGTCTCAAGGCGGAAGCGATTCAGGGTAAGGCGCCGGTAGGCGCAGCCTTTGTTCACATAGCGTATGCGGCTGTAAGTCAGGACAGTCAGCGGGGGAAATTGTTAGTCATTGGTTTTCTTTTTGCTTAGTGTTTATAGTGCGCACTGCTGCTATGGAAGAGGATGGGCGTCCTGGGAGGAAATCAGGGTAAGCCATGATTATTAGAGGTGTCCATCTGCATTATATACGCCCACTTAGTTACTAGTAATGAGTATTGTATGGTCAGAGACCAGCAAGGACAAGGAAGCCAGGTCCAAACATAAAAGGCCTCACTTAGATAAGTGTGCGGCATGTGCAAAAGGGCTGCCTGAAAAGCATGTGGGCATCCTGTGTGAGGGTTGTAAGGCCCCCCAGCAGTTGCAGCCGGCACAAATGGCTAGCCTTGTGGAAATGCTAACGGCCGCTTTGGCGGAAAAGTTTGTGGCAAAAGAGGATGTGGTGAAACGGTCATCTAAAAGAAAGCATGTCATCCCTAGTGAGGACTCGGATGACTCGGTCCAGCAGTCAACCAGTGCGGTTATGCCGGAGTTTGAGGTGGACCAGGCAGATGAGATGCCTAGTCAGGATAAACTAGAGACTGAAGTAAATCCTGACATGATTGACAACTTGCTGAATCTGATTTATAAGTCGTTAAACATTGATGACCCACAGGAGGATTTGAGCCTCCAAGAAATGTTGTTTAAAGACAAAAAACGTAAGGGTAAAGTGTTCCCGTTGTCCAATACTCTGAAAGAGGTGATTTCGGAGGAGTGGAAGCACCCGGATAAACGGGTGGTAGTTTCAAACAAGGTAAACAAAATGTACCCGTTTGACAAGCAGCAGGTGGCCTCTTGGGAGGTAGCACCAAAGGTGGACGCTGCAATAGCAAGACTGTCCAGGAAGACCACCCTGCCCCTTGAGGAGGCCAATATTTTTAAAGACCCGATGGAGAGGAAGGTGGAGCTGGGTCTTAGAAAACAGCAGCTAGTTGCGGGTACTGCCTTGAAGCCAGCGGCTGCTATGGCAGTCACTTCCAGGGTTTTGCGAGGGTGGTGCCAGCAGCTGGAAAGCGACATGCTGGATGGTCTCAAAAGATCTGAGTTATTAAAGATGGTACAGGACGTACAGCTGGCTGTGGAATTTCTGTGCGAGGCGTCGTTAGATTCTGTGCGCCTAGCAGCAAGAGCAGGAGCTACGGCAGCGGCTACCAGAAGAGCCCTCTGGCTGAAGCCGTGGGCGGCGGACATACAGTCCAAGAATAGACTACTTTCAATGCCCTTCCAGGGTGATTATCTTTTTGGGAAACAGTTGGACGACTTAGTTTCCAAAGTTTCTGGGGGTAAATCCGTATGGTTGCCCCAGGATAAGGTGGCCAAGAAGACTCCCCCACCTAGGTTTAACAGGTATCAGCAGGAGTTTAGGGAATCCCGAGCATACAGACCGGGGAGACCGTACAGAAGAGGATCATGGATCTCTAGGGCCAATTTTCGAGGCCAGGGGAACAAGGAGAGCAGATTCTCTTCCAAAAAAGACCCCCAATGACGCCAACCCACAATGTGTGGGGGCCAGGTTGCTGGAGTTTCAAAGCACCTGGCAAGAATCCACCTCGGACGAGTGGGTTCTAGAAGTAGTCCGTTCAGGCTACAAAATAGACTTCATGAGAAAACCAGGGGAGCTCCTGGTACAGTCTCCTATTCCAGAGGACATGGAAGAAAGGAGAGCATTGTTGTCCAGCCTAAAGGAGATGCTGGATCAAAACGTAGTCAGCATAGTGACAAAGTCACAGGAATTCCGGGGATGGTTTTCCCGGTTTTTTGTGGTGAGGAAAGCCACAGGAGGATTCCGGACGATTCTGGATCTTCGCAGATTAAACAAATTCATAAAAATAAAATCGTTCAGGATGGAGTCAGTAAAATCGGTCATTCTAGATCTCAACCAAAACGACTTCATGTCCTCAATAGACCTCAAGGATGCCTACCTACATGTCCCAGTCTTCGAGGGACATCGCAAATTCCTGAGGTTCAGGGTACAAGGGGTGACGTATCAGTTCAACGCACTTCCGTTTGGCCTGGCGACCTCTCCCAGGACTTTTACAAAGGTCCTGGTGGTCGTGATCGCATGGCTAAGGCGGAGGGGCATAAGACTGTACCCCTACTTGGACGACATCCTGATTGTGGCAGAATCAGAGGCACTCCTAGTACAACATACGGCAGAGGTAGTGGGGTGTCTAAAGGCTCATGGATGGCTAATAAACGAGAAAAAAAGTCATCTCGCACCGACACAAGAGATACAATATCTAGGGGTGATCATAAATACTCAAGATCTGAAGGTGTCCCTGACAGAAATCAGAAGAAAGAAACTGGTAGAAAAAGTGAATTGGATGAGAACAAGAAGGGGGGTCTCGTCTCGAGACTGCATGGAGACTCTGGGCCTCATGTCAGCGGCCCTGGAAACAATTCCATGGTCGCGTTTCCACATGAGGAAAATCCAGTCATGTTTCTTAATGCAGTGGGACAAGGACAGCAAGGGGTTAAACCAGCGCATAACCCTGTCAAACGCAGCGAAGAAAGATTTGGACTGGTGGTCAGATACGGAGCGTCTGGCAGCAGGAAAAAGTTTTGCGACACAAGAGCAAGTATTGCTCACAACAGACGCCAGCCAGTACGGTTGGGGGGCAACGTGTGCCAGCCAGGTGGCTCAAGGTCGCTGGTCAACAGAATGGCAGGCAGCACACTCCAATCTAAGAGAGATGGAAGCAGTGTATCAGGCGTGTATCCACTTCCAGGGCCAAGTGTGGGGCAAGGAGTTAGTAGTAAGATCCGACAATCAGGCGGTTGTGTCCTACATAAACCATCAGGGAGGCACAAAAAGCAGGGCCTTGATGGAACAAACATCCAAAATACTGGAGTGGGCGGAAGCCCATGTAACAAATATTTCAGCAGTATTCCTCGCAGGGAAGGACAATGTGGTCGCAGACCAGCTAAGCAGGGAAAAATGTCGGCCAGGCGAATGGACCCTCAACAGTACCGTGTTCAGTATGCTAATAAAAAAGTGGGGCACTCCGCAAGTAGACTTGATGGCAACAGAGAAAAACAGAAAGGTGCCAGTCTACTTTTCAAGGTTCCGAGAGCCTCAAGCAGCACAAGTAGACGCCCTGACAGCGGTGTGGAACATGAACACAGCCTATGTGTTTCCACCAATCCCCATAATCCCAAAACTACTGAAAAAAGTTCAGAGGGAGAATGTGGAAGTCATAGCCATATTACCTTATTGGCCCAGAAGGGCATGGTTCAGCACGGTGTGCAGGTTGGCAGTAGACGACCCATGGAGACTACCATCGATCCCGGATCTGCTGTCGCAGGGACAAGTAACGAGGGCACAACCTCCATCTTGGAACCTGACGGCCTGGTTACTGAGACCAAGACGTTAGCAGCAAAGGGGTTCGATAAGCAGGTCATTGGCACACTGCTTCAGGCCAGGAAAGGTACGACTGTGAAGACATACTACAGAATATGGAAAAGATACATATTCTGGGCAAGAGGTGAGCAGAAAGATCCAAAATTAGTGGCCACGATATTGAGTTTTTTACAACAAGGCCTCCAAATGGGACTCTCAAGTAGTACTTTGAAAGTACAGATATCGGCGCTAGCCTCCATGCTAGACTGGGACGTAGCGAACAACAGGGACATACGTAGATTTATGCAGGCGGTAAAAAGACTGAAATTAAAAATTAAGAGTCCTCTACCCCCCTGGGATTTGAACTTAGTATTAGGAGTACTCATGGAAGATCCATTTGAACCGCTACATGAAATATCGCTGAAATGGTTATCGTGGAAAGTCCTATTTCTGGTGGCAATAACTTCAGCGCGTAGAGTTTCAGAGTTACAAGCGTTGTGGATAGAGCAGCCCTATCTGAATTTCTATGAGGATAAGGTAACATTGAGGACTAATCCTCAGTTCGTCCCAAAAATAGCATCAGAGTTCCATGTGAATCAGGAAATCGTGCTCCCATCCTTCTGTAGTAATCCATCCAACAGTAAAGAGGAGCGTCTACATACGTTAGATGTCGTTAGAGCCCTAACCATATACAAACAAAGGACGGAAGAATTCCGGCAGGCGAAGAATTTGTTCGTGTTAACAGGGGGAAATAAAAGAGGGCAGATGGCATCTAAACAGACTTTGTCGAGATGGATCAGAGAATGTATCCTAAAGGCATATCAAATAAGACACAAGGAGCCACCTGAAGAACTTAAAGCGCACTCCACAAGGTCGGTGGCTGCATCCTGGGCGGAGAAGGAATCCGCCTCAGTTTTAGAATTGTGCAAGGCGGCGGGATGGTCGTCGATTCATACCTTCACGAAGCATTACAGGGTGGATGTAATGTCGTCGTCAGATGCCAAGTTTGGGAGAAGAATCCTTAGCGCGGCAGTCTTGTGAAAAAAAAAAAAAAAAAAAAGGAGAATTTCTTTTGTTATTATAGCCAAGCGGGCTTATATTTCTGTTTACGTGAGTATTACCCCCCCTAAATTGGTATACTGCTTGGGTACGACCCAGGAGTGAGGGCTGCCATGGAGGAGGTAGAGGAAACACCTAGTTATTACCTGGTAATGGGTTTTCCTCTACTCCACCATGGCAGCATATATTCCCGACCCTCACTGGTTGTGTTTAATGTATGATGTACTAATCGGTTATGTTTTTAAGCTGGAGAATTCAAAGACACAGAAGGAAGGAAGAGGGGCCCTTTTATGGGGGCTGGTGTCTTTTTTTACTTTCCGTGTGCACTACCCAGAAGGGAGAAACCCAGGAGTGAGGGCTGCCATGGTGGAGTAGAGGAAAACCCATTACCAGGTAATAACTAGGTGTATTTCACACACAAACACACACCTCACTTTTACACCAATATACTTACCAATCCAGGATCCAGCGCTGGTCCCCCTTCTGCATAGCCAGCTCACCCTGTACTGACAGCGGGGTTAGGCGGCTTTCTCCGTCGCAGCTAACAGCTCTGTAGCGCTACAGAGGCTGATAGCGTGATTGGCCGATGCGTCTCTATGGAGACGCATAGCTCAGCCCTGATTGGCCTTTATTGGGGGGGTCCCCACTCCTCCAGGTACCCCATCCAAGGCTGACCAGCCACGGTACTCATGTTTCGGCCAGGGGACCTTATGTAAAAAGTGTCCCCCAGCTGTGGTATGACACCGCGGGCCGTTGGAGTCCAGCGCTGGTTTCAAAATACGGGGGGCCGCCAGATTTTTTGTCCCCCGTATTTTTGGAACCAGGACCGGTCCAAGAGTCCGGGGCTGGTTTCAGAAATACGGGGAACCCCTATGCTTTTTGTCCCCCGTGTTTTTGGAACCAGGTCCGCTCAATGAGCCCGGGGCTGGTTATACTTTTTAAAAAACAAAAAAATTGCACATTACCTCAAATTTGCACATTTTCATGCCTAAAATTTGCACATTTTCATGCCTAAAATTCGCCCATTATCGCACTTAATCGCGCTTTTCTTTCCGGAATACGCACCTCATTAAATATGTGAATTTGCTGCAAAAATGCTATTTAAAAAAAGTGCGATAATGGGCGATTTTAAAAGTGCGAAAAAATCACATCCTATTAAATGTTACCCATGGGGTTCCAAACCAAAGATGTTTATGTCCCAGAAATACCAAGCACTTGTCTCTGGGCATTGTACAGTATGAGAGGTTTAGCCAACAGAGGCTGTGAGCCCTGGCATTTTCTCTTTTTGCTATGTGGAACTACAAATCTCAGCAAATTGGGGGGGGGGGGGCAGAAATATCAGTGTACAGGGCCCCAAGATTTCTGTTGCCGGCCCTGCCCGCTTGCTTTTATTAATTGTGGAGTTTGAGGACAGTATTTACTGTACATAAAGGAAAGCCGCCACCTCCTCCCCCTGAGGTGATAAACCCTTTGAACTATTTCTGTGAATTGATCTGTTGCTGCCTGCCGATGTGACATGCAGGATGTGGTGCTGTCAGATCTGTCACAAAGACGGCAATATAATACTAACAACACTTTTCTATATATCTCGGCACATAACAAAGGGATAAAAACGTCCCTGATGATGGAGTTACAGAAGTATCCCTATTACCATGCTTAATAATGTCAGTACCATGACTTTTATTACAAGACAGATGCGGTCTCAGGCCATGCTGAATACAGGATACCCATACAAGTTGATTTAGGTCCTGTTTCAGAGATTATTGTTTATTACCAGTTATTCATATAGCGCACACATATTCCGTAGCGCTTTACAGAGTATAGTTGAACATTCACATCAGCCCTGCCCCAGTGGAGCTTACAATCTATATTCCCTACCACATGTACACACACACACACAGACATTCTAGGGTTAATTTTGTTGGGAGACAAATAACCTACCAGTATATTTTTGGATCGTGGGAGGAAACCGGAGTACCCAGAGGAAACCCACGTGGAGTCACAAGTAAATCATGAATGTCCTGATTTTGGTGAGGGATGTTAACAGTGTCCACCAGGCCCTCCATTTAGGAATATGTCACAACTGTCATTGTTTTCATTCTGCACAGACTTGTTTTCTCAGTACTTGTGTATTATCACGGAGCCCACTAAGCTATTTGCTTAGTGGGCTATTCTGCGTAGGAAAATCGCATCGCATGGGCCATTTTAAGGGCCGCGCGATGCAATGCGATTTGATTTTCCTATGTAATATATCATTGGCTGCCATTGTATGACATACAATGAGGTTTTAGGCACCCCCCACTATCCACACCACCCCGAAGCGTGGCGAGCGGCGGCGGAACTCATCCTCCGATCTTTTCATACCCCTACTATCCACGTCGGCGGGGAGTAGTTTTAATATAGTGTGGAGCCCAAAGTGTGTAGAGCGGATGCAGAATACATGTAAAGTAATCCGCGTCCCCTCGCCACTCTTCCGGCTCGCTGCGCTCGCCACACTATATAACATCAACTCCGCACCGACGTGGATAGTAGGGTTATGAAACGGTCGGAGGAAGCATTCCATCGCCCCTCACGGGGCTCGCCACGCTTCTTGGTGGCGTGGATAGTGGGGGGGCCTAAAACCTCATTGTATGTCATGCAATGATATAATTGTATAGGTCATATCATGGCATCGTACACCCTATATATGCGGGAGGTGCGATGCGATGTGATGCGATCTGATGCAATGTGATTTCCCAGGGCTAAGAGAGCAGTGAAAAAATTACGATGTGATTTTCCTACGGTGCCGTACATAAGAACTTTTGCGCCGTGATAATACACAAGTACCGTTTTCTCTCCTGCAAGTGCTGGGAGCCTCCTAATTTTTAGGGCAGTCAACATTCAGCCGCGTAACTATAGCACCGCAGCGGGGGGGGCGCTGTGCATGTGGGGGCGCCGGGGGCGCCGGTGCTATAGTTAAACAAACCCCCCCCCCCCAATCCCCCGCAGACTTACCTATCTCGCTGGTCCCGGCGGCTCCGTTCTTCTGCTGAGGACCACAACAAAATGGCCGCCACCATATAGCACACTGTTCGCTGAAACTGTCTGCTGTATGGGGGCGGCCATTTTCTGGTGGTCCTCAGCAGAAGAACAGAGCCACCGGGACCAGCGCGATAGGTAAGGCTGTGGGGGATTGAGGGGGGGGTTTGCATGGGCGGCGGGGCGGGGGGGTAGGGGTGCTTGGCGGGGCGGCCGCGGGGAGGGGCGCCCCCCCCACCGCCGTTAGTCAACATTGTTAAAATGTCGGCAGTGTCTTAAGAAGGGTTAAACCCAGGTTACCCTCTGTATAATGGGCTTCCCGGGTTATAGCGTCAAAGTGCTGAACAGGGTGCGACCCCGCATTGCGATCTGAAAGGGGTATCCCTAACCATAAGTGACGCATACTGCCCGATATCCCCTGTGTTATTCATCACGCATGCCCATTATATTATTAGCGAATTAGCACACAGCAATGTGAGTTGGACACAAGCAGATGATTATTCCGGAGACATTTATCAAATCCTATGACAAGCTCTGTGTTATTTCTCAGATAAGACCCAGGAACCTACTTACCATTCGCCTGACCTGATTAACTAAACACCCCTGTGGCTGACTCTGCAGATTGTAAGGGACTACTTATCAGTGGCTCGGTGATAGGGGACAGGTCATCCTGATATTCCTGGCAGGGTATAATAACTCACATCTGCTCGGGATGCTCTGGCATTTGCTATTAGAACACACACAGGCCTGATAGAGGAGATAAGGGAAGTCAGGAACAGCTGCAACAGACACTTTGCTAATAAAGCCCAGATCAGATAAGTCTGTATGTCACTATGTACAGCAGGCAACAAAGGGCAGAGCTGCGGCTTCCCAGGGAGAGGTGCCAAAGCAGTCACTTCCCTGCACCCATCTGCTGCCATTCTCCACCATGTGTTGTCACAGACCAAATGCAGCAGCAAGTGTGACTTCAGGGACCAACTGGACTGTACATGTATCAGCCACCTTTGTGTAGGTGGTGGTGAGGTGTGAAGCCGACAGAGGAAGATCGGAAACAGGAATTGCTATAAAGTAAAATACGGTACCCTCTTTGGTAGGGTCCTGGCCAGGCGATGTGTATATGTATGTGATTTTAACCTCTATAATTTCAATGTTACCTTCCCAAAACATATGGGTTGGGATTGTTTGGTCTACAGCAACTAGGTCGACAAGCATTGGGTCGACACCACTAGTTCGACAGGCACCAAGGTCGACATGGGTGTAGGTTGACAGGACATTAGGTCAACATGGGCAAGGTGGACAGTCAAAAGGTCGACATGGGGTACTTTTTTATCCAAATGTTGACACTGTCAACATGGACACAGTTTGAAGTGCTCCGCATCCCCTTGCTTTGGGCACGAGGTCTTGCTACGCTTGGCACACTATATCCACGGCCTAGTGGATAGTAGGGCATGAAATACCATCAATGCCCTAGTGGATGGTAGGGCGCTCCGGCACTTACTCGCTCCACTGGGGAAGGGGGTGTGATGCGACTGCCGTGTTGCTCCACGGGGATCGCTCCGAGGGAGGGAAGGGGCTGGTGGGTGATGGGGCCGGCACTGCATGGCTCCACGGGGGAGGCCGGTGGGTAATGCAGTGAGGGCTGCCGCGTCGCTCCACATGGGGTGGCGGGTGATGTGGCGACGGCCACCGAGTTGCTCCAGGGGAGCGGGGGGTGTTGCACCTCCCGTCTAGTACGCCCATTCCATTTAAATATATACATAGGTGCCCAGTTTGCATGTAAATAAATATCCTTTGGTGGCAGTGGGCATATAAATATATAAACATTGGTGGGCAGTGTTGGCAGTAATATATACATTGCTGGTCTGTGCCAGCAATGCATAAATTAGCGCCAACACTGCCCACATTATTGCGCAGGCCAGCAATGTATCCATTACCGCCAACACTGCCCACCAATGTTCATATATTTATATGCCCACTGCCACCAATGTACGGTATATATGGAACCCTTGGAATTCAAACCCAGCCCATTTATAATGAAAGATTTTCAGCAAAGTCTTTCGCCTTCTGAAAATCTCTTGCTCTTTGGGAAAAATAGCTCAGTGTGTATGCACTACTTTGGTGAAAGATATATCTATCAAAGATTTTGGCAAAGTCTTTTGAGATGAAAATCTTCAAGTGTGTATGGGCGGAATCGGTACATCTGTCAGAATGAACTTAGGTCTACAGTCAATAGGTCGACCCCACTAGGTCGACTGGCAGGAAGGTCGAACTGATTTAAGGTGGACCTGGGCCAAGGTCGACATGACTTAAGGTCGAATTTGCATAAAGGTCGACATGATGAAGGTCGACTGGTCATAAGGTCGACATGGGTTTTTCACTGTTTTTTTTTATCCGAATGTCGACCAGTCGACATGGACACAGTTGGCAATGAGAATCGGACCCTCGCTTCGCTCGCAATGCTTCGGGCACGGTGGGTCGCTTCGCTAGCCACAGCTTTAATAACCTCATCCACCCCTTAGTGGATGGTAGGGCATGAAATACCGCCTGTCGGCTCAAAAAACTGTGAAAACCCCCATGTCGACCTTATGACCAGTCGACCTTCCTCATGTCGACCTTTATGCAAATTCGACCTTAAGTCATGTCGACCTTGGCCCATGTCGACCTTAAGTCAGGTCGACCTTCCTGCCAGTCGACCTAGTGGGGTCGACCTAATGACTGTAGACCTAAGTTCATTCTAATAGATGACCGCTTCCCGTATGGGCCTAGTGGGGTGTGAGGAGAGAGAGATGAGGCAAGGGAGAGAGAGCATTATAGAGAGAAAAGGGGGAGCAAGTGGGGGGCCGGTGAGACGGGTATAGGGATAGAGGGGTGGGGGAGACATAAAGGGGGAGAGGCTGGGAAGGGGATACGGGGAGGAGTCTTGGAAGATGGGGGCACCCTCTATAGTTACTCACTGGTCTCCCCTACGTCTAGGAGCTGCACTCCCCGACGTCCAGGATCTTTTTTTTACACAATGAAGCTTAAAACCATGTTGCAGTCTGCAGAAATATACAGCCATCAAAGCTAGATTAAGATTTCTAGTGGATGCAGAGTCTGAGTAAGTAATTTACTTGGGGGACCACTGCAACAGTTGAGAAGCCAGGAAAGGGGACAATGCTGACCACTTCAGGGGCCAAGGCCAGGCTGTCTCTTTATTATTTGAGGGTTCGCGGGTAGGGGACAAAGATGCAATTCACATAATTTTGTTCCTCCCCCTCGATATGGTGCTGAGATTCCATAGTTTTTCTCCCCATCCGGACAATTTTGCTAGGAAACAAGCAGGATGCTGGCGGTCCACCTACTCTTGTGGGGGATTACTCAAGTTGGTGAAGTAGGCAATTATTATATCTCTCCAATCTTCTCTGCAGAGTTTGTTGGCTGAGTGATCCATAGGAACCCTCTCTCCGCTTGCTCATATGCTGACCGACTAAATTAGAAAATAAAGTGAATGTGGCTAAATTGCCTTACTTATCCCTATCGGAGCCCCTGCTCCATCGACTTATGCTGGGTACACACCAGAACGACAAGGGCCCAATCCCATCAATCTAGATCCAATCCCGACGATTGGATGTAGATTGTAGGTAGATTGGGCCCTTTTTTGCCTGTTCTGGTCCGATCCCGATCCGATGTGCGGTCCCGCAGGTCGGTGGGTCGTTATTCAGATCCTACCTGCAGCAGGTAGGATCTGAATAATGACCGTACACCCGGGTGCGGGTCGCGATCGGATCGGAACCCACTCATGGTGCACATCGTCAGCTTTTCGTGCGCTCCGCGTAATTGTGAGCGGGTCACCCTGGTGTGTACCGGGCATAAGTAATAATAAATGTAGGTGAATGTGGCTAAATTGCCTTACTTATCCCTATCGGAGCCCCTGCTCCATCGACTTAGTAATAATAAGTAGGTGAATGCTTATTGCTGCGGCTATTACAGATATAAGGAATCCTCATTATTGGAGGCTGGCTGCACCTATTGATAAATATGGACATAGTTATAGTATACACGCCGTCTGCACTGATCCCATCCACTTCCTCAGTGACACACCTTTTACAATGCAAACCTAATACACATTTACTGAGCGTCCACAGTAAACACCCACTGTAATCCGCATCTGAGTCTATCACCCTATTTTGCATAGAAATCGCCCTGCAGTCTTTCCTCATAGGTCAGCCATCTTTTTCAATTCTATGGCCTGATTCCAAGCCATAAGCCATGTCAGTGGGGGTTATACAGACATTATCGCTGCAGTGCGAATTCGCACAGTGGCCGATTATTGAAAAAATGCACAAACGTATGGATGGTAGTGCGCATGTGTGAGGCCAATGAGCCCAGGGGTGGTGGGGACAGCCCCGGGTTCCACCATAGATGGGTAAAGCCTTGGGGGGACCCCACTCCCTTAGGTACCCCATCCAGGGCTGACCAGCCACGGTAGTCCTGGTTTGTTTGGAGGACCTTGTATAAAATGTGTCCCCCGACTGTGGCATGACACCGCTGGCTGTTGGAGCCCAGTGCTGGTTCCAAAATATGGAGAACTCTCAGTCTTTTTGTCAACCATATTTTTTAAACCAGGACGGGTCCAAGAGCCCAATGCTAGTTTCTTAAATATGGGGGATCCCCACCATAGGCGAATCTAAGGGGCGGTCCAGGGGTGCACTGGACCACCCATTAGGCTGCCCGGTCGTTTTATTAATGCACTTTTAACTTTAATTAAATTTGAATGCCCGCCGCTGCCCCTGTTTTGTCCCTTATTGCCACCATAAAGATAGCCATGGGAGGGCTGCGTGCATGTGCGACTGCACACAGCTCCTCCCATTGTCCTTTGCGGAACATGGGGCGACGGCCCGGGCATCTGCCTCCGTCTGTATGGGGTCTTGGTCCCTCCGCCTGCAGCGTGCCTCAAAGCAGCAGGTCGGAGCAGTGCTGGTGGGGATTGAAGGCTTAAAAATGTAAGTGTGCACACTCACAATGACGGTCTGACTCATTTGCAGTCTAAATGCAAGGATGGCAGCCTGTCACCCCCTGCCCTACCTGTGAAAATCTGTATCCGTATTTGGGGAACCAAGACCGGTTCAATAAGGCCAAGCTGGTTATGCTTGGGGGGGGGGGGGGGGGGGGGTGTTTGTTGGGTTTTTCAAAATAATTTTAACACATATTTTTTACAGAGCCATGCACAGATCTCACTGATCTGTACATGGTTCTGTCAAACTCGCCAGGCTGGACATGGTCTATTTTTTGGGGCAGTTTTGGTCAAGTTTAAGGTGCGATTTGAAAACTTGTAATGTATTACATTTGCGATTTTGGTGTTTTCTATAAGAAAACATCTGGGTGTGATTGACGTGCAATTTTTGGGGGGATTTTTCTACATTTAGGACCATGGTGTGTATTATCTCAAATTATACAACCAGGACAGGAAGACCCCCCACCCCATCTCCTCCTATCCCCCCTGCTGACTCATTGACTGATACTAGACTCTAAACAAACAAACAGACTTTAATCATGGTGATGTGTTTGTTGCTACAGGCAGGTAATTAAATACCATGATTGAATCCCTTTGCTTTGGTGATTTCTGATGTATTAACATTCCCTTGATTTTGAGTGGGAAATACTCTGTAGGCCGGCTACAAAGCGACTCCATCTGTGTACTTACTAAAGATTGATGTGTAATATAACATGAGAGCAGCCGGGATATATGCATCAGAAAATAATAATGATAAGCAGCGCTCCGAAAATTTAGATGTGGATGAAAAGAATACACAATTTAATGTAAAATACACAAACACAAGATAAAATCAGATTACAATATGCTCAAGATCACCACACATGGGGCGACTTGGCCTGGTGACATTGACTATATAGTCAAGATCGCTTAGAGCAGGGGTGGGGAACCTTTTGAGGTCCGAGGGCCATTTGCATTGAGGCATAATGCCTTGGGGGCCATTTAAAAAAAAATAAAAACTGACATCATCCTGCGGCAGCCGTCCCACGCTCCGGCGGCTGCTGCAGGTTACGAGTCGCCGGTCTGTGTGGTCCGGCGGCTGTGCAGGGAGTCTCATACAGGAGAAATCTCGCGAGAGGTCGGTAGCTCTTGCGAGATTTTGCCTGTACTTGACTCGCTGTACAGCCGTCGGGCGAGTGGGCGGGTCACAAAGACCGGCTCTGGGGGCCGTATATGGCCGCGGGCCAGAGGTTCCCCACCTCTGGCCTAGAGGTTTAGGCAAAATCGCCCTGTGTGTACACTACAAGCGATAGCAATGCAAAGCTCTACGGCAAAGCCAGCCCAGGCAAATAGAATGCCACTGTGTGGCATTTTGACTAAATGCCACACAGTGTATCTGGCTGTACACACCGGCTGCGGCTGGGGATGGCAGCCAGCTTTTGCTGGGTACACACCAGAACAATTTCAGCTCAATTCCCCCGGTTTCGAATCGCCGTACGACCGATTGGATGTAAAAAGAGCAGAATCGTGCCTGTTTTCAGTTTTATCTGATGCTCGTCCCCGCCTGTCGGATTGGAGATTTTACCTGCTGCAGTTAAGATTTGTCATCTACATTGGATTGGGTACTGATCGTATGCACAATGTGTGCTCCAATCTATCGGGAGACCATCATGCGATTTCAAAGAAAATAATTTCACGATCCTCGCACTACCATGGTCGTCCTGATGTGTACCCTACATATCTCCGGCACATAGGCGTGCGCAGCACATTTTATTAGGGGGTGCACTGTCAGCGATGTGCCTAGCACCACCTATTTGGCATGTCTAACACCGCCTTAGGGTCTGTCTAACACCGCCAATCAGGCGTGCACTCACTACAATATAAAACGTCTCTCAGCCACACTATTATATACGCCTATTTCAGTTTTAATCTTCTAATTACTCTGTGTAACAGTACATGCAAATAAAGTCAAAATCATATCTGGGTGACACAGATATGTAGTGATATGACAATGGTGTAATACAATTAATAATGCAAAACACACATAATTGATTGATGGGCGCTTATTTTAATGGAATACAGGTCTAAAAAGCAAAAGTCTTTGGTAAAAGGAATTGCTGGTATTACTAGCAGCAATAAGTGTGGGGGTGGGGGCACAGCATTAGGGGGTGCCTGTGCACCCTTACCACTCAATGTGCGCACGCCTATGCTCCGGCAGTTACATGTTGATTTTGGCTAAGCCAAATTGTTTCATCAACATCTCCCAGCCCGAGGCCGTGTGTACAGCCCTTAAGAGACAATGGGGGGAGTGATTCAGGTTGGTTTACAAAAGTAAACACCTTCTATACAAAACCATGTGGACTGCAGTGGGGCAGTGGTAACGTGTGCAGTTAGATTTGGGTCAGATGTGTCCAAATTAAAATCTAAATTGCAGTGTAACACTAAAGCAGCCAGTATTTACTCTGCACAGAAACAACATACCTCACCCAAATCTAACTGTCTCTGCACGTTATATCTGCCCCACCTGCAGTGCACATGATTTTGTCCATTAAAGAAGGAGTTTGCTTTTGAAAACCAACCTGAATCACCTCCAATGTTTTATTTTCTTGCTATTGTTAGTCTGTATCCATTGTCCAAGGCAGAACCCTCAATTCTATAATTGGATAAATATAAAAAATGCCGGATTTATGTGCTAAATATGAAAAGCAGCTCAATAAAAAGGGGACATATACATTCATTTAAAAATTAGAAAGGGTTAAAGAGAATGTAAGAAGTGTAAAGAAATACTGGCACCTGTAAAAGCGAAAACTGGGTAGTCCGCTTTTAAGCATCGGTAGTCCATGGAACATATGGTATACTGTCCCTACCTCTAGGGTATACGGGATGGTAATTAGGTTGACCCTATAAAGGCCGACATGCATTGCGTCGACCACTGAAAGTCGACAGGCCTTAGGTCGACACCTGAAATAGGTCAACATGGCTAAAGTCGACAGGGTTGGAAGGTGAACACAAACACAAGGTCAAAAATGGCAATAGATCAACAAAAGGTCGACATAAATTTTTCACAATTTTATTTAGCCGACAGGCGGTATTTCATGCCTTGCCATCCACTAGAGTGTGAAGCGAGAATAGAATAGTGCACAAAGCATAGCAAGCCATGCAAGGGGACGCGGTTCGAGACGTGGGCGCATATGTCCTCAGAGTCACTTTATATATGCGTGCAGGCACCCCATCTTTCAATGGTCGGCGACCATCAAAAGATGTGGGAGGTTCTCCCTGGCCTGCAAATGGATGTTTATGTAAAAGGGGTGGGGGGGGGCGGGCCTGCATTTGCAGGGCGAGCTCTGGTTGACTCACTGGTGCAGAAGTTTCCCAGTTCCCAACTTGTGATGTCAGAGAAGCAGCCGGACATCTCTTGCATTTTCCGAAAAACCCATATTTGGGTTTTGTAATGAAAAATAAACTTTTGCATGTCGTATTTATTATTTTCAAAATGTACTCTTTGGACTACTTCTATTTAGCTGGCTGCAAAAATATTTAGGGGTAAATTTACTAAAATGAGAGTTCCACCTATTGTCTTGTAGAAGGTGCTAAATAAATAATAGAATCCGATTGGTTGCTATGCACAGCATCCCATCTTTAATAGAACTCCCATCTTAGTAAATGTACCCCACAACGTCTAGCTAGACAGTCAGAAGACTGAAATGAAAAGGTCAACATGAGTTTTTCAACAAATGTGGACATAGACCCCTAATTATTGTAATGCATACGCTCGGTGCCTCACTACGCTCAGCACACTGTTATCTTATCCCTCTATGCCGACATGGATGGTGAAGTAACAACAAGACGGTTTGAAAAAAACATGAAAAACTCATGTCGAACTTGTCATGTGTCTACCTTTTTTTGTGTCAACCTTTCATCCATGTCGACCTTTTGATTGACTAAGATGTGAGTTCTATTGAAGATGTGATGTTCATACCTCCCAACAGTCCCGATTTTATCGGGACAGTCCCGATTGTCAGGGCCTGTCCCGCTGTCCCACCCGCGGGCGGCAGTGTCCCGCGGTGTGGGGGGGCTGTTGGGAGTCCCCCCTGTCAGCTGCTAAGCGCACAGCGTCTATTCCCGCAGCCAGGGGGCTGGGGGCATGGCTAGAGGCTCACAGAGCCTCTGGGTCATGCCCCCATAGCGGCAAAATGGGGGCGTGGCCTCGCGAAAGAGCCGCGGGTATAGGCCACGCCCAAATTAGGCCACGCCCCCGACAATTTCGGCGCGTGCCAAAGTTGGGAGGTATGGATGTTGCCCATAGCAACTAATCAAATTGTAATTCTACCGTATATACTCGAGTATAAGCCGACCCAAATATAAGCCGAGGCCCCTAATTTTAACCCAAAAACCTGGGGAAAATCATTGACCCGAGTATAAGCCTAGGGGAGGCTCTGGTGACCCCTGGAAGGGTGGGAAGCTCAGGCTGCAGCTGTGTGAGGGGGACCAGGGCCGGATTAACAATGGGCCTGATGGAGCTACAGCTCCAGGCCCACTCTACAAATAGGCCCATTTTGTAGCTGAGGGCCAGGGCTTTTCAACGATCCCAGCCCCGTGTCGCTAGCCCCCCGGGAACCAGAGATACCGCCAGGCAAACCTGGAATGTTGTCCAGTTCCCACTCTGGCATCACAGAAGCTCGAGGTTGATCTCAGTCGAACCCAAATCGCTGGGCCTTCAATCTGATACCTGGTCCATATGGGATCATTGGTTCTAGAGATATTGTGGGTTAACCAATTTTTTTTTTTCATTTCTGAAATGTAATTTCATGGCTGTTCAGATTTCTCTGGAACCAAACGGCCCAGTTTCACGGGACCAAAATCATTCGAAGCCTACATGTAAATGGGTCAGTTGGTTCTAAAGATATAGCTGTTTGTTTAAAGGGGGGTGGTTGTGGTTTTCTCTCCCCCTCACACCAGAAAATGTAGGGATTAGGCTCGTGTAAAAGGGGCCAGTCCGAGAATGTCCCAGCATGATCCTGGGACCATATTCCCGGGTAAGTCCCTGCATTTTCTGGTGTGAAAGGGGTGTTATTTCAAATAGCCGGGACATGCAGTGCTCTGAATACAGCCGGGCAGCCCCCTGCTCTCTGCCCGGCGGTCAATCAGTGCCAGATTAAGCCTTCGGGGGACCCGGGGCACTTTAGATAGGGGGATCCACTTGCACTTTCCATTACTGGCCACAAACTGCATGAGAGAATATTATACTGTCAAAACACAGAGTAAAGACAGTATAAACTTGGTCAATGGGTAACTACTTACTCTGTAGGACTGTAGGAGATCTCACAGTGTCAGTGCTGCCTCTGATTAAAAACCCTCCCATGACTAGGCTGCTGCTGCTCCTCCATAGGCCTGATAAGCATGTAATGAGCTCCACCACTCAGAGCTCAGCATAAACCTCTCAACCTCTCCCTCTTGTGCAAAGTGTCATGGGGCTTAGTCAACTCCCAGTAATGCACTGCACACTTGTGCAATCAGTGTGCCTCAGCTCCCGATGCTCAGCACCATTAATTATTGTCACATTGTCAGATAGATGAAGCTGCAGCACTACCCCGCTCCCATGCACAAAACCTTTAGCAATAATAATAATAATAATAATAATAATAATAATGTTTTTGTTAAAAATACATGCCAACCACAGGGGGCCCCTAGCTAGAGGGGGCCCATGGGTACTGACCCCTTTTGCCCCTGCTTTAATCTGGGCCTGCTGTCAATGGCTGTCATTTCTGCCCGGCGGTGGCTGTCCCCCAGTTACAACGAGCATGGAACCCCTGGCAATGAGCATCGAACCCCTGGCAATGAACATGGAACCCCTGGCAATGAACATGTAGGTAAGCAACACTTATGTAGCATCATTTTTAATAGGCATTATGGTGTTTGGCATAATACGTAATGGACATTATGGCATGTGGCTTAACATGTAATGGGCATTATGGTGTAAATTTTTAATGCGCGCATTGGCATGCAATGTCCCTATTTATGAAGCATATTGTGCATTATTGCTCAATCTGTTTGGTATAGTGCAGGCATGTCCAAACTATGGCCCTCCAGCTGTTGTGAAACTACAAGTCCCACCATGCATTGCCACAGTTTTGCTATTAGGGAATGCTAAAACTATGTCAAGGCATGCTGGGATGTGTAGTTTCACAACAGCAGGAGGGCCACTGTTTGGACATGCCTGTTATAGTGTGCATTTTGGCTCAATCCATGTGGCAAAATGTGAATTTTGCCTTAATCTGTGTGGCATAACGTGAATTTTGACTCAATCTGTGTGCCATAGTGTGAATTTTGGCTCAATTGGTGTGAATTTTGGCTCATTCCATATGTCATAATGTGTAAGAGTCGAATACAGTATAAGGGGGTTACTATTGTGTTGCATGATTTGTATAAGGGGTATATGGTGTGGTAAACTAAGGTGACCACATAAAAGGTGCTGAAATGTTGTCTACCAAGTTTCGGCTTTCAGTATTTTTTTTATGACTGGAGTGCCGCCTCACCCCGCAAGTATCTTCGGACATCGGCATCCTGCGGGTGCACCTTTGGAGGGCACCCGCCAATATATCTCCCTGCATTTTTCCCTAGCCAGCCCCCTACCTTTTCCACGCATATATAATTAGTTGAAAGCATTTACATAAATACAGACACACCCATGAGCAGACCACCCAACCAGAACACTGGTCACGCCTCCCACATTATTAGGTGCTGGCCGCAACCCCTATTATTGTGCATAATAGGCCCTTGATCATTTTCAGCTCCAGGCCCATTTAGACCTTAATCTGGCTCTGAGGGGGACCCAAGGGGCCACAGTACCCAGTAACTGCACAGTGAGGGACCACATGGAGGAAGAAAGCATCCAGGCAGGTGTGATAGCACGTCCAGCACTAGGGACAGAGGACCAGTACCCACTGAGGGTCCAGTATCAGGGACAGAGGAGAGGGTACCTTACACCTTGAGGGACTAGAGGGGGTACCCAGCACCAGGACTAGAGGCAGACAGTGAGGGAGCAGCACCACAGTAGACCCCTGGGGCACAGGGCAGGGAGCAGAGCCCAGCTGGGGACAGTAGGTGGGTCAGTCCCCTCCATCTCCCTGACATAGGGATCAGCAGCACTAAGAGAACAGATTCCGGAAGCACCCACCTGGCACAGGAGACAACCGCCGACGTCCATGTCAGGACGGTGTGAAGCGCAGGCAGTCTGAGCCCCAGGAAGAGCAGGCCAGTGAGAAGATGCTCCAGCATCTTTGTCACCCCGACCGACGTGCTGCGGGAGGTGGGCGGAAGGGAGGCGGGCTCCCACGAAGGTTGCTGCTGGTCTGGGCTGTGTGCGGCCTGTTCTTAATAGTGGGCGTGCTGTTTTACGCGTCCCGGCTGTCGCACATCCCGGCCCGGCACTTCCGGCAGTGGCAGCTGCGTCCTCCCTTCTCCCTGTGTCCCTGCTAGGTAACCCTCACTCGAGTATAAGCCGAGTTGGGTTTTTTCAGCACAAAAAATGTGCTGAAAAACTCGGCTTATACTCGAGTATATACAGTAATTTATTTAGCACCTTCTAGAAGATAATAGATAGAATCTACTATTATATGCTATGGGTAACATCCCATCTTCGACAGAACTCCCATCTTCGCAAATTTACCGATAAATTCTTTAGAAATACTTGCCCCAGATCTATAATGCAGGTTATCCGTGGTATCATTTGTTACCATTGGCTTTGGATTAAGAGTATCCAACTCACGGTAAGTGTTGTGATGTAAGTGCCAGTAGCGGATTTTTTTTTATCCTGTGTCCTCATGTCCTATGGTGTAATATTAGTCTCCGTGGACGTGAATATAAAAATACAAAAATATTTGACAACGTGTAGACTCATTTTAGTGAACAATTCACCCAGTGTGTAGAAAATAGATAGTGAGTGGACCTCACTCACCAAAGAAGGATAGAAGGTATTAACATAAACGTTTCGGTACTTGTGTAGTTTCACGGCGCCGCCACGCGCACACTCTGTCTCAGAAACTTGGCAGCCTGCCAGAGGCTCGCGTGCAGCTCTAGCTATAATGTAACGTGATGTAGCGTTGCGCTGCGCTGCGCGTGCCACTCTAGCTGTAATGTATTGAAATGTACCGTGTAAAAAGCACATAAACAGGGCTTCTAAATCGCACACCCCGGCACACCGCTACCACAGGGGGTGTCCCCAATGTAGACACTAACATTTTATGCGCTTTGAGATGCATTTAGCGTCTGAATTCACATACCCGGGACTTCTGCTTAGCCGCGCGCGGACAGCGTTACGTAGTCAGTCAGAACGCTACGCAGTTAGCGTAGTCAGTCAGTAGTAGCCCTGTGTGAGAGACTGAGGTGCATAATGGCAGTGGTGAACCTGACTATGGCAATGGAGCGTCTGACGCTGTTTAATCTGCCGCAGACGGAGGAGGAGGCGGTGGCTTTCTTGCAGGCCCGCCAGTTCCTGCCGCAGACCATGACCTGCCCCAATGGCCACCCCATGAGGCTCAGTGTGAAAGAGCGCATGTGGCGCTGCCACATTCGCAGCTGCCGCAAGAAGGTGAGCGTCAGGTCTGCGCAGTGGTTCCGGGGGTCTCACCTCAGCTTTGTGACCCTCATACGCTGATTACTTACATGTAATTCAAATCATTTATATTCTCCAGTTATCTTCCAGTTAAATTTCAATTAAAAAAAAGTTAACAGTTGCCGAAAATGTCGTCTTTACTGTCTCAGGTGTGTGAGTGTGCAGGTGTGAATGTGTTCCTGAATCAGCACTATTATCCACGCCCACCCGAATCGTGGCGAGCGGCGGCGGTACGCGTCCTACGACCTATTCATACCCCCACTATCCACGTCGGCGTGGAGTTGAGAATAGAATGTGTGGCGAGCGCAGCGACCCACCGAGCCCGAAGCGTGGCGAGCGCACGCTGACACCTGTGAAGCCTGCGAGGGGACGCGGATAGCTGTGAAGATGTCAGCGTCCGCTCGCTGCGCTCGCCACACTTTCTATTCTCAACTCCACACCGACGTGGATAGTGGGGGTATGAAAAGGTCATAGGACGCGTACCGCTCCGCTCGCCACGCTTCGGGTGGGCGTGGATAGTGGGATTTACAAGGTCGACAGCTGTGGCGTCGACTAGTGGCACTGAGGGCGGGTTTTAATAGTGTACCCCTAGACCCAGCTAAATTTAGATGCTTTTGCGTCTGGATTTAGATGCCCCAACACCTTAGCGGCTTGCAAGGCGCCTGGATTCAGACGCTTTAGCGTCTAAATCCACACTTCCCCGCTTCTTAGCGGCTAGCAGGGACTCGAGATTCAGACGCTTTAGCGTCTAAATCTAGCGTATACATAGCGCCTAGAGCGTTGTGCCGGGGTGTGTAGTTTAGAAGCCCCGGCACGTCAGCGGTGTGCCGGGGTGTCCACTTTAACATGCCCCCCGTTGTCAGCGGTGCCCAGGCGCTGCCTATTTCACTGTGGAACTACAAGTACCACAGTGACCTGTCAGCGCCTGGGCAGCGCACTGCTGCTGCCCGGCGCTACGCTGTTAACATAGCTGTCAATACAGCTACAGCGGCACAAGCACAGTCAGACAGAGCTAGAGCGGCATGCGCACAGTTAATCAGAGCCTCTGGCAGGCTGCCAAGTTTCTGAGACTGAGTGTGCGCGCGGCGGCGGCGCCGTGAAACTACACAAGTACCAAGGTTTCTTTTATCTATGACATCAAAAAGTCGTACCACAACATATAGAGGTTTCTTTATATCTGGATCAGTAATTCTCAACCAATTAATGTGTGGATATTCTCCATATTGTGAAGAGTCATTCGTGAAAATAAATAAACAAAATCAAGATTTGATAAACGTTGGGCCAAGGAGAGAGAATAGAGGATAATACTTTGGGAAGAATGTGTGTGCATACCTCACTCACCATCTATGGTAAGCTGTATACACCTATAATGGGTTATTTTAGAAATAGAACAAATGGTGGGCGTACTCAACTTACGGTATGCAACTGGTTACGGAAACCTGGCATAACAAAACAGAACATTTTTCTGACTTTTGGTCATTTGTGACCACTAATGCTTTCACATTGCAAATGAAGGTTTGCACCAGGACTTTGAAAAGGGTCAGTCCCGGCGTGTACCTGAATTTTAGGATGTTCACATCCCCACAGCCAGTTCGCTGACATCATCAGGGGGCGTGGCGGGGAGTCGTCACGACATCGTGGCAGAGGGAGGAGGCAGCTCCAAGCGCTGCTTCCTCCATAGTGTGAACGGGAAACGGGTCGCTCGACCCGATTAACCTGTTCCCACCGCCAAGCAACACAGCAATGATCCAGCTTTATTACCGGTTCTTATTGCAGTGTTGCTACCCGTTTTAGGGACACGATAACCCCTTTCACATCACATTACCGATGTGAAAGGGGTATTACAGGATTTTCCTGTACCCATGTTTTTATACTTGTTCATGTACTGGGTAAAACAGGTCGGGATAAGGTATAGGGATCTTATGTCATTGTACAAAGGCAACGGTATAGTGTCATTAGCAGCAGACTGCAGAAAGAGCAGCAACATTAGGCTCAGTGGGGGGTCACTGGCAAACCCACAGCAAACTGAACAACAGGACAGTCTGTGCTCCCGTGTGCCGCCCATCTGACACTTTTGCTGCCCGACTCGAGTTACAAGGACAAATTGTGGAGAATGGGTCATACCGGGTTTTCCTCTAATGTTTCCCAACTTGCACCAACAGAGGCATTTTGGTGGAACGGTACCAAATGTTCCCGTACACACAGATGGCGCTGACGTGTATGAAAATCTCTGAGTGTCACCTTATTTATCTGTAGAACATGTCACAATAGTTTGTTGTGTTATCCCCTCCAGTAACAAGCTTCCGATGTATCCTGATAAGGGGATGCCAGGACTATTCCATCGTGTGATGGGGTAACTGCTGTTTGTATGCAGCTTTGGAATTGGAAGTCACTGCTAATTACCTATTCACTTCTAATTGATTTAATTAGTGACTTCAGGGGATCCTTAGACTTAATTTGCTGAAGACAATAGGAAATTAACTGGCAAACATGAATAATAATTACAATAAGCTGTTTATGATCTTCCCATTATACACACCCATACTTAGCTAATATTTGCTTCTACACCTCTTAAGGGGCCTACACACACATAGCGATTTGACCCTACAGTACTTCACTGTGTATGTCAGGGTTGCCTACCCTCCCAGAATGGCCGTAAATCAGTCCCCCTCCCGGCCCCGGGAAAGCCGTCTGGCTCCCGCGGGTCAAATGACGCAAATCGTGCCGTTTTAGCCCTCACAGTGCAAAGCCTTAAAAACAGCATTGCATGTCGGGGGAATGGCTAAAATGTCGCGATCGCTCTGGCCATGCCCTCAAATAAGTAGCCATGTGGCCCCACCCCTTTTCACTCCCAGCGGCGTGCCGTCCCTGAGCTGGCTGCCCTCTCCCAGCAGTGTGTGACTGCCAGAGATGCCCGAGCAGCGTGTGACTGCCAGAGGTGCCCGAGCAGCGTTTGACTGCCTGAGGTGCCTGAGCAGAGTGTGACTGCCAGAGGTGCCCGAGCAGCATGTGACTGCCTGAGGTGCCCGAGCAGCATGTGACTGCCTGAGGTGCCCGAGCAGCGTGTGACTGCCTGAGGTGCCCGAGCAGCGTGTGACTGCCAGAGGTGCCCGAGCAGTGTGTGACTGCCTGAGGTGCCCGAGCAGCGTGTGACTGCCTGAGGTGCCCGAGCAGCGTGTGACTGCCTGAGGTGCCCGAGCAGCGTGTGACTGCCTGAGGTGCCCGAGCAGTGTGTGACTGCCAGAGGTGCCCATGCAGCGTGTGACTGCCAGAGGTGCCCGAGCAGCGTGTGACTGCCAGAGGTGCCCGAGCAGCGTGTGTCTGCCAGAGGTGCCCGAGCAGTGTGTGACTGCCAGAGGTGCCCGAGCAGTGTGTGACTGCCTGAGGTGCCCGAGCAGAGTGTGACTGCCTGAGGTGCACGTGCAGCAGGTGACTGCCAGAGGTGCCCGTGCAGTGTGTGACTGCCAGAGGTGACTGTCAATGGTGCCCGTGCAGTGTGTGACTGCCAGAGGTGCCCATGCAGTGTGTGACTGCCAGAGGTGCCTGTGCAGTGTGTGTGAATGCCAGCAGTGCCCTGCAGTGTGTGACTGCCAGAGGTCTAGTACATCCAGGGCCGGCGCCACCACTAGGCAGCTCTAGGCATTTGCCTAGGGCGCCAGTTTGCAGCAGTAGGTGGCCGGGACATGAAGCGGTGGCCTGCCGCCGCATCACCCGACACCCCCTGCCAACCCCCCATCCCACCCTGGAATGCTAGCGGGTTGATCACTGAAGGTTGACAGGTTAGGTTGACACCTGAAATATTTTTATATGGATGGAAGGTTGACACAAGCATTAGATCGACAATGGCTAGGTAGACAGTCAAAAGGTCGACATGGGTGTGTCACTTTTTTTTTGTGCCAGCAGGTGGTATTTCATGACCTACCATCCAGTGGCAAATGCAGGATTGTTAGAGGGGTGTTTCCAAATGTAATCCAAAATCTCCCTCTCTGCTTCACATTGTAGTAAGTCCGGGAATCTGGGGAAGTGGTAAAAGCCCTGAATATTGGTCTTTTCATACACTAGATACTGTATGAAATACAGTATTAATATTTAGCAGTACAGATGGTCTATAGTATAGACTCAAACATTTAAATAAGTGGTAAGGAAAAGGTTAAACATAATAAATAAATACACAAACATAATAAAATCAGTAACTACACTTTCTAAGCTCACAATCTCCCACTTCATGGAAAGGCTCCTATCGCTTCCTCCTGGCAGCTACTCTCTGGTCCAGTGCAATGTTTGAGGGCTCAGATCCACACATGCAGCATATGGTAGAACACTGGTCACCTTACAGAGCGTCCCTTACACTGCATGATGCGGCTGCAGTTCTAATAATCATATATTACACCAGTGCTATTGTTGTCATCATTTAAGGCACTTGCTAAGAGGAGGGGGGTTTCTGGGCAACCATAAACCCCCCTTGCATTTGCCTATGCCATCCATTAGGGCATGGAGGAAGAATAGAATAGTGCCCGAAGCATGGCGAGCGCAGCAGTACACTATGTCGACTTTTTGAAAAACAAAAAGAGAGGGGAAAAACTATGTTGAACTTTTGAATGTCGACCTAGCCATTGTAGGCCTAATGTCTGTGTCGACCTTTCATCTGTGTCGGCCTTAAGCATGTTACTATCTATTTCCAGTGTTGCCCTAACCCATATTGACCTTCAATGGTCGACCCAATGTATGTTGACCCAATGGCCCAAACCCTTTAGAGAGAGCTGTTAGTAAATAGTAAATAGTCCAGACTATATTCTGCAAAAACATGAAGGGTTCTAAATAGATATATTATATGGGCAGAATTGGGTTAGCTGTGGGGTTTGCTTTTGGCCTGTTACGCAGAAGGTAAACCCTCAGGAGCCCTAAAAACAAATCTGGGTTAAATGTACCTGTGGGACCTGCATGGGGTAACCTATAGATTTTGGGCACTTAGCCTGGAATCTATGGCTTAACGCATGTTAGCCCTGGGTATACAGCATGGGAATGCTGCAAATAATAAGTGTCTTAGGGACCGTACAAGATATCTCCAAAACCTGCTGTTATCCCTCCATTCCCACCACCATCTCAAATTGGTGGGAGCCTTCAGAGGGTTCACTCTGGATCCGTCCCCTGAGGTGGCCACCATGCAAGTGCGGACACCGTAGACTGCACATGCGGATGCTCTAAAAGCAGCTCACTGAGCACATCGCAGGGACCCCTGCCTGTGCTTATTAATATATCCAGGGGAACTGAGCTTATATAACAATGTGATCATGGCCACTAATATCACACCCAGGTCATACTGAATATGCAGTCATTGATAAATGGGCCCTACTGTGGCTAATTGTGTTTGCATCTTATTGGGTTATTTTAAACTATGCCCCAAAGTTGTAGACTTCTAGGGCATACACATTTTATTTTGCTTATATAAACAAAACCGAGCGCATTCATTTCGATCCTAATGTGCGGCACCAAAATCGAACAGAAATATAGACTGTGCGGGCAAGATTATATAGTACAGATCTATAGATTGTAAGCTTGCAGCAGGGCCCTCTTACCTCCAAGTCTGTCTGTCGTTACCCAGTTTGTTCTGTCTCTATTTACAATTGTAAAACGGAATCTGCTGCGCTACATAAGAAACTGTACATAAATAATAAACAAATAATACTATATAGACTAAATCGAATGTGTAAATGGCACTGTGTGATTCAATCCCGATTCGAGCGGGATTGAATAGAAAGGAAATTGCATCATGTGTACACTTCTTTTACATGATGACTATATGTGTTTTAATTTAGGCTCCAATGATATTTTCACCTTTAACAGTTGTTGAAATGAAAGGCAAACCACATTTACACATCGACAGCGATTTTTTTAATCAACTTTATTTTGTACTGTAAACTAATTGAATTTCCTGTTTCAGCCTGAGATGTGTATGTCACAAGCCTGCAGTACATTAGCTGGACCCCCGCTGAGAGCACTGCTAATGGCAACTTAATTTGTGTAGCCTCAGTTACCATTTGTCCCAGAGACATGGAGACTGGGGAAGGGAGGTGTGAAGCCTATTTGCATATCACTGGCCATGTACCCTGAGGGTGGAAAGAGGACCAGACACATACATGAGTCTTCCTGTGCTATTACTTCCACATCTGCTGCTGGTCAGAGCTCCTGGACTTATACCTGCGCTGTTAGTGCAGCCTGCAAGCTACAGAGAGACTTACAATGCTTGGTGCCCTGACAGCGCTCTTGCTGGCTCTGTGTTCTCCATTATGTTTTGGGGAAATTGGGCAATTCTACACCTATGAAGAGGAACCACCTGGGACAGTGATTGCAGTCCTATCTCATCACTCACTGTTTAACTCTACAGATGGTCCTGCTGCTAAATTCCGTCTCATGAAGCAACTGAACAGCTCCTTCATCCAGGTCCGTGAGAGTGATGGTCAGCTAAGCATTGGACAGAAGATAGACCGGGAGAAGATCTGCAGAAGGTCTCCAAGTTGTCACCTGACTCTGGACTTGGCCAGCTTCTCCAGCGAGCACTTCAAGCTCTTCAACCTAAAAGTGGAGGTGAGAGACATCAATGACCACAGCCCCCACTTCCCCAGTTCAGAGATACACCTGGATGTTTCTGAAGCAGCTTCTGTGGGCAGCAGGATCCCTTTGCCAATGGCAGTGGATGAAGATATAGGGCTACACTCTGTGCAGGACTATCTCCTATCAGCTAACAAGCACTTTGGCATTGATGTACAGACCAGAGCTGATGGACTGAAGTATGCAGACTTGGTTCTAATTAAAGAACTGGACAGGGAAATGCAGTCCTCCTACACTTTAGAGGTGGTGGCTACAGATGGAGGAAGCCCTACTCTCACTGGCAGTGCAATAGTTGAGGTCCGTGTCCTAGACTTTAATGACAACAGCCCAACATTTGAAGAGAGCTTTCTCACTGTGGACTTGATGGAGGATGCTCCTGTAGGCTATCTCTTGATGGACCTCAATGCAGAAGACCCAGATGACGGTCCCAATGGAGACATTGTCTATACCTTCAGTCATCAGGTGTCTCAAGAGGTACGTGAGCTCTTTAAAATCGATCCAAAATCTGGGGGCATAACTTTGAAAGTTACAGTTGATTTTGAAACCAAGCAATCTTATGAGTTTGATGTCCAGGCTCAGGACTTGGGACCTAATCCACTAAGTGCCACTTGTAGAGTCACTGTGCACATTGTAGATGTGAATGACAATGCGCCAACCATCACTATTACACCTCTGACCTCCAGTAAGCATGGAGTAGCCTACATCAGTGAGGCAGCTGCTGAGGGCAGCTTTATTGCACTGATCAGCACCTCGGACATAGACTCTGGTTTAAATGGCAAAGTCCATTGCACACTCCATGGCCATGGTCACTTCCAGCTGCAGCAAGCCTACGAGGACAGCTTCATGATTGTCACCAGCGCACCTCTAGACAGAGAATCTATAGCTGAGTACAAACTGACCCTCGTGGCTGAAGACCTAGGCTCCCCCCCACTGACCACCAAAATCCAGTACATCATCCAGGTAACTGACGAAAATGACCATGCTCCTTCATTTCCTGAATCGCTGTATCAAGTGTCTGTCCTGGAAAACAATGCACCTGGTGCCTATATTACTACAGTACTAGCAAGAGACCCTGACTTTCAGCAAAATGGCAAAATAACTTACAGATTACTGGAAGGGAAGACACTTGGCCAGTCATGGTCCACCTTTGTTGCAATTGATGGTGACTCTGGGGTAGTAAGAGCTGTCAGATCTTTGGATTATGAAAAGCTTAAAGAACTAGATGTTGAAATTGAGGCCAGTGACTGTGGAGCCCCTAAACTTTTAGCTCATACACGGCTGAAAATCAAAATCATTGATAAAAACGACAGCCCTCCCGCGATCACCTCCCCTGTCCTAGACAACGGCTCAGTGGATATCCTGCTGCCAACCGCTGCACCAGAGAACTATATAGTGCTAAGGGTGGAGGCCGAGGATGCAGATGACGGGCAGAATGCACAACTGTCCTACATAATACAGCACGATAAATACCACCTATTTACCATCAATAGCGCAAGTGGTGAGGTTTCCCTACGCAGGAGGGTGAGCTCAGTGAATGTTAAGGACTTGAGCATTGTAATTGCTGTCTATGACCATGGCAGGCCCTCCTTGTCCTGCAATGCTACCATAAGGTTCATTCTCACAGGGGCCACCCCATCCAACATGGAGATCGTTATCATGCAGTCACCTGAGGGAGAGCAAGAGCAGCAGATGGATATGTCCACCATCTTCATAGCAGTGCTATCTGGAGGCTGCACGTTGCTCCTAGTCGCCATTTTGTTTGTGGGGTGTTCCTGTAAGAAGAGATCTGATCGTTCCAAGCGGTTGGAAGAACCTGGGTCAGGAAGAGAGAAGGAAGGGACTTTGCTGAACGCGGCCACTCACCTCAAAGGGTCCAACCCAACCTCTATTGATTCCTGCCAGCTGTCGCTCAGCACAGAGTCCGAGAACTGCAGTGAGAGCACTGGCGGAGAGCTGTGCAGGGACCTCCGATCAGCTTCCTCTGTAAGTACAGATTATTATGGTTACTGGATCATAATTGTAGCTTAATAATGGTACATTGTTTACTTAGTTTACTAGTGTGATGGGAGCTTCTCAGAGAAGGTAACCAAAAATATTTGTTGTAACGGCTTATATGTAGGTTTACAGTAAATATTCAACATTTGTCCATGAATGTAGAAAGCACTTAAGGGTCCTCATACATTAGGTTGGCCACTAAAGGTCGACAGGCTGGAAAGATCGACACAAGCATTAGGTCGAATTAGTTTTTCACGTTTTTTTGTCCTGCAAGTTGACATGGACACCGTATCAGTGTGCTGTGTCCGCTCGCCATGGTTCTGGTACGGTGCACTCAGCACACTATTATATTCTTCCTGCACGCCCTAGCGGGTGGTAGGGTATGAAATAATGCCTGTTTTTGAGAGGAAAAAAAACCATGAAAAACTCATGTCGACATTTTGTAGATTAAATTACCTAAGCATATTTAAAATAAATACAGCAAACCTGGCCTGTTGTGGGTGCATGAGATTTGTAGCTGAAAAACTCTGCTTCAAAGAAACAACAGATCATGTTTATGGCTTTGTAGGTTCAGAGGGTATGGATCATAGGATAGACAGCTACTAGGTCAACAAGCATTAGGTCAACACCACTAGGTTGACATGCATGAAGGTCGACATGGGTTAGGTTGACAGGGTCATTAGGTCGACACAAGCAGTAGCAGGTCAACATGGGGACGGTCGACAGTCAAAAGGTTGACATGGGGTTTTTCAACTTTTTTTGTCCTGAATGTCGACACAGTCAACATGGACACTAAAACGTAGCACCGCGTCCCCTCACTTGCTTCAGGCACATGTCGGTTCCCCCAAAAAACTTCAAAAACCCCATGTCGACTTTTTGACTGTTGACCTTCCGCATGTTGACCTAATGCTTGTGTTGACCTAAAGACCCTGTCGATCTAACCCTTATCGACCTTCAGTCATGTTGACCTTCATGCATGTCGACCTAGTGACTGTATCCCACTCACAGTAACAGTCTTATTTACCAAATAAAGAAAAATGTATTAAACTGTATCTTACCTTTACCTTACAGAGCTCAGTTTCTCCTCCTCTGAGTACAACCGATTGGCAACAGAAGTCGGCAGCTGGCCCAAGGTACCAATACATTGGATGAATAATAATAATAATAATAATAATAGGACATTTAAGCAAATAACTATAGGAAACGATGTGAATATTTGGTCTGACTACACCCAGTCCTGCTTCCGCGTTACATTACCACAGTTGCATACTATGTATGGACCATTATTCAGCCTAATAATTGAATTATTAATAATTGAATGCAGTTTGTTCAGACCTGATCAAACAGGGTGGGCAATAATAATAATAATAATCAAACGATTGCGCGATAAAATCCTGCGATAAAATCCAGCTAACTTTTTTTTATCACTGCCGTACACAAGGGGGTTTGCGAAGTTTACTTGGGTGGGGGGGGGGATTATGATAGTTACGCCACTGCTAGCAATCAGGTCTGAATACCCCCATCATGCATTGTAACAATCTAGTTATTTTCTAGAATGCTAAATGTACTGTAAAACCCTGTGTGCACCTTCTGAGCAATATCATTTAAGGAAAAAATAATAATTTAGGGGTACATTTACTAAAATGGGAGTTCTATTAAATATGGGAGGTTTCCCGTAGCAACCAATCGCATTATATTATCTTATAGGTGTTAATGTAGAATCGGAGTGGTTGCTAAGGGCAACATCCCATATTTAGAATAACTTCTTTCCCAGTACATTCACCCCATAAGGTGGGCATACACTACTGCGATTTCACCCAATTCTGACGCATCGCCCTAGAAATCGGGCAAATCGCATGTGTTTGTGATCCGCCCCTAGATCTCACGTGCTGCATGTAGGATTTGTCGGATCAGCCAGCCTCTGGCAGCACTTGCTGGGATCTCATGCAGGAGGTCCTGGGCAGTTCAAAAGGCGAATTCGCACAAGTGTACAGGGGCCTGTAGTGTGTATACTCAATTTCGTTTATGATGCATGCTCCCGCACATCATAAACCAGACCCCCGTGGGGAAGGTCGACAGTCGCAAAGGTTGACATGGGGTTTTTCACTTTTTTTGTGCTGACAGGCAGTATTCATGCCCTACCATCCACTAGGGCGTGGCACACAAAATAGTGTGCCCGAAGCATGGCGAGTGCAGCGAGCCATGCTAGGGGACGTGGTGCTATGTTTCAGTGTCCAAGTCGACTGTGTCGACATTCGAGAAAAAAAAGAAAATTGAAAAAAAAAAAAAACATGTTGACCTTTTGTCTGTGGACCTTCCCCATGTCGACTTAACCCATGTCAACCTTCTTGATTGTCGACCTAGTGGTGTCAACCTAATGCTTGTTGACCTAGTTGCTGTCTTCCCAATGATCTATACCCCTCTGAAAAGCCTAACATGTGAATGTAACTATGGTGCAGATGTATGAAGCAGTGATAAGGGAGAAGTGAGCCAGAGAAGTGGCCCAGGGCAACCAATCAGCAGTAAATTAACATCTGTAATTTGCATAATATAAAATTAAACAGAGCAGCTGATTGGTTGCCTTGGGCCACTTCTTCTCCCTTATCTCTGCTTCATACATCTACCACTATGTACTAAGAGTGACATCACTGCATTATGCAGCTGCCTAACAGGTACATGTTAGTTTGGCACCAGCTTATAACACATGTGAACGCCGGTGTTAGCTTGAGGGTGGGGTTGTAATGAAGTGACACACTATAAAAGGTGCCCATACACGGTACAATTATTTTTTTTATTATTATTATTATATATAGATTATGTGCTGCACATACTTTTTGTACTAGATCTCATCTCATCACAAAACAGAGATGCGATATTGTATACAATAATTGTAACGTGTCTATTATACACTTGGAGGGTATATAACGTGTTAGGCAAGTGATGTAATAGATGATGGGACAGCTATCCAAACCGGATTGTATATACAATTCCTCCACCTCTAACTAATGGAAATGTATTTCTTATAGGGGGTCACATCCAGTGCAATTCAGTGCAAAGGACAGTGGGAAAGGTGACAGTGACTTCAATGACAGTGCCTCAGACACCAGTGGGGAAGGTGTGAAGAAGGGGAGTGAGACGCCCTCTCTGGAGAAAGCTGGTAAGCTTCTGTTTCATGTGTTTCCCCCCCATCTTCAACTATTAGAAAAGGATTTAGGTTCACAGGGCCAGTAGTAAATGCAGGTCTACGAAGCCCTCTGCAATGTCGGAGATAATACATTTAGGGCCTGATTCAGGTTCATTTGCAAAGCACATTTGGTTTGCTAATGGACAAAACCATGCTGCGCTGCAGGTGGGGCAGATGTAACATGTGCAGAGAGACTTACATTTGTGTGAGCTATTTTGTTTCTGTGCAGAGTATATACTGGCTGCTCTATTCTTACACTGCAATTTAGATTTGTTTGAACATACCCCACCCAAATCTAACTCTCTCTGCACCTGTTACATCTGCCCCACCTGCAGTGCAGCATGGTTTTGTCCATTAGAGAGAGAATTTGCTTTTGCGAGTGAACCAGAATCAGGTCCTTGGTTTGCTAATGGACAAAACCATGCTGCACTACAGGTGGGGCAGATGTAATGTACAGAGAGTGTTAGATTTGGGGGGTTATTTTGTTTCTGTGCAGGGTAAATACTGGCTGCTTGATTCTTACACTGCAATATAGATATCAGTTTGAACACACCTCACCCAAATCGAACTCCCTCTGCACATGTTACATCTGCCCCACCTGCAAAGCAGCATGGTTTTGTCCATTAGCTTTGCGAATAAACCTGAATCACCCCCAGTGTCTGATAGATACACTGTCTGGAATTGCAGCAGAGAGCCCGGCTACAGGGTGCCATTCTAGTATTCTAGTCCCCCAGCTTGCCAGACATAGGGGCCGTGGGGCAGTGCCCCCACACAGAGCTGTGTGCAGCGGCTCCCCTCGCACAACACTAGTTAGGGCACTTAGTAGCAGCAGAGGCAGAGTTTCCACAAGACAACCTAGGCACCTGCCTAGGGCCAAGCAGGTCCCAAGGGGCCCCATAAAGATATCCTGGTCGTCCAAAACATTCCCATAGGAGCATTGTGTGACTACCGGGTGACATTATGACATCACATGCATCTGCCTATAAAGTCCCTTTGAAGTTCTTTGATAGGATAAAAACAATGGTCTCATGCACTGTATGTATGGGGGCAGGCAGGTTACTTTACATGTGATAAAGGTATTAACCCTACTTCCAAAAGCCTGATTCAGATTTGTACTAAGTGCCGATGGTCACACAGCTGAGCATTTATCGGTAGGTGTACGTGCCAGGGTACTCTATCACTGTCGCCTGCTATCAGCCGCAAAATTTGCCTCTGGGTAGCAGAATGAAGAAGTGGCCATCACATGACAGAGATCACTACTTATGAAACTGACAGTTTTTGTGTTAAAACTGCAATGCCAACATGTATTAAAATGCCTGGCATTGCTGTGCAGTTCACTTTCTCCTACAATCCTGTATTATATTTTATCCACTAGGTGTCACTGTTCCTCTGCCAACCTGGTATATATCTCTGTATTGAAATGCATTGTATTTGACTGATATGAAATAAATGTTATACAGTGTACTTGTTACCAGCCCGTCAAAATGATAGAAAAGTCATTTCAGCACCGGTGGCTGGAAGCGCCTAAACGGAGCAATATTTGAATTGCACTGTCTGGTGCTATCTAGTGGCCAACGGTGCATAGAACACTTGAAGTCCAGCCGAAGAACAGCCTATAGAGACGAAGAACAGCCTATAATGTATAAATATAGCTATTATATACCTCATTTTAGTCAGCTAGATCCCGCTAGCTAGTATCAGTTACAATAACTTTTTTCCTGTGCACCGTTCCCACATAAGGACCCCGCTGGATCAAAGCCCCATAAGTATATAGGGTACTTGTTTCCTAGCACGGCACCCATCGCATACCCTATTTAGTGGTATGCGATGCAATATTCACGTTAAATTACCAGGAGTGCTTGTACAATGAAATATCGCATAGCATCGCATGCCAGCAAATGGCATGCCATGCGATGTGATTTTTAATTGTACAAGCACCCTGATGGGTGCTTACAATGTTAAATGCACCCCCATTGTCAACAACACCCCCACTATCAATGTCAACCCGAAGTGTGGCGAGGGGCGGCGGTACGCGTCCTCCGACCTTTTAATACCCCCACTATCCACGTCAGCGTGGAGTTGATTTTAGATAGTGTGGCAAGCGCAGCGGGCCACCGAGCCGGAAGAGTGGCGAGCGGCCGCGGAATACGAGCCCGAAGCTTGGCGAGCCCCAATGCGGAAAACATGTAAAGTAATCCGTGTCCGCTCGCCACGCTTCGGGCTCGGTGGCTCGCCACACTATCTAAAATCGACTCCAAGCCGACGTGGATAGTGGGGGTATGAAAAGGTCCGAGGAAGCGTACCGCTGCGCTCACCATGCTTCGGGTTGGCGTTGATAGTGGGGGTGCATTTAACATTGTAATCACCCATTAGGGTGCTTGTACAATAAAAAATCGCATCGCATGCCGCTATATTGCATGCGATGCGATTGCATAAGATGCACTGTGATGAAAATCGGGGGCGCCGTGCTAGGAAACAAGTACCGTATATAGTTTAATAATAACCAAGCCATAGTCAAAACATGGCAGCAATGAGGGTGCAATGCACATAGCAATGCGTGCACCCCCCCTACCTGGCACACAGATATCAGGAATACGGCCTGGCCAGAGCGGTGCTCAGGAACATTGCTATTGAGATCTTATACAAAGAACAAAGCATGACTCTCTGACTTTATTTTTCCCAGCTGCTGAGAGACGTGACAAAGTGTTGGAACTCCAAAACCCAAAGAGACCGTTCATTCACAGAAGCAACAGATCCCTGTACCAGGAACTCTACACAATCCAATACCAGAAGGAATACGCATCGTCTTACACAATGGCCCCCCCTTACTATAACACCTACCATCCCAGAGCAGGCAATGCTCCCCTCCCCCATTACAGTACCAAGGACTCCTACTACCATATCACCCACCAGCCAGCACAGAAAGACTATGATCTAGTATACAGAAGTGCCACTTTGTCCTCCTCCAAGCTGGCCAGAGGGCACCGAGACATACGTTATAAGCCTGAAGTCTCGCTACAAACTCATTCTGAGGAAGTGGCTACCACGTTCTAAGCTCGTGTTACAATCGATCAGCGCCAACACATTATATATGGACATCAGTCTGACCAGAACAAGCTCACCCACTGGCTGACTGTACTGGATTCCAGGGTGCTTGGAGAGTACGGGCACCGTATGCAGGTTAGCCTTGCCCACTGCTGCCAATCAACTCGGATGTCAGTATCAATGTATTATCCTTGTGGTCTATAGTTGCCGTGTCTTTTCCACCATCATCTGTGTGTTCAGAGTGTTTTATTACATTGTTCTAGACTGTATATATATGACTATTTGTATATGAAGAATTAACTTTTTCAATAAATATTTATTTAGAAACAAACATGATTTTTGTTCTTTTTGGGACTTTTTCATGCGTTACCCATCCACATGGATTGGGAATAATTGGTACTTGTGGATTATCACGGCTCCCATCGCATGCCATATGTAGCGGCATGCGATTGGATACGATTTTTGCCGGTTTTAGGCATTTTTAAAAATCGCATGCAATCGCATCGCATGCGATCGCATGCAATTTGATCACATGCGATCGCATGCGATTTTTAACAGAAATGCATCCAAATGCATTGAAATTTGTATCAAACATGTTCAATGGCCCCCAAATGTCATTTTTCATGCTATACCACCCCCACTATCAACGCGAACCCGAAGCGTGGCGAGCGCAGCGAGCCCGCGAGGGGCGGCGGTACGCGTCCTACGACCTTTTCATACCCCCACTATCCATGTCGGCGTGGAGTTGAGAATAGAAAGTGTGGCGAGCACAGCGAGCCCGAAGCGTGGCGAGCCCCGCGAGGGGACGCGGACACCTGTGAAGCCCGCAAGGGGACGCGGATACCTGTGAAGCCCGCGAGGGGACGCGGATACCTGTGAAGGTATCCGCGTCCCCTCGCCACGCTTCGGGCTCGGTGGCTCGCTGCGCTCGACACACTTTCTATTCTCAACTCCACGCCGACGTGGATAGTGGGAGTATGAAAAGGTCGTAGGACGAGTACCGCCGCCCCTCGCGGGCTCGCTGCACTCGCCACGCTTCGGGTTCGCGTTGATAGTGGGGGTGGTACAGCCTGAAAAATGACATTTGGGGGCCATTGAACATGTTTGATACAAATTTCAATGCATTTGGATGCATTTCTGTTAAAAATCGCATGCGATGCGATTTTTTAACATACGATGCACATCGTGGGAGCCGTGATTGTCCACAAGTATCGGAATAATAAGCATCTCTAGTGTACGCTATACACCATGGGTCTTCAACCTGTGGCCCTCCAGATGTTGTGAAACTACATGTTCCAACATGCATTGCCACATTTTTTCCTATGAGAGCATGATAAAACTGTCAGGGCATGATGGGACATGTTGTTCTACAACATCTGGAGGGCCACAGGTTGAAGACATGTGCTATACACTGTTTAGCGGTCCGTGTGGTCAGGAGTCAACATTGACATAAAAAAAACCCTGAAGACTCACGTTGACCTTTTCATGTGTAAATCATTCCCATGTCGACTGTTTGCCATGGTCAGTCTTGTGTGTGTTGACTGATTGACTGTTGGACATGGTCTCTGTGCTGATCTACACCACCCGCAGCGCACTAGATTTCTCATTTTGAAAACCCTGACACGTTCCTTTTAAATGAAATAATGAAGATAATTTGGCACGATCCCAGTCTGTGATCAGATCTTCAATTGGAGAGGCTTGGTTTACAAGAATAGTATGGCAAGTCACCTGTGAACAAGCATGGATATTCCTTAAAACCTGGACTGCATCGGTGGAGTTTGGGAAAGCCTGTGTTAGGGTGTCATGGTGTACGATGCACTAATAAGCATGTTTCTGACTGAGGTAATAAATAACTCCCCTCTAAAGATATTCTATAGTATAAAATACAGAATCGCTCTTTTTAAAAAATCAATTTATTTGAAAAAAAAACAATGCATAAAAAGGACAATAAATATAGTTATATCTATTTACAGCTTTTGCATAAGTTAGAAAAAAAAAAGCTATACAAGGCTCTCTGGAGACAAACGTACAACAAGGCTCTGAAGAAACACGGACATACACGGCGAGACATCCGCGGAAGACCGTCCCCGCTGGTCGTCCCAGAGACAGGCTAGAAAATATAGCCAATATAACCTACTAAATGTAAATAGTGCCCTGCCACTAGTGTCCTATACCTTTCTCCACACAAAACACCTGCGCTAGTTACCGTAGGAAGCTCACACACAAGCACGTAGGACACAAAAGCACACACATATATATTGCATGGATGCCTTCCTTACTATACAGCTGACGGGGGGGCAAGAACTAGAGCTGTATTCAGTGGTGTTACCATTAATTAGGATTAGGAAGGCCGTACAGAGGAATTCCAGGCACCAGGATGTTTGTTAAACTAAGGCACGTACAGTTTCACTGAGGTAGACAGTGCACTGCTGGGCTGACCGTATAAGTGCAAAGGATTCTGGGTAAGGCAGAGCATAGTGGAGGTACTTAGCGTCACCAGTGCATACTGGTGGTACTTACGCCTATAATCTGACAACAGCTAAAACCTAATGGGGCAAATTTCATTGGCTCAGAAAGTCTGCAAGTGGGTTTAGGCCAGAAACGGATTATTCCCCTGAGCAGGCTGACTGATAAATGGGACCGTAACCTGAAATGCTACCGACAGGTAGCGGTTGGATCCCCACAGTCTTTATTACAGAAGAAAGTAGAAAGCTGCGGTGCTGCAGCCGCCAGTGTTCTTATAGATCCGTTACTTTATTCTCCACCAGGGCGGAGATCTGCTGCAAGCGGTAAGCCAGCTGCATCTTCTGCCCACTGGGATCCTCCTCCAGAGCTGTGCTGATCTGTGAGAGAGAAATAAGAGGACCGATGACTGCTAGGACATTGGACGTCTACCACTTCCCAACACATGTATGGCTCGTCTCACACAGAGCACTCAATGCCCCAACTTGCACAACCTGCAACAGAAGGGACTAGCTCAGGCATGTCCAAACTGTGGCCCTCCAGCTGTTGTGAAACTACACATCCCAGCATACCTTGCCATAGTTTTAGCATACCCTAGTAGCAAAACTGTGGCAAGGCATGATGGGACTTGTAGTTTTACAACAGCTGGAGGGCCATGGACATGCCTGGACTAGCTGATCGGCGTGAAGGCAAATGCTTTGCACTCACCTGGTCATAGTACTTGTTGATATAATTGTACAGTTCCTGCAGGGCCACCAAGGAGTTCAGGTCAGCTGCATGAATCTGTAATGAGGCAGAGCTGCTTTCAATAGACATTCGGTAAAACAGCAGCTTTATATAATACACATATGCTGATTAATTGCAGTCTAATGATGTGTACACACGGTCAGATATGCCTTCAGATACTATCCACGATCCGATCAGATCGGATCGTAGATAGTATCTGAAGGCACATCCGATTTGCATACAAGTCTGACTATATAGTGCAGATCTGCACTATATAGTCAAGGCAGACAAGACTTTCTGCCTTGCGATACGTGACGCGCATCGGAATCGGATCGGGATCTGAAGGGTTAAAACCCTTGCGATCTGCATCCGATTCCGATCCGATGTTGACTATATCGTCAACATGGGAAGGCAAAAAGTACCTTGTGTACACACCATAAGACTAGTAGCTGTACTCTTGGAGAACCCAGCTGTTTCCCTGGTTACCGGTGATTAGGTGGCCAATCCAGAGATCGGGATAGGCAGGATCCTGGGATTTGGCATGCGCAGTCTAATGCCGGGTAGCGTCAGAGGTCACGCTGGACAGGCCTAACAATCGCTTTGCACGCCCACAGCAGCACTGCACATCGCTACCCGACCAGGCACCAGCCGCCCGCCTGGCACCCAGATACATCACCTCTACCAGGGCCGGCTCCCAGATGCCCTACCAGCTTCACAGTCACCCGCCAGCACAGAGAGGTGGTGGCAACAAGGTGAAAGTTACTTTATATTTGTATACCCCATAGTCACCTTAGAATGCTCTGAGGCTACATATGGCACTACTGCTAAGGGGAACTAAGGGGAACACAGGGGAATAAACCCCCCCCCCCCCCTCCACACACACACACTGCTAATGGGGGAACACCACATACTGTGGTATTATCTCAGAATGCAGAGAGAAGATCTACTTACCCCAGACAGCTCGGTGAGAGACGAGTTCATTTCCTGGTAACTGGCCGGGGCAGTCTGTCTGATGTCCGTATAGTACCTAATAATGACAGGGATACAATGTACAACCTGCACAAGGGCAATTATAACACCCTTTATAGATACAGATTAAGGGTCATTACACACTATAGAATTATGGGTCGGATCTGAGGATACTTGCATGTGCTTCATAATACATCGTTCCTGACCTCCCGATCCCATAGAACAGTGGTTCCCAACCCTGGTCCTCAAGTACCCCCAACAGTGCATGTTTTCCAGGTCACCCGGTAGGTGCACAGATTATTCAGGCACATTTTAAAAGATTCACAGGTGGAGCTAATTATCTCCCCTGTGATTCTGTGTGGAGACCTGGAAAACGTGCACTGCTGGGGGTACTTGAGGACCAGGGTTGGGAACCACTGCCATAGTAGGGAATCTGCCTGAGTACTATTGTAGGACTACAGACATATTCCCCCCTCCTGAGTAGCAACATGATTTAAGGTAGCATGCTACATGGGGGGGGGGGGCACACAGACTCCTATGTGGCCACCCACACATTAGCGGCGGAGCCACAGCCGCCAGGACCTACCACAGCATGCCTAGCGAGCACCTTAACGCCCCTGCCTAATGGTGCCCATATGCCCTGGCATGCAGCCGCTAGCAGGAGAAATCTTTTAATGACTAATTATAGCCACTATCGGCTCAAATGGGAGGGAAATTATGTCACTGTCACCGTCACCACCCTTGGCCCAGGGGAACGCCCATAAAACACTGGGCTGTCCCCTGCAGCCACCCCCGGCCCTCCCCTCAGTGAGTATGATACTCGCCGAAGGCGTTCGCACAGAGGGTCTGCGCGGGTGCAGACCCCCCACCATCAGAATGGTCCTGAATCGGTCCCACTGTTTCACCTGAAATCGGGTCAGCAGTGGTCAGATGCTGTTCTGCAGGATCTGGCCACACTGCTGTGTGCGACCACACACAGCCTCCTTGCGGCCAAGCGGGTCTTTTCATGCTAGAATGCACTTTTTTAGAGTAAATTCAACATTTTGCCACAAATGCAGTATTTGGGTATTTTGCCATCTGCATTCTGGGGGACTAGTCCCATGTAGATTACAAGCCAGTATGTACTTACTTCTCCACCAGCTGCTTGTAACGCGGGATTTCACGTGCATAAAGCAATTTGTTGACAGGTGAATCCTGTAAGGAGAAATGTACCAGTCACCTGTGGACACATACGTAGGAGACACCGCTAACTTCCCACCGATAATCTTGGCATACTCACTCTCCCCACTTTGTGCTCAGAGGTGGTACACGAGTCAATAAAGGTCTGAGCAATGACGGACAGGATGGAGTCTACATTCTCCGACACCTCAATATCGAAGACCATTTGAGGGTTTTTCAGTACGAGCACCCAGAACCTCTGCATGAGGCTGCAAGTAGAGACACACATAAAAGTCTAAGGATCTGACGAGAGATAGGCAAGAAAATAAAAATGAACCGAGGATCCTACAGCGTAATGCAAGCCCTGTACTCACCTGTGGGTTTTCCAAATGTGCACGGTCTCTGCGTCCTCGATCCCGTGTTTCTCTGCCATTTCATCCAGGAAATCAAAGAAATATTTGATGGCGATGGGCACGGGCCGGTTTACGCCCAACATCACCTGGAATGTGTCATCCACAAACTTCTGCAGAGTTCCCTGTAAGGGGCAAATATCGGGTAGACTCAATGTCCGTATTAGAGGAACCCAACAGGCCCTCATGGTTGGATTACTCCACAGAGACTTTGGGCACCATGCTCCTCACCTTCATGGACAGCAGACGTGTTAGGTAGATCTCTGGGATAGCTTTGGCGCGCTCTCTCTCTCGCAAACTGCTACGTCGCTGCTTACAGACTTCTGGTTCTTCCACAGATTTTACCAAGTGCCACGTTCTAATGCCACCTTCTTCACCATCTTCCAACATTGGAGTTTCTGTTATGGAAAGAGGTGGTTTGGAGAAGGCTCATTTAGAGAACACAACTGAACTAAATGGGGACGTCATGTAAGACTATCGATAGCTGCTCAAAGAAACCACTCACTCTCTCCGCTCAGGAAACTGTTGTTTGTGGTCTCACATTGATTATTATGTAGCCGGGGTATCAAGGCCACGGTTGCATCATTGGGGACCTGTTATCAGAAGAGAGGTGTAAGCAGTGGTGTAAGTCCGTCCCAGTTGCCCGGAGGCAAGATAAATATTGGTGTCCCCCAAATAGCTTAATCAGTAAGGTGTCTGTCTCCAGTAAAACAGATCATGAGTTCTAATACAGGGTGTGACACTTGCAAAAATTATGTTAGGAGGGGGAGTCAGCCACAGAAACGAAATGACGGATTTCAATTAACTGATTCAAACTGGCAGGGGAGGAGAGGTGCCCCCTTGGGAGCAGGAGCCTGGCGGCAGATGACTCCATTGTAAGACTCAGCCACAAGTACAAAACACCTCACCTTGTAATGGTGCAAAGTGTTCAGTCTCTTCCACTGATCCTGTACTAACGAGGTCAAGTCCTCATCCGACAGAGTCAGATGGCCCGCCTGGCCAGACCGCCATTCTGAGGAGAGACACAGAATGCTTAACAAATGTTTTCTGAGAACACAATGCACTGTGGTTATAGTTTATGCTCTGGGACAGTGATTCTCAATTCCTCCATTCATAACATACTCGCAAGCATGTTTTCCATATCTCCTTGCTGCAATGGTGTATTCATTAATGGTGGACACTAGAGCCACAAGTGCTAATTATTTAACTTGTGCTTCTGCTAGGAGGAGAACTGGAAAACATGCACGGCTAGTGTGGACGTTACAAGCACTGTTACAATATACTGATAAAAAGCAGCTATGAGAAAACTAGATGAGAAGAGCCACCTATGTATAACAGGCCAAGTGTAAGCAGGGCTTTCCTATACGTAGCACTGGGATCTAGTTACCTTACAGTCAGCAGTAGAGCACATATTATTCCTTACAAGCTTTACCGATCACCGCTGAGGTCATTTAGCCACTAACGCTATTTCAAACAGATATTACTTATTACCAGTGACAGAACTTGTGGGCCCAGGAAGTATAATTTGGGTCCGCCTCATCCACCCCAACTGAAGTTAACAAGTGGCAGTGGGTGACAGGGAGAGGCGGGAGGCAGAGTGTGACAGGAAAAAACAATGGGTGACAGGAAGACAGTGACAGGTGCAGCAGTGGGGCCCAGGCACCCTGCACCTATATCTATATTATAAGTCAATTGTCTAGTCTTAAGGGCCCCGTACACTAGAACGATTTTAAACGATTGTTGTTTGAAAAGTGTCAAATCGTTTGTTTCCCATCTGATCCGATGCGCAGTCCCATGTGTGTGTCGTATAGGAGCCCTTAGATTGGTTGTACTGCACCACTGATTTATCGGAATTGGATGGAGTGCTTTTTGCGCATGCGATGTATCGCAGGAAGTTTAACGGCATTTCAAGGCCCCCTAATCGAGCCCATGAGATATATTTTATGGTACAATTGCATACAATAAGATATCTCATGCAAATTATCTTGGCTTGATCAAGCGCATGAGATATATCTTATGCAAAAATGACACCAAAGTACAAAATTGAATGGAACCACTCCCAGGAAGGTCATGGGGAAGGTCAAGGAAATTGCATCTGACTTCAGGGTCAGACATATCGTTGTAGTGTATGGGGCCCTTGAACAACCTTCTTTGTTTGTGTAGTGATTTAATGGCGGTGTCACGGTATAACTGCAGGTACTATCACTAACTGATCTCAACCACATTGATGCAGGCGAAAAGAATTGTAATACCAGCTGACTAATACGGTCATAATGATTTATTCTGCTGGGATCGGGGGAAGGTATTTATCAGTGCACCAGATTTCACACTGTGGCTCATGTTTATTTAGGCTTCACATTAACTGCACATGGTAGTAACGGCACCGAACTGTAACAATTGAGGTGTAGATTCATTAAGCTCGGTGAAGTGATAAAATGTCTGTTTTTTATCACCGGCCAATCAGCTTCTACCTGTGAAGTTACAGGCTTGACCAAAGTAGAAGAGAAAAAGTACTCTCTTTTGTTTGGGGGCACTCCTTTAAATTGTCAAAAAGATGTTTAACAAAAGTTAATCATACAATTTAGCTTTTAATAATCATTTAAAAATAGAGATTTACAAACATACAGACATACAACACCAAACATATATATCATAGGTGGAGTACAGGTAATTTATGGAATAGTTTTTGTACTTTTCCTATGGATTAGGTAGACTCCTGAATTTACCAGATTAGGGGAACAATAGTTTGTGAAATACAAATAGCTGTGCTTAGTGTCCGCTTCTTATTATATTAGGTTCCTGTTCCTGTCTGGACGGTATTAGAAGCTAGCGAAATATCTATTGACAGTGTTGGGACCAAAGAGGAGTCATCCTGCTCTGGTACAGTCCAGACATTGGCAGTATACTGTGGCAATTATAGTTGTATATTATTGTTGCCGTAAATTTAAAGCAAGGAAATATTTACTGGTGCTGGGTATATGGTTGCGACGGTAACTGCTTCAACAAAGATGCAGGGTATAGGTGCTTAAATATAAATTTACACAAGTGACACTCACAGTGGTAAAGATCAATAAGGCTGCTGCTGACCTTCGCAACCGTACTGGTTCCCTGAAAGTCAGTGAGCGGTCATTGATATTCTTTCTGTATGTAAAAAGTGTCAGAAAGAGCAAAATTGGGGCATCTGCTGTCTTTCTTAGATAGATCAGAAACCCTGTTGCAATCTTGGTCAGTGCAGGGTTAAATGATTTCTATACCTATTGGAGATGAGAGTGTCCCTAATGGTAGGTAGATGTGTATAGAGGGAGGTATAGGAGGCGTCTTACTTTCGGGGGTAAGGTGTGCTGCTGTCTGCTATGTGCTTGTATGCTGGAGCATTGATAGCAGATGAGCGACACCTGCCTCCTGTCTGCGTGAGTAGAGAGTTAGATCTCACAAAGTGGGGAGCAGAGAAAGAGAGTACGCAGAGCTGCTGTGTGTACGATGTAGCAATGTGACACAAGCAGTGCGCCAATAAAAGAGTAGCGGTTACTGCCACTTACCAGTCCGCTGTGCCCAGTCTCCTAGGGTCTGGATCTGCTAGTCGCCGTTACATGCGGCAGGGTATAGAGATGAGCCGCTAGTGCGGCTTAGGTCAGACGGCCGTTTCGCTGGAGGTTGGGCTTCCTCAGTGCCTGTGACATAGTTAGTCACAAGGGGGTTTATATAAGCTGTTTATTGGCTGTTCACGTCAGCTGGGATGGTATGTGATTCACCTGATACAGTTTCTATCTTTCGTTGATAGCAACAAGTTCAGATTGTTGCTGAACTGTAACCATTTTACACGCAGTAACTAATGCTCACATAATGGTCCCGTGTGTGCTGTCTTTAATATCTCCTGCACAGAATAACTAGATTATATGTCACTACCTTTACTGACATCTCCTGATTGCAACGATTACCTATAAGGCAGATAATTAAGATACAGCTATCAGCCTTATAACCTTCCATGTATATTCTTCCCTGTAAAAATATGTCGGGCATTATCTGTGACATATCGCTCACAGCATTTACCCGCATACATACGCTTACTCAAATGTACTCTTTGTTTTGATCTCACTCAAAAAATAAAAACTACTTTTTTCTGACATTAACTTTCATTTGCCTATTGCTATTAACGAAAGATAGAAACTGTATCAGGTGAATCACATACTATCAATCAGCCATCCCAGCTGACGTGAACAGCCAATAAATGGCTTATATAAACCCCCTTGTGACTAACTATGTCACAGGCACTGAGGAACCCCAACCCCCAGCGAAACGGCCGTCTGACCTAAGCCGCACTAGCGGCTCATCTCTATGCCCTGCCGCATGTAACGGCGACTAGCAGATCCAGACCCTAGGAGACTGGGCACAGCGGACTGGTAGCGGTAACCGCTACTCTTTTATTGGCGCACTGCTTGTGTCACATTGCTACATCGTACACACAGCAGCTCTGCGTACTCTCTTTCTCTGCTCCCCACTTTGTGAGATCTAACTCTCTACTCACGCAGACAGGAGGCAGGCGTTGCTCATCTGCTATCAATGCTCCAGCATACAAGCACATAGCAGACAGCAGCACACCTACCCCCGAGAGTAAGACGCCTCCTATACCTCCCTCTATACACTTCTACCTACCATTAGGGGCACTCATCTCCCAATAGGTATAGAAATCATTTAAACCTGCACTGACCAAGATTGCAACAGGGTTTCTGATCTACCTAAAAGAGACAGCAGATGCCCCAATTTTGCTCTCTGACACTTTTTACATACAGAAAGAATATCAATGACCGCTCACTGACTTTCAGGGAACCAGTACGGTTGCGAAGGTCAGCAGCAGCCTTATTGATCTTTACCACTGTGAGTGTCACTTGTGTAAATTTATATTTAAGCACCTATACCCTGCATCTTTGTTGAAGCGGTTACCGTCGCAACCATATACCCAGCACCAGTAAATATTTCCTTGCTTTAAATTTACGGCAACAATAATATACAACTATAATTGCCACAGTATACTGCCAATGTCTGGACTGTACCAGAGCAGGACGACTCCTCTTTGGTCCCAACACTGTCAATAGATATTTCGCTAGCTTTTAATACCATCCAGACAGGAACAGGAACCTAATATAATAAGAAGCTGACACTAAGCACAGCTATTTGTATTTCACAAACTATTGTTCCCCTAATCTGGTAAATTCAGGAGTCTACCTAATCCATAGGAAAAGTACAAAAACTATTCCATAAATTACCTGTACTCCACCTATGATATATATGTTTGGTGTTTTATGTCTGTATGTTTGTAAATCTCTATTTTTAAATGATTATTAAAAGCTAAATTTTATGATTAACTTTTGTTAAACATCTTTTTGACAATTTAAAGAAGTGCCCCCAAACAAAAGAGTACTTTTTCTCTTCTACTTTGGTACTGTATATCTACTCTCAGGGGAGCACCGCCACGCCATTACCTACCTTACTATAGGTGGACAATTTGACTTAATTGTGGTAATCACATATTCCAAGTATCTATGCATGTATATCTGTAAAACATCTCTTTGTCACTTGTGCTCGGGTTACATCCCTTCCCATCCCCCCTTTTTACCTCAAAAATACCAAGTTACAGGCTTGGTTTAAAAAATGACAGGTAGGAGCTGATTGGCCGGTGATAAAAACCAGACGCTTCATCACTTCACCGAGCTTAATAAATCTACCCCTTAGTTCCTAGCTCAGCCCACCTTACCTAGGTCCAGTGTGTGTGCAGGCGGCCGCTGGGAGAATGGGGTTCCCTTGTACACATGATTCAAGATCTTCCCTTTAACCTGAGTGATGGTGTCTGTGTCGAGCACTTTCACCGGCACGCGCTGCACTTCTGCTCCATTCTTCACTATGACGGTGAGAGTCATTTGCCGATACTCGATGTCCTCCCGCAGCAGCCGACAATCATTCAGAGTGCGCTTGGCTTTCCCGGTCACCGCGTCCACTGGCCCTTTGTCCACCTGATACTTTATGGCGCAGTACAACATGTACAGAGGCTCTGCTGCTGCTTCCTGCATGGAGGGAAGGGTACAAATAAAAGTCTGCTTCCATGAGGAGGTAAAGTTGCATTTTCAGGATCACATATGGGCTGGCCAGACAAATGCGGTGCTCCGCCAACGGCCTGCTCCCCATCACAGTTAAGCGTACTCAGTGCTTTTCACGACCAGGGTTGAGGTTCTATGTTAGCATAATGAAAACTATCAGAATATGGTCAATGTTGTTTAATGTTTTATGGAGTGAAGCAGGGGCGATTTTCGGGAAAAATGCCCATGATGTGCCAAAGGAAACACTCCCCCCCCCCCCCCTCTCTCTCGACGCCACTGATCATATGCATCACAGCCAACTAAGCTGCTCCGGCAAACATACAATATATATTAATAAATCATAAACAATTAACACCAATGCCGACGCTAGTGCAGGGACTCTGCATTAGCAAAACCTCAACTATATAACACTGAAAGTAAAGAAAGGAAAAGTAGACGGGAGACCAGACACTGACCCGGAGGAAAGAATGCAGGCAGATGGACATCCAGTTGGTCAGCAGTTTCTCCACCACAGTTTCTGTCCTGAAAAAGAGACCGAGAAGTCGGACATGCGACACACGGTGTCATAACACTGCACAGCAAGGGACCTCTCCATCATGTGTTTATTTCATGTCTAGAACCGCACATTGCTAAACAAAACAATTGCACCCTTTTGATGCACTCTTATACAATTATCGATAAGATTGGGTATTACCAAATAGACTAAGGGAGAAGGCACCATTTACCTGCGAAGCAGCAGCTTTGGATTCTTGGCCACACATTGGTCTACCAGGTTGGACAGTAGCGTCTTCATAACATCAGTCAGATACTCCAGTTTTCCGAGAAGAGCGACGGTGAGCAAGGAGGCAACATGGCAGCGGTCACGCTGTGACAACGTGGGCTGTGCATCCAATGTCTCGATCAGCTTTGAGGTGAGGACAAAACAAAAACAAATTTAATACCTAGATGAGGTCCATATTCCAGCTGGACTCTTTACACAAAGTAAAACCTCCTCTGTTCTTAGAAGTTTGGATGAGTGTTGTAGGAAAAAGTAAAGATGTCAAAAAAGGTAAGATGAGGGCAGAGAGGTTACAGACTGGCCACAGTATAAGCAGCTTCTACCTTGATGAGGAAAAGTTTGTTATTGATGAGGTTGGAGAGCTGGTTCAGGCCTTGCTCCACGGTACTTCTCCTGTTATCCATGACATCCAGACTCTTTCTGATCGGTGAGCTGGTGTCTCCAGGAAAGAATATCTTTTCCACATAGGTCTTATAGTCTAGGAAGGGGATGCCTGAGCCTTCAATATCACTAGTAAGATCCATCATCTCCGTCATTAGATCTGAAAGTGGAAGGGAGGCACAATCAGAAACACAAATTATAGTAATAACAAATGTCCTGGACACAAGGCTGTGTAGACAATACCAGTAAATTCCTTTCTACATTGATCTCCCACACTGGTCTCCAAGTTCTCAAGTTGCACAAGGACCTTCTTATAATCCCTCATGGCCAGTTTACTCTGTCTCCTGTAAAACACCAACATTAAGGATTGAAAACAGCTCTTGAATAAACCATAAAGAAACAGTCACATGCACAAAACACTACAAGTCACCAAGATGGGTAGGCACCACTGCTGGTCTCAGATGGATCAGGGACACCACTGCTGGTCAAAGGTGGAAAGGGAACACCACTGCTGGTCAAAGGTGGACAGGGAACACCACTGCTGGTCAAAGGTGGACAGGGAACACCACTGCTGGTCAAAGGTGGACAGGGAACACCACTGCTGGTCAAAGGTGGACAGGGAACACCACTGCTGGTCAAAGGTGGACAGGGAACACCACTGCTGGTCAAAGGTGGACAGGGAACACCACTGCTGGTCAAAGGTGGACAGGGAACACCACTGCTGGTCAAAGGTGGACAGGGAACACCACTGCTGGTCAAAGGTGGACAGGGAACACCACTGCTGGTCAAAGGTGGACAGGGAACACCACTGCTGGTCAAAGGTGGACAGGGAACACCACTGCTGGTCAAAGGTGGACAGGGAACACCACTGCTGGTCAAAGGTGGACAGGGAACACCACTGCTGGTCAAAGGTGGACAGGGAACACCACTGCTGGTCAAAGGTGGACAGGGAACACCACTGCTGGTCAAAGGTGGACAGGGAACACCACTGCTGGTCAAAGGTGGACAGGGAACACCACTGCTGGTCAAAGGTGGACAGGGAACACCACTGCTGGTCAAAGGTGGACAGGGAACACCACTGCTGGTCAAAGGTGGACAGGGAACACCACTGCTGGTCAAAGGTGGACAGGGAACACCACTGCTGGTCAAAGGTGGACAGGGAACACCACTGCTGGTCAAAGGTGGCCAGGGAACACCACTGCTGGTCAAAGGTGGCCAGGGAACACCACTGCTGGTCAAAGGTGGACAGGGAACACCACTGCTGGTCAAAGGTGGACAGGGAACACCACTGCTGGTCAAAGGTGGACAGGGAACACCACTGCTGGTCAAAGGTGGACAGGGAACACCACTGCTGGTCAAAGGTGGACAGGGAACACCGCTGCTGGTCAAAGATGGACAGTGAACACCGCTGCTAGGCAAAATGCTGCTGTAAGATGGATGGTGGGCACCATGCTGGTCTAAGATGGATTTTAGACACCATTGCTGGTCTAAAATGGATGGGGGACATCAATGCTGATCTAAAATGGATGGTTGGCACCACAGTTTATGATGGTTCTGTACCTGTACATGAAGATGATTATTAGAACGACAGGGATGAGCAGAGCAGCTCCAACACCTAGTCCAATTTTGGCTTCTTTAGGAAAACTTGACTGTCCCTCTACATCATATTTCACTTGTCCAAGATCGAAATGAAGATTTCCCATGTGCACCTTAGTAAAAACCAAAAAAAAACATGTAAGACCTTCATTCAATGAGCATAGGTTAAATGTACAGAACCAACATTGAGATAACTAACCACAAACTCTGGCAAGGAAGCACTTGCATCCCGTGGCTGTGGCGGAATAAGCGGTGGCTCACAGTACAGGTGGTTGTGGGTGAGAGTCTTCACAGCACAGATACCGTTTCCAATCATTGCTTGAACTTCTTGTTTACTGATCCCGGAGTCCAAGCCCTCCCCCTGTGAGAAAATGCATGCAAGTGACCTGGGTTGCACTACAGGGGGTGAAGAGAGTGAAGAGTTGCATCGCATTTTACCTCTATATCCAGCACGTTCCCAGGCTTCAGGCTGTATGGTGTGTTTGGATTTTCTCGATTCAAAGGTTTGAGGGTCGGGTTCTTCTGGTATGTGAAGTTCTTTCCAAAGCTACTGAAAGGGATCTGGAGATTGTCTAGGACAAAAAGTACATCCACAAGGGTGTAATCGTCAGGGACCAAGGGCGCAAAGCACTTAATAACTGTGGGAGAGTCGGGACTGCACTCCGTGCTGAACTGAAAGTAGAAGACGGGTAACTCAAATTAAAAGGAGTGATTAGTACATACAGCAAATGTCTACAGATACTTTCTGATTAAAAGATACAGTAAAAGCAATTTTGGAGAGGTTATTGGTGATGCCTGGGGTCTAATTATATTGATCAAACATTTAAAGCTAGCAATATCAGTTGAAGCTGTACTCAACTCATGTTTCTTTACACCTTTTTCCAAGGATTCTCTACTAAATAATCCAATGGACCCTCCATCCCACCCGGGTTGGATTTGACAAGGGTTCCAATGAGTGAGGTGGTTCTAGGTTACTAGGTAAGGTGCTCACCTCTTGCACAGGATTAGGTGTAACATCCCTCTTCCTCCTCCTCCTTTTCTTTCTGATGTTCTCATCTTTACTTTGAAGGTCCTCCTCAGGTGGCCTGGCCAGGGCGCTCATACGTGGAGTCTGTACAACATCCAGATTTGAACCATTGACCATAATGACCCGCCCTCCCCTGTGGAGACATGAACCACGCACAATGGTGAGAACTTGACACCTGGAGTTAGGTCTGTGCTAAGGCTTCACGACCAGTTCTTACTTATAGAAGGCTGTCAAGGGGAAAGCAGAGGAGATGGTTGGGTTTTCAGTGTAGTTGAACAATACATCATCCAGGACTCTTTCTGCGGTGCCGTAGAAGACACTGATAGACATCTCCAGCTGAAGAGAACTGGGGCTGGTTACACAATAGATCTGATCTTCAGTGATGTTTCTAAATCTGCCAGGAACAGAGGAGCTAAAATCAGTTATCGGGAACAAACACAGACAACACAGAGAGGACGGACACACACGGTAATACTACTACTGACATCTCGCAAGGTAAGTTTCCCACTGTCACTGTTATCTGATCGCCAGTCAAAAGCTTGGACCCGGAGATGGTGATTTGCGTCCCTCCAGCCATGGGACCTCTCAGCGGAGTAAGGGACTGAAGAATGGGGTCCTGTCAAGGTTGCAATATCATGATTAGCTTCTTCACCATCTATCTAATGCAATGATGCATGGTCATGTTCTGAATCCTCTGATGTATTGTGAATGGAGTAGCTGCTAATGGCTTTGTGCCCAGCTTCTACCAGGTGCAGGTGATGAATCCACAGTGAAGCAGAGCATTGGGGCTTACCTGGTAAGAGAAAAGGTGACTAGAAATTCCAGGCTCACGGTCCTTTACAGAGACTTTTACTGGGCCAGACACCTCGCCCTCGCTGGCAGACAACCTGCAGATTATACTGAATGGACAAGGAGTACAGTTAGCACCAGCGAACATGATTATTTCCCTAAATACAGGATTCAGTTGTATTGCGGGACATTATACAAAACTAATATTTCACAAAGATGATTTTCTCTCACACCAACATCTAAATAGACATCACCACACCTCCCAAACTTTCACCATTGTCATTTAAACATAACAATAAGCTGTTCAGTGATTGGTTCATGTTTTATGTTGTTGCTGCACCATTTTGTTTATTTGGTTGGGACATTACCCCTAGCAATAGGATGCTGCAACCACCCATTTTGTATCCGCTATATTCTACCAGAGGTAACCCTACATAACATGCCTAAAATGGCTGCCTCACCTGGTACCGTTTATGGGTGGAATATATAACCCGTAGAGGTTATTTCCCCAAAATGTTGGCACCAACCCTGCATTATGCTTATTTTATCTATAGGATAAGTGTTTCCTAATTCTTTCTGTATGTTTTTAAGTTCACTGTTAGGTACTTGTTTCCTAGCACAGCGCCCGTCATGGTAGATCGCATACCTTAAGTTAAGGTAACTTAAGGTATGCGATCAATGCGATGGACGCGATTTTCTGTCAATTAAGTGGCTTTATTGCCGGCAAAGAGAAAATCGCGTTGATCACGTCCATCACATGCCATTATAATGGCATGCGATGCGACCGACGCGATTTTACATAGGGCTCAATGTTAAATTAGCTTTCAATGGTAAAATCGCATTGATCGCGTCCATTGCATGCCATTATAATGGCATGCGATGCGATCAACGTGATTTTACATAGGGAACAATGGGAAATGGGCCCAATTTTTGATTGTATATGCACCCTTATGTCTTTTAAGTATGTGAAATGTCCCCCCATTGTTAACGCCACCCCACTTTTGCCGCCAACCCGAAGCGAGCGTAGCGTAGGGGCGGCGGTGCGCGTCCTCCGACCTTTTCATACCCCCACTATCCACGATGGAGTTGATTTTTTAAAGTGTGGCGAGCGCAGCCACGCGTACCGCTGCGCTCGCCACGATTCGGGTTGGCGTTCATCGTGGGGTGGCGTTAACAATGGAGGGGCATTTCACCCATGAGGGGGGGTATGCATTTAAAATTGGGGTTTGGGGGGCTTTTTACATTGGCCCAATGTAAAATTGGGTCTCAGGGACCATTTTACATTGATTCCAATGTAAAAATCGCGTCGATCGCATTGCATGTGATTTGGTTGCATGCAATGCGATTGACGCAATTTTTTTAGGTCCTGATGCTTAAGATAAAAATCGCTGGCACCATGCTAGGAAACAAGTACCCACTGTTACTTCTAATGCCTTTGTACTATGTACCTGTTTTTTTCAAGTATGTTTGCAGGATAAAAGCACTATATAAAGAAAAATTATTATTGTCACATCAACATCAGTTGTCAGCTGGTGAGACTGGAAGAAACCTGGTCACACAGGGGCAGATTTATTAAACCTGGTGAAGTGATAAATTGTCCAATGATAATGCACCAGCCAATTAGCTTCTGTTCATTTTCAAACTCAGCCTGTAACTTGACAGATAGGAGCTGATTGGCTGGTACTCTCTCACCGACCACTTTATCACTTTACCAGGCTTAATACGTCTGCGTATTAATGCGTATTAGTGATGTGCATAGTGTGATCAGATTTCTGCAGCTGAAACTCATTGCCAACTTGTGGTGTACAGTGATAGCATCATGTCACAGAAAGCAATTTGGGGTACTGCCTTAGATTACGGTAGACACACTGACTGTCAAGATGAGCAGCAAACCAGACAGCCAAGCACGTCCAACACAGAGGACAACTGAAGTCTGAGTCAGGAGGACAGATGCATTTGCTTTAGTGATATTGCATCTAACATTTCAGTGGGTGCATTGTTCATTAACAACTGGGGCACAGGAAAAAGTCTGCATGCTGGGTACTGAAACAACTCACAAAACCAATAGGATGTGACGGTCTCTCCTGCATTTGATGCAGTATCATAAGTGCAGTTCCTGCAGTGCGACATAACAGATGATAAAACGTGGGTGCATCATGTGATACCGCAGGTGAAGCAAGCATCCATGACATGGAGACCATCATCATCTCCACCTTTAAAGAAATTCAAAACAACAGAGGTGGTCATGTGATGGTGCTTTGGGACCACAAGTATGAGCGTCTTGTGTGGTTGTCCCCATGATAATGCCAGGCACGTGTGAGTTATTACGGCGCTAGCACTGGGAGGTACTGGACCCTACTCCCTACAACCATGGCTCTGAAAATTCTCCATCTCTTTGGACTGTTGAAGAATCACCTGGGTGGAATGGTGAAGCTCAGCAAGCTGCCGTGCCCCGGCTTCAGGGTTTGGATACTGATTCTTTTCTATGCCAAGATAGGCACCTTGGTGAACAGCCATGGTCAAAAGTTTTGAGAATGACACAAATATTGGTTTGCTGCCTTAGTTTTTATGATGGCAATTTGCATATACTGCGGAATCTCATGAAGAGTGATCAGATGAATTGCAAAGTCCTTCTTTGCCATGACAATGAACGTAAGCCCCAAACAACATTTCCACTGCATTTCAAGCCCTGCCACAATAGGATCAGCCGACATCATGTCAGTGGTTCTCTCGTTAACACAGGTGAGTGTTATCGAGGAAAAGCCTAGAGATCACTCTGTCATGCTGACTGAGTTAGAACAAAAGACTGAAAGCTTTAAATCATTGTTCTTCCTCTGTTGACCATAGTTACCTGCAAGGAAACATGTGCAGTCATTATTGCTTTGGACAAAAAAGGCTTCACAGGCAAGGATATTGCCTATTGGACCTCAATCAACCCATTTATCGCATAAGCAAGAAATTCAAGAAGAGATGTTCAATAGTTTTGAAGAAGGCTTTATGGCACCCAATAACAACCATCAAGCGCCAGGCCCGTCTCCTAAATTTGATTTAGCCGTGGTATTGGAGCACCACCAATGCAGAGCTATCTCAGGAATGGCAGCAGGCAGGTGTGAATGCATCTGCACGCACAGTGAGGCAAAGACTTTTGGTTGATGGCCTGGTGTCCAGAAGGGCAGCAAAGAAGCCACTTCTCGCCAGGAAAAACATCAGAGACAGACTGATATTCTGCAAAAAGGTCCAGGGATTGGACTGCTGAGTGGAGGGGTAAAGTCATTTTCTTTAATGAATCCCCTTTCAGATTGATAGGTGCACATGGAAAAAAAAGAGAGAGAAAGTGGAGCCCTGGCATCAGTCCTGTGGAATACCAACAGTAAAGCATCAGTGTTTTGCTCCGTGATATAAAAAAAAATGATATCAATTGCAAAAAAATGCATCCTACAATAAATATATTTTAAGAGTTATATAGCAAAAAAATAGTTGTCCTGTGGAAGACATTAAGAAAATGTTCAGATACCTCTGGTTATAATGTCTCCAACGTACACCTCATGCAGCTCTAGTCACACAGTAACACTACCAACCAGCAGATGGTACTGTGTTACCAGCAAGTGGGCAATTACAAACCACAATGTGGAAGTTATTTATATTTACTGGCAAACATTCACCGTAAATTACCTGTCACAACGTGCACTAAAATTGCTGTTGTATATTTATAACACTACATAAAAGCGAACAAAACAAAGCAAAGGAAAAATTGAGAAATTCCCTGTTGAGAGAGGTAGGCCCAGGCTGAAGATAGCAGGGCACCGTGCCATTTCCTGCCGTAAAATGAAGCAAACGTGGCATTGTGCAGCAGCAGTGTGGTCAGCCATGATAGCCCGAATCATCAAAAAGCACATCATCGAGCCCTTGGATTTCCATTCACTGAGAGGGATGTTTGTGGATACGGCATGCTAGCCTACTCTCTCAGGAGTCCAGGACAGCTACTCTTGGATGGTCCAGTTGAGTAAGCCAGTCTGCAGTGAGTAAAGCCCTGGATACAGCAGGTAGTGATGAGGGAAGATTGGCCTAGCATTCACATACACAAGCTGAAATAAGGCTCAACATATGTGACATTCCACCAGAGGGCAGGGTAAGAATGGCGGTATACGTACCTGTTGGAAACAATATACCCATCTGGCAGAAGGGTGCATGGCTGGTCACACACAGTGACGGATACTTCATCTGCTCTCTGGCCCATGTTGGCGCCATTTATAGTGATGGTGGTCCCTCCTTCCACAACGCCGGTCAGCGGGGAAATCTGTACAACAAATAATACACTGACCATTCAACACAACGGTGCAAAGGGACACATAATAAAAGAAAAAATATTGTTATCTTATTTCACTTCATTATTAATGTAAATAATTGCCTGTCTGTCCTAATAATAATAATAATAATAATAATAATAATAATAATAATAATGTCATTGCCCCAATCAAACCATGCCTATGTAATAAGCTTACCGAGTGGATGAACGGTGTTGGACAGACACTTATGCTGCTTTGTGCGCACTGATCTTGGTGTACGCATGACGCCTCCTCTTCCTCTCCGCACCATAAGCACTGGTACACGGGGGCCAGAGCCTGGCAGCGACTGCAGTCCGACTGGCCCACAGAGCAGTCATATAAGGTCACTGTGAGGAGTGAGCAAGATAGAGGGATAGTCACAAAAAATGTGCACTTATTTAAAACCATTTATCTACTCTTAGGGGCATATTCAATGAGCCACGGGGTTTACCCAATGGACAATTGCTGAAACACACAGGGAAAGGCTATACATTTAAATGGTCTTTTCCCTGGGCTTAAAATGAGAGGTGTCAACGCGTGGAAACGCAACAATCCAGGAACAAAAGACAAGAAAACATTTTTTCACAAAAAAAATAAAAATAAATTGTACATATAAAAAAAAGTTGGGTGTAAAGGAACAGTTCTAGCTTCAAGCCGTGTGCGATCTGGCGTTTGCTCCCTTTTACACCGCCTCATCCCCCAGCCACCGCTCGGAGAGGATGTCATCTCCAAGCGCCGATCGCCGCCGCCGGAACCCGGACTGCTGCGCTGGGGGCAAGCCCAGCACTAAGTAATCTGCTAGGCTGCCCCCAGCCCCCGTGCAGCCCTCGTCCAGGAGGTGAATGGATGCAGCCCACAGGCATCCATTCACCTCCTCCGATGCCGCGGCTGCTCTCTGCAGAGCATAGCAGACAGCAGCGGAGGCTGTGTGTGCCCCCCCCCCCCCCGCCCAACCTACGGACGCTGCGGTCTGCAGGTTGGACGTCCCCCATTTATGTAAACGGGAGCCAGGTCGGATGACCCAGCGTACCCATTTACACCGCCCTCTACCCAGGTCAGGACCTGGGTAGAATTCCCGTGTAAAGGGACATGGCGTGACCCATTTACACCACCGCTGACCTGGGTTTTTGCGCCGGTGTAAAAGGGGTATAAGTGGCAATTCTCTCCTTTATCCGCAACCGTTACTATTTAATTTTGCTAGTTACAATTTGACAGCAACACACACTGTTCCCTTGTTCCCTCCCCCCGCTGACTGTAAATATGCTAATGTTGGATTGGTGATTGACACCTGACTCACTCCCGGCGTGGCACCAGTGATGACAACATTTCTCTACCCTGGTGGGTGTACAGCAAGAGGTGAACCTCACTGGGTGACTATAAATGTTTGTTTGCTCACTGTATTATTTGTATCCTGATGAAAGTTTGAATAAAACTGAAACGTTGATATAAAAATAGTGTTCTATGCCTAATTATCATTTACTTCAAGTCCTAGAGTGCCGCCTCTCCACACACACACACACACTATCTGTAAGATCACCACACGTTTTGTGAATCATCAACATCCGTATAAAGATTGTAATAATGATCAGTTCTAGATCTAGGTCATCCAGAGATCAAACTTTAGGCCTATAGGAACCTGTAGCTGACCACGGATCTAATGGTCACTGGGCAGAAGATAATGTAGTTGAATGAAGGTCACTGACTTACCCTGTATGTTGCCATTATTGTCTACACGGTACGCATCCCCTTTCTTCACATACACAGTAACCGGGTGCTCCAGGACATGCAGAGAGTACTCATACTACAAGAGAGAAAGTACTCAATATTTATTACATTAGTCCATGTGTAGATGACATGACAAGGTTAACCCTAATCTGTGGCCCAAACATTATATCCTTCTGGTAGCAGCTGACTGGGGTCCAACAACGAGAATATTAAGTCACAGTTGAACTATACACGCTGGATGTATGATGCAAATCACTTGGGTGTTTGTATTTTGGCCATGTCGTAGCACTTTTGTATAAACACAGAAATTATATATAAAAGTAAAAAAAAAAAAAAGGTCTGTATTGGGCAAATTAAATGTACAGGAACATGCCACATGATCCCATAGGTAACTCATAGTGGAAACTGCTAATATTGCCAGAAACACAAAGCAGATAAAATGGGGCACTGCCCATCTCCCCTCACTAAATCTCGTGCCCATCTCCACTCACGAAATCTCATGGCCATCTCTACTCGCCAAACCTTCTGGGTGTCTTCTCTCCCCCAAATCACCAAACCTCCTTCCCGTCTCCACTCCCCAAATCACCAAACCTCCTGCCCGTCTCCACTCCCCAAATCACCAAACCTCCTGCCGATCTCCACTCCCCAAATCACCAAACCTCCTGCCTGTCTCCACTCCCCAAATCACCAAACCTCCTGCCCATCTCCACTCCCCAAATCACCAAACCTTCTGGCGGTCTCCACTCCCCAAATAACCAAACCTTCTGGCTGTCTCCACTCCCCAAATCACCAAACCTCCTGCCCGTATTCTCTCCCCAAATCACCAATCCTCCTGCCCATCTCCTCTCCCCAAATCACCAAACATCCTGCCCGTATTTGCTCTCCAAATCACCAAACCTCCTGCCTGTCTCCACTCTCCAAATCACCAAACCTCCTGCTCATCTCCACTCCCCAAATCACCAATCCTCCTGCCCGTCTCCTCTCCCCAAATCACCAAGCCTCCTGCCCATCTCCTCTCCCCAAATCACCAAGCCTCCTGCCCATCTCCTCTCCCCAAATCACCAATCCTCCTGCCCATCTCCTCTCCCCAAATCACCAAGCCTCCTGCCCATCTCCTCTCGCCCAAATCACCAAACCTCCTGCCCGTCTCCATTCCCCAAATCACCAAACCTCCTGCCCGTCTCCTCTCCCCAAATCACCAAACCTCATGCCCGTCTCCACTCCCCAAATCACCAAACCTCCTGCCGTCTCCACTCCCCAAATCACCAAACCTCCTGCCCGTCTCCACTCCCCAAATCACCAAACCTCCTGCCCGTCTTCACTCCCCAAATCACCAAACCTCCTGCCCGTCTCCATTCCCCAAATCACCAAACCTCCTGCCCATCTCCTCTCTCCAAATCACCAAGCCTCCTGCCCATCTCCGCTCCCCAAATCACCAAACCTCCTGCCCGTATTCTCTCCCCAAATCACCAAACCTCCTGCCCGTCTCCACTCTCCAAATCACCAAACCTCCTGCCCGTCTCCACTTCCCAAATCACCAAACCTCCTGCCCGTCTCCACTCCACAAATCACCAAACCTCCTGCCCGTCTCCACTCCCCAAATCACCAAACCTCCTGCCCGTCTCCACTCCCCAAATCACCAAACCTCCTGCCCGTCTCCACTCCCCAAATCACCAAATCTCCTGCCAGTATCCTCTCCCCAAATCACCAAACCTCCTGCGAGTCTCCACTCTCCAAATCACCAAACCTCCTGCCGTCTCCACCCTCCAAATCACCAAACCTCCTGCCCGTCTCCACTCCCCAAATCACCAAACCTCCTGCCCGTCTCCACTCCCCAAATCACCAAACCTCCTGCCCATATTCTCTCCCCAAATCACCAAACCTCCTGCCCATCTCCACTCCCCAAATAACCAAACCTCCTGCCCATCTCCACTCCCCAAATCACCAAACCTTCTGGCCGTCTTCTCTCCCCCAAATCACCAAACCTCCTGCCCGTCTACACTCCCCAAATCACCAAACCTCCTGCCCGTCTCCACTCCCCAAATCACCAAACCTCCTGCCCGTCTCCACTCCCCAAATCACCAAACCTCCTGCCCATCTCCTCTCCCCAAATCACCAAACCTCCTGCCCGTATTCTCTCCCCAAATCACCAAACCTCCTGCCCGTCTCCACTCCCCAAATCACCAAGCCTCCTGCCCGTCTCCATTCCCCAAATCACCAAACCTCCTGCCCGTCTCCACTCCCCAAATCACCAAACCTCCTGCCAGTATCCTCTCCCCAAATCACCAAACCTCCTGCCAGTATCCTCTCCCCAAATCACCAAACCTCCTGCCCGTATTCTCTCCCCAAATCACCAATCCTCCTGCCAATCTCCTCTCCCCAAATCACCAAGCCTCCTGCCCATCTCCTCTCCCCAAATCACCAAACCTCCTGCCCGTCTCCATTCCCCAAATCACCAAACCTCCTGCCGGTATCCTCTCCCCAAATCACCAATCCTCCTGCCCATCTCCTCTCCCCAAATCACCAAACCTCCTGCCCGTCTCCATTACCCAAATCACCAAACCTCCTGCCCGTCTCCATTCCCCAAATCACCAAACCTCCTGCCCGAATTCTCTCCCCAAATCACCAAACCTCCTGCCGGTCTCCACTCCCCAAATAACCAAACCTCCTGCCGGTCTCCTCTTCCCAAATCACCAAACCTCCTGCCCGTCTCCTCTTCCCAAATCACCAAACCTCCTGCCAGTATCCTCTCCC